>NC_068933.1:39105454-39408484 GCF_023091745.1 Budorcas taxicolor | reverse complement strand
CTCCATGTGTTATTCCTTCGATTCACTTGTAAAGTCATGAAGGTTACCTGTATGAAGAGCTTCCCTGGTGGCTCAGCTGGTAAAAACTCCGCCCGCAATGCGGGAGACCCCGATTCGACCCCTGGGTCGGGAAGATCCGAGGGGGAGAGCGGGGAGAAGGGGGAGGGGAAAAGCGGGGAGGGGGGACGGCGGGCGGAGCCTTCACAGGTGCCCTCTGCCCCTCTCCTCAGGTCCCCTCTTCCCCCCTCCCTCAGGCGGCCCTCTGCCCCCCTCACCTCAGGTCCCCTCTGCCCCCTCCCTCAGGCGGCCCTCTGCCCCCCTCACCTCAGGTGCGCTCTGCCCCCTCCCTCAGGTGCCCTCTGCCCCCTCCCTCAGGTGCCCTCTGCCCCCTCCCTCAGGTGCGCTCTGCCCCTTACCTCAGGCTCCTCTCTGCCCCCCTCCCTCAGGTGCCCTCTGCCCCCTCCCTCAGGTGCCCTCTGCCCCCCTCCACGGGCGGCCCTCTGCCCTTCTCACCTCAGGTCCCCTCTGCCCCCCTCCCTCAGGGGCCCTCTGCCCCCCTCACCTCAGGTGCCCTCTGCCCCCCTCCCTCAGGGGCCCTCTGCCCCCTCCCTCAGGTGCGCTCTGCCCCTTACCTCAGGCTCCTCTCTGCCCCCCTCCCTCAGGTGCCCTCTGCCCCCTCCCTCAGGTGCCCTCTGCCCCCCTCCACGGGCGGCCCTCTGCCCTTCTCACCTCAGGTCCCCTCTGCCCCCCTCCCTCAGGGGCCCTCTGCCCCCCTCACCTCAGGTCCCCTCTGCCCCCCTCACCTCAGGTCCCCTCTGCCCCCCTCCCTCAGGGGCCCTCTGCCCCCCTCCCTCAGGGGCCCTCTGCCCCCCTCACCTCAGGGGCCCTCTGCCCCCCTCCCTCAGGGGCCCTCTGCCCCCCTCACCTCAGGTCCCCTCTGCCCCCCTCACCTCAGGTCCCCTCTGCCCCCCTCCCTCAGGGGCCCTCTGCCCCCCTCCCCTCAGGGGCCCTCTGCCCCCCTCCCCAGGCGGCCCTCTGCCCTTCTCACCTCAGGCTCCCCTCTGCCCCCCTCCCTCAGGGGCCCTCTGCCCCCCTCACCTCAGGCTCCCCTCTGCCCCCCTCCCTCAGGTGCCCTCTACCCTCCTCCTCAGGGGCCCTCCGCCCCCCTCTCCTCAGGTCCCTCTGGGCACCACGTCGTGGGAGCTAAGAGCCGAGGGAAGTCGTCCGAACTCCACTTCCCGACGCCCCCAAGCCGCGAGGTCCCTCGGAGCTCTGGGGGTGAACAAAGCGCCCCCGGCCAGGGCTGCCCTCGCGGACACGACGGCGGCGCGAGGACGCCCGCAAGACGCCGGCCGGAGAACGGCGCGCCCCTAACGAACTTCTCAGCCGCCCGTGGCAGGTGAAGGCGCCCGGCGGGGAAAACGCCCGAGGGGGCGTGAGACGCCTGTGGCCGCTTCTGTCCGGACTCGGAAGACGGTTCAACGGCCGGAGCCCCGGGCGCGTCTCCCCGTCCCCGCCCCGCGCGACGCCAGGTCAGGTTGGGACGCCGCCTCCCCTCGGGCGGGGCTGGGCGGGCCGGGTCTCCGTCCTGGGGGGCCCGGGACCGGCGACCCGCCCCCCGACCCCCGCCCCGGCGCCACCGGCCGGGCGCCCCCCGAGCCCGGGCCGAGCGGGAGCCGCGCCCCGCCTGCCGTCCGCGTCCCCCCGCGGCCCGCACCTGAGGATGTTGTCCGCGTAGGTGAGCAGCAACCTGGAGGCCTCCAGGAACGTCTCCGGGGTGTTCTGGCAGAGCTCGGCCACGGCCGGGGACGGGGACCCGGCAGAGCCGCCCAGCGCCGCCGCCGCTGCCGCCGCCATGTTCGAACGCGGCCGAGCCCCGCCCCGCGCCGACCGCTCCCGCCCCGCGCCGCGCGCGCTCTGAGCAGGCGCCCCGGCGCGCCGCGCCCGCGGCCGGTCCGGAGGGCGGGGGGAGGCGGAGGGGGCGGGGCAGGGGGGAGGCGGGGAGAGGGGCGGGGCAGGGGGCGGGGCGGGGAGAGGGGGGAGTGGTCTCCAGGGCGGGGGCTGGTCTCCAGGGACTGGGTCTTCCGGGGCGGGGGCCTTGTCCCCGCCTGCTGGGGGCTGTTTGGGAGCTTTGAGGTTTTGGACTGAGAGAGAAACCTGGTGGTCAGGGCCCAAGGAGCTTCCACCAGACCGGGACGGGGTCTTGATCCTCCAGAACAAGGGGCTTTGCCCAGGGGTATTGGGCGTCCCTAGTGGCTCAGCTGTAAACAATCCGCCTGCCATGCAGGAGACGCGAGTTCGATCCCCGGGTTGGAAAGAGTCCCTGGAGGAGGAAATGGCAACCCACTCCAGTATTCTTGCCTGGAGAAACCCATGAGCAGCAGAGCAGCCTGGAAGGATACAGTCCATGGGGTCCTGCAGTCTATGGGGTTGCAAAGAGTCGGACAGGCCTGAGTGACTTAGCAGCAGCAGTAGCAGTCTGGTGGTGATAGCTTCCAGTAAATATATCCGATTCGTGATCTCCGAAGAAGAGTTACCTTCGGGACCAGGGACCAGGCTTGATCACTCAAGAACTTTTGTGTAACAGAGTCTCATTAAAGTATGAAAGGAGACAGAGAAAGCTTCTTACCAACCTGCCTGGGAATTGACTCAGTAGTCTGGGCCAGGGGTGGGGTGGAAGGGCTGGTACAGGGGGCTGTGGGCTTTGGCCAGGGCTAGTGGGTGCTGGCTGGTACATCGCAGAAACCTGGGTTCCTCTGTGTCCCAAGGCTGGCCTCAATAGATCCAGCCAAGACGGTGGGGAAGCTCCTTGTACTCCAACCGCCAGCTTTTTCCTGAATGAAAATATCTTACGGCTTCCTCCTCGCAGGTTGTCAGGCCTTCCTAAATAAATAGGGACGAAAGACCCCAGGAGGAAGGAGCAAACAGTTTTCAAAACCAAAGGCATAGCTATGAACTCTGCTGGGATTCTCCTCTATGGATTCCTTTTAGAACTAGATAAATTATTGAAAATCTCTTGCATCATTCCCAGCCCAGATAGTATTGTGCTTCTGTAAAGAAGTGTTTTTCGAAACTGCAGGTTGCAGGTGGTGGACTCTATTGACCAAAATAAAACACAGACCCAATAATGACAATAGGATAGAGGGGAAAGGGGAGACAGCAAGTTATGCATCCCATATAGTAAGGGTATGTATCAATTTGTGACTTTGTTGTGCAGGTCGAGGCTATGATGAGTGTCCTCTATTCCTCTTAGAAGATGGATCCTAACCACTTTAATCCATGCTCTGCCTCTCCATGCCTTTGAAAATGTGCTTTACCAATGCCTCCTTTCTTTGCAGAAATTCCTTTCCAAACCTCAACAAATATTTCTTGACGATAGGTTTTAAATAGGTTAGTTTTTGTTTAAGTTAGTTTCTTTAAATTTTCTTGATGCTTTATCTTCAGTTTGCTTTTTAAGTTCGAAATTTTCTTCCAGTGTCTCTGAGCAAGGCCCTGAGCTATACTATCTACTTAAATTATTGTTCAATTGCCAGATATGTGTGAGAAGATTTTAATAAATATAATATTTATTTATATATTAATATTTATTTGTGTTAATAAATATAATAGTCCAGGTTCAATTATTGTTCAATTGCCAGATATGTGTGAGAAGATTTTAATAAATATTTATTTATATATTAATATTTGTATGTTAATAAATATAATATTCCAGGTCCCAAGAATAGTGTGTTTAACTGATAATTTGTTGTTAGCTGCTGTAACTAAAGATTTCCATGATTTAACGTAAATACCTTTCTTGTTCACACAACAGTTTAACAATGCAGTTCTCATTTGTCAGTTCCTCCGTGTAATGATTCAGGGCCCCAGGCTCCTTTCATCCCATAGCATAGAGATCAACAAACATTTTTTATAAAGGGCCATATGCATGCATGCTCCGTTGCTTAGTTGTGTCCGACTCTTTGCAATCCCATGCCCATGGACTGTACCATGCCAGGCTCCTCTGTCCATGGAATTTGCCAGGCAAGAATACTGGAAAGGGCTGCCATTTAGTAAATGTTTAAGGCTTTATGGCCATACCGTCTCTGTTTCAACTGTGTAACTACTCTGCCTCTGCAGCAAATAGTAGTTTGCTCTTAACTCCCCTAACATGGGGTGTTAGGGGGAACAGCATGGGGTGTTACGGTCACCAACGCTCCCTGGCAGTCAAATTCTGTAACTTCCTCTGTATATATGTGAGCTTCCACTGTAGCTCGTGGATCGTATTGAGTGGGTTTGAATCTGAGGATTTAACCAACAGCAGACCATGTAGCACTGTAGCATTTCACATTTTTAAAAAATCCACATATTAAGTGAACCCAGGCAGTTCAAGCCCATGTTATTCAAGGGTGAAATGTACTTTAGAATGAATGGGTATAGCTATGTATGTTCCAATGAGACTATTTACAAAAACAAGCAGCCTTCTGGATTTAGCTTGTGGTTTGTTAACTACTGCTATATGGCCTCAGAGACTTCTGCATTTACTTAGTGGCTGGGCACAAAGAAGGCATATCTGCTTCATGAGGCCAGAAATGACAAACAGCATTTTCTTTACTGTATCACTGGTGAAAAGGAAGCCCCAACTAGGTAAAAGTCTGCCAGGGTTGGGGAGGTTGGGAGGCTGGGAAATGTAGTCCTTAGCTGGACAGGGAGCACCCACAACCCTCAAGCAGGGAGGATGAAGGTGGGAGTTGGGGTTGTGATTAGCTGTCTCCATCACAGACTGTATTCTCCTGGAGTTTCTTTTTCCATCAACGTATTTATTCTATAATAATCATATAAGGTTACCATATACTATCTAATAGGATTTTTTTTTTAAAGATCTAGAACACCTCTTTTTTTTTCCCCCAAATAAAATCTTAAGAGAAAACCTAGTATATATAAAACACCAAAGTAGAAGCACTCTAGGATTGAAGCAGGAATGCATATGTGGTGTGGGGAGGAGTAGAGTATTAGCAACTCAGCTTTTCCCTTGACAGTTGTTGGTCTTGGGGGTGCTTCTGTGGGAAACATGCAATCATAATGACAAGATTAATGCTATTATAATATCATACAGTCCATAATGTAATAAAAATCCTCATTTCAAGGGTAATTCACTGAGTTACTGTTTATTTTAATTCACCTGAAATTTTACTCCTTTCCAATTACTCTTTACTTTGAGTAACTAAAATCTCTCTAGGATACCATTTATGGGGCTACTAAGGAATTTATTATAATAAGGGACTTGACTCATTCTTTTCCTTGTCTGCTTCTTCTGCTTACATAAGTTGAAAATATTTTGAATTTTCAATTTCCTGTAGAAAAATCAAAGATATTAAGCTACTCTTAATCTCTTTATACCCACCACTGCTTCAAACACATAAAAGGATATTCTAGTATTAAATCAGGTTTGAACTTTCTGTTCTTTCACTTTTTTTTTTTTTTTTTTTTTTTGCTTCAGAGTAATGAATTTCCTTTTA
Organism: Budorcas taxicolor; assembly: GCF_023091745.1. Classification (NCBI taxonomy): domain Eukaryota; kingdom Metazoa; phylum Chordata; class Mammalia; order Artiodactyla; family Bovidae; genus Budorcas; species Budorcas taxicolor. The sequence goes on along the minus strand of NC_068933.1, from coordinate 39,402,989 downwards.
GGATTCCAGCTTTATTAAGAACACCATCTTTAGAAGACATATGACATATGGTGGCACTATTCTTAGATGAAATAAAGATACGACTAAAATTTCCCTGGGACAGGTTTTATCATAAAAAATGAAAATGTTGGCCTAAATGAAGACTACTGGCAAGGGGAGGGGTTGAAGCCTTTCGGGAGAATGTGATGCTTCACTATTGCATGATCGTACTACGTATATAACCAATTCCTATTTATTGAGCACACACTCTGCAAAGCAGCCTGAGATGAAGGACATAAGAAACCTTTAATCTAGTAGGAAGGACAAAACGAATAATAATACCTTATACACAGATAGCTGTTGAGTTGATGAAACAAAAAGAGCCACTGTGAAAAAACCATTTGGTAAGAAACGTACAAAGTGGCGTATGCATACGTGTATGTGTTTATCCATTCATTCTGTAATTCATTCACTCACCAAATAGTTATGCAGTGGCTACTAAAGGTGCTGTGCTGCACACTGAAGCGGTGGAGATAAGCACGGGCCCGCTGGCTTCACAGGAGTCCCTGTGAGTCCGCTCATTGGTTGGACCAGCAGCAGCATCACCAGGGAATTCATCAGGATGTTCTCAAGCCCCATCTCTTTTTTTTTTCATAATTTTATTTATTTTTGGCTGTGCTGGGTCTTCACTGCTGTGCAGGTTTCTCTCTAGCTGTGGCAAGTGGAGGCTCCTCTCTCACTGTGTCGTGCAGCCTTCTTCTTGCAGGAGCTTTTCTTGTTGCAGAGCATGGCTCGAGGGTGCTCGGATCTCCACAGTTGTGGCTCATGGGGTCTAGAGCACAAGCTCAGTAGTTGCGGCACACAGGCTGAGTTGCTCGGGGCATGTGCGATCTTCCCGGACCAGGGATTGAACCCCTGTCTCCTGCACTGGCAGTCGGATTCTTTACCACTGAGCCACCTGGGAAGCTCTCAAGCCCCATCTTTACAGGTGAGACCCAGCAATCTGTGCAGTAAGCCTTTCAGGTGCCCAGTAAAGTTTGAGAAGTATTCATTTAGAGGAAGGAAAATTCCACTGTCGTTGAAATTTCATGGAAGAGGAAGAATTTGAACAGAACCCTTAATTTGGAAGTTAATGGGGTGAGGAAGGGGCAAACATACCAGCTGTGGGAGATCACCGTCCATCCCCAAATACACACACACTTAAGGACAGCATCCTAGCAATCTCTCCTCCTTGCCATTGCCCTCGTTCAGGCCCCACCAGTCTGCACTCTCTTCCCCATGGCCATTCCCACACCCTCCAACCCCCCTGCACATACTGCAATGATGCTCTTTCTAAATCACTCCTCTGATCATATTATTCTTTGCTGAGAAGTCTTCTGTGGCTACCCCTTGCCCACATGTAACTAAGCAAGACCCTTATAAAGACTTCCTGGAACAGACCCCCCCTACCCATGTCCTCTGCCTGCCTTCTGTCTATAGAAAGACTTTAGTCAAAGGGAAACAGTGAAGCAGGACAAAACAATACTTTGGCCATTAAACAAAGTCAAGGACCTTTAGTTCTTTCTCAAGGACTATAGATAATACTCTGAGCCTTGGCCTGTGAGCTGTTTTTCAGATTCTGAAACCCCCACCAGGTGGAGAAGTTAATTGCATGCTGCCCACAAGCAGGCAGACCCCAGACCAGTTGGAACCAGAAGGCTGATGATGCTGACTCTGGATTACCTCTCCACCAGCCACTCAGAAGGACATCCACAAGCTGACCATGCCCTGATCCTTGAACACCATGATTCCTCACTACCCCTTCTAGGGCAGGACACCCAGTCTTGAGGGCATTTGCCCGCTATGACCCTCTTTGCCTGGCCAAGCAATAAAGCTATTTTTGTTTTACTCAGAATCTTGTCCCCGAGATTTAATCCAGCGCAAGCGTACAAAGACCAAATTTCAGCAATTCAGCACACTCTACAGTCAAGTGATGTCAGGAATTAGGAGAGAAATTTGAACGTAAGTGGCTTTGTTCAAGACAAAAAGGAGAAGCAGAGGGCCTGGGGTAGGGAATTAGAGAGTGTACCATTTCCTTCCTAGAGGAATTTAGATTCAATAAAAGAAGGTTGCAGTCCATAGGTTGCAGACTGGGGCTGCCCACATACCATCTCTGACCCACAGGAGTAATCCGAAGTCTTTTGCACAAAACCCAAGACTTGTTCCCATCAGCCCATTCTTCACTCTCAGACTTTCCCTGTTGCTTTGTCCCACATCTCAAATCCAGTGTTGGCCACACTGAACTACTACCAGCAGGTTGTAGAAGATACCAGATCTCAGAAGTTTGTTCTGTTCTGCCTGGCAGGATGCCCTTTCCCACCGAGATTACTAGACATTTACTCATCTTCAAAATGCAGTTCAAAGGTCAACCTTTTGGAAGACTTTCCTGACTTTGGAAGGTAGTATTGACCCATGGTATTATGTTGTCTCTGTCATGTTATTATAATTCTGTTATATTCTTTTATTATAGCACCTGTTTCAGTACTTGGCACGTATTTGTCTTCACGGCTATTTCCTTCTACTAGACAATGAATTTCTTGAAAGCAGGAACCATACCCTATTCATTTTCATATGCCAGTTTCTGGCTCAGGTTAGGCAGAAATGTTGAAGAAAAGAAAGTACAAGCAAAGATACAGAGATGAAAAAAGAGAAGCTGAAGTCCATCCAGAGGCGATAAGCTCAGTTTTGCTGGGTGTTGGTCTGCACCCCATAGGCTTGCAAATCCTGTACTTGCTTCAAGACTGAAAAAAGAGCCCAGGGACATTGATGGTGTAATGGACAGAGGGATCTTACATGTGTGCCGCAGATGGTGGGCAGGTGGGCAGGATGTGGCAGGGGTCTTTCCTTCCGGTGGGAGGGGGCCCACATTGGCATCCAGCTAGCTCATAGGTTACCAGGAGAAAAAAGCAGAGGGGCATACCCCTCATGGCCCCTTTGATAAACTGTCATGTTAGGGAGGTTCTGATCTAAAGATCAGAACAATCACTCGCTGGGACTGGGGCAAGTATGTAGGAAGGTCAGTCATGTGAACAGATGTAGGTGAAGCAGACTCTAGGTGCGCAGAGCAAGAGAACAGTCATCTTGGGTGGACATCTGTTTTAACAGAGAGTGGGAACTATACCTCAAAATACAGTTTTGAACCGAATCACAAAAATTTAAACCTATAGCTGAACAAGAGACTATGGTAAGTGGGGCTGTTTAGAAGGTTTTTGTTTTAGATAAAATACCAATGTATTTTGGCAAAGAGTACGGTACTAAAGAGCTTCCCTGATGGCTCAAATGGTAAAAAATCCACCTGCAATGCAGAGAGACCTGGGTTTGATCCCTGGGTTGGAAAGACCCTGTGGAGTAGGGAATGGCAACCCACTCCAGTATGCCTGCCTGGAGAATCCCCATGGACAGAGCAGCCTGGTGGGCTACAGTCCATAGGGTCGCAAAGAGTCAGCCACGATTGAGTCTAAGCACATGTACTAAGCACATGTACACACATGGTACTAAATCATATACAGCTATTAGAATATCATAAAATTTCTCACCCCTTTCCAGACCAAAGGGAAGATCAGAGGGAGGAATGAAAATGAAATGACTCATCAGTGGCTTTACTTTTCTACAATATTTTAATCAACTTGTCACTTGTTATGCAAAATAATTTTGTGGTGTACAAAAGAAAAAAGAACAGCGTGTTAAAACTGTATGTTACATATGAGTTTGGCTTCATAAAACATATTTTAGGTCTTTTCACACTGTGACTCGAAAACACTGTATATCAATGAAGAGAGGAGAGAGCAAATTTGGGTACTTCTCACTCATTAAGTTTTAGCTGTATTTTATAACCATATGTTTGTTTTAATTTCTCTTAAAGTAACTCTACTATCATTGAAAGAAGGTTGTACTAAGAAGTGATGGACTAGGCCTTGGATCAAGGATGACTCAAGGTCATATTAGGGAGCAATTTTAGAAAAAGTTTATTTCCAGACACATTTAAATCCATTACTAACCAAGAAAAGCTAAGTTCCTCCCAAATCCTCTAGAGCTGGGAAAGATGGCAAAGCCCTCTACTTGGGAAAAAAATGCTTCAAGAGACATTGCCCAGAAAGAAACAAACACTCTGACAGGTTCAGACGCAGAGTATATAGTCAACCCTTTATCTAAAGGAGAGAAAAGGACAGGGAATTCAGTGCAGTCCAGTGGTTAGGTCCCCATGCTTTCTTTGCTAAGGGATGAGGGTGCAGATTCAATCCCTAGTTGGAGAACTAAGATCCTGCAAGCTGCCCAGCAGGACCAAAAACTAAAAAAGGAAAAAGGACACAAAATTCACCTGGGACAGCACATGAGCTGTAGTTGCTCAGTCCCTAAGTCAGGTCTGACTCTGCAACCCCGTGAACTGCAACACACCAGGCTCCTCTGTCCTTCACTATCTCCCAGAGTTGGCGCAAATGCATGTCCATTGAGTTGATGATTCCGTCCAACCATCTCATCCTCTGACTCCCCCCTTCTCCTTTTGCCTTCAATCTTTCCCAGCATCAGAGTCTTTTCCAATGAGTTTGCTCTTCCATTAAATACTACCTTGCTGACTTCTTCCATTTTAAAAAATACCCTCATGTTATTTTCCCCTTCATAAATTCAGTCAGCTCTGAGCAAATAAGTTGCTGAATTTTTCAAAGACTTAGAAATAAATGTCTACGTTTTTCTTTTTTCTATTCCTGTCTCCATTCTTGTCAGACACTGGGTGTGATATTTTGAGCACCACGCAAGATCTGAAAATAAAATTTAAAAGTAAACATGTTTATTATTAGAAAGGCTTATTTGTATACTGTAGACAAGATAGGAAACAACACTAAGCAAAAATAAGGGTGGGAGGAAATTCCCTGGAGGTTCAGTGGGGCTCAGCGCTTCCACTGCGGGTGGTCCTGGGTTCCACCCCTGGAGGGGGAACTAAGATCCCTCAAGTCTCTGCACCGCTGGGAAAAAAAGGTGTGTGTGGGAGGGACATCACTATTACTGTACATACTTTGCAGACAACCCCCCCGCCCAACCCAAATCCCCTTTAAAAAGTAAAAGCACAAGTTACGACTTGGATCTTCTAACAAAGTATCAATGGCTTTGCACATTAATAAATGCTTTCCACACTAATAAATAAATAAGTCCATGTTTAGCGACTCCGTGGACTGTAGCTATCCAGGCTCCTCTGTCCCTGGGATTTCCCAGGCAAGAACACCCGAGTGGGTTGCCCCGTTTCCTTCTCCAGGGATGGAACCCCGTTGTCTCCTGCCCCGGCAAGCCTTTCTTTACCACCGAGCCACCCGGGAAGCCCTACATTAATAGTCACACGCAGAATTATTTCAAGTGGCCGCAGAGCATTTAGGTGTACCACAGCTTTGTGGTGCATGGGGTCGCAAAGAGTCGGACGGGATGTAGCGACCGAACAACAAAACTCACAGCCGACTTCCTGCTGCTGGGCATTTTATTTCGGCCTACTTTGCTACTACAAACAGCTGTGGGCGATCCAGAAATCACTGGAAGGACACAGGAACGTCTTTAACTCTTCCCTAGGAGTCCAGCAGAATCTGACGGTGCCCCTTTTCCCCACAACAGGAGACTATTTGGGCATTATTAGAAAAAAATAAAAAAATTCCCTCTTGACGGGCAAAATGCTCTCTCCTTGCGTTTCGTGCGCGTTCCAGCTTATCTTGGAGCGGCCGAGGTGGCCACAGGCCCGGAGCCGGGATCCGCCCCAGGCAGGTCTGACCTCCGCCAAGGGGACGCGGAGGGAAGGGCGCTCGGCCCAGCGGGCGCGCGCTCCCTCGCGTTCATGCGTGCGCGCCCTCGCGGACGTGCCTGTGCGCGTGCGCCAGCGAGCTCGGAAGTTCGTGTGCGCGTGCGCATCGCCCGCCGGGCGCTGGGGACTGCGGCTGCGCGGGCCGCGCCAGGTGCAGGTAGTCCCGCTCGCCCCTCTTTGGCTTTCGCGCTGCAGCGATCCATCGGGTCGGGGGCGGGGGCGGGGGCGGGTGCGGAGAGCGGCGTGGAGGACCCCGGCCTGCTGTCTGTTCCTCTCTCCACGCCCTCCCCGGGTGTCTGGGGCGGCGCTGGGAGTTGGCCACCGTCGCTTGTCCCCGGCCTCCCCTCGCCCTTGACTTTCGCGGTCGCAGAAATCCTGTTTCTCTCCGTGCCGAGGATCCGAAAAGTCCTCTCACCCCTACTTCGAAGACTACGCCCCGAAATGTGTTTTACTCCGTTAATACCAGAAGCATTAAATGTAATATGGTCTTAGCCATCCTGAAAAAGGGTGCTTTCCGCAGCCTGTATCAGGCCAGGAGTGCCCGTATGTGTTTCATAGTCAAGTTCTGTTTCTGTGATTCGAATGAATCGTCGTTTCACCCCTTTGTCTTCGAATATTTTAGGGTAATTGGAGTCTGAAAAGGGCTGCGTGCAAACAGGTGGTTCGATAATAAGTATAAATTAAAATGAAGTCACGTTATTTTCCCTGCGTTCCCTTAACAGCTCACAACCGAGCGCCTGAAAACCACACCCTGGATGTTGTTTTTTAGACCTTTTAAGGTGTTCTAAACCACAGTGAATATACCTGCTGGGCATGTTGTGGTCTGTTTCAGGAAAGGTGCTGACCCTCTGAATTTCAACCATGCTGTCCGATGGCTTGCAAATTTTCCTAAGGATTACCAAACGTCATCTGATACACGCAAGATCATGCCAGCGATTAGTAAATGAAAGGCGGTTTTTGGCAACCGCATCAGCACCAGAATTGCGTCGGCGGGTCGTGGTCACTGGCATCGGTTTAGTGACCCCTCTTGGCGTTGGAACTCAGCTGGTGTGGGACCGCCTTGTCCGGGGAGAGAGTGGAATCGTCTCCCTGGTTGGCGACGAGTACCAGAGCATCCCGTGCAGCGTTGCTGCTTATGTGCCAAGAGGTTGTGATGAAGGGCAGTTCAACGAGCTAAACTTTGTGTCCAAGTCAGATACTAAGTCCGTGTCTCGTCCCACGGTGATGGCCATCGCTGCCGCTGAGTTAGCCTTGAAAGATGCGGGCTGGCACCCTCAATCAGAAGCTGACCAGGCAGCTACAGGCGTCGCAATCGGCATGGGAATGGTTCCTCTCGAAGTGATTTCCGAAACCGCTTTAACGTTTCAGACCAAAGGTTACAGTAAAGTCAGCCCATTCTTCGTCCCTAAGATTCTGGTCAACATGCCAGCAGGCCAAGTCAGCATCCGCCATAAACTCAAGGGCCCCAACCACGCGGTCTCCACGGCCTGCACCACCGGGGCTCACGCGGTGGGAGACGCGTTCAGGTTCGTAGCCCACGGAGATGCGGACGTGATGGTGGCCGGGGGGACGGACTCTTGCATCAGCCCCTTGTCCCTTGCTGGGTTCGCCAGAGCCCGGGCTCTGAGCACAAACGCGGATCCGAAGTCCGCCTGTCGACCGTTTCACCCCCAGAGGGACGGGTTTGTCATGGGAGAAGGCGCGGCTGTGCTGGTCCTGGAAGAACACGGGCATGCGCTCCGCAGAGAGGCCCGGGTCTACGCAGAGATTGTGGGTTACGGACTCTCCGGGGATGCCGGCCACATAACCGCCCCCGACCCTGGAGGAGAGGGTGCCTTCAGGTAAAGACTGCTCGTGTGTTCCCATTTCTTCAGCTAAGACTGTTGGAGTCTCAACTTAGGGGAAATGGTAGTATCCAGCCTTGGTGTTTTACCGTGTTTGAAATATTTGAAAACGTTTGAACATCCTTTTGAGTTTTATTGAGTAGTTAGTGGTACTGGAAATGTCAAGCGTAGCAGCCAGCTGGATGAAGAGATGGTCGAAACCCTTCATCACACTTCAGATTATACCCTTATATTTCCTTCTAAGAAATCGAGGCAGCCCAGAACTGAAAAAGGAGGTGTTAACATCCATGAGATTTTCGAAGGTTTTCCCAAAGAAATGTTTTATTTTTTTTGAAATATTTTACTTTTCAATTTGTCTTTTTGGAGGTTTGCCTTTGTACTTCTTCATTGACTTAGAATTCTTATGGCCTGAATAAGAAGGTTTTGAAAGATATTTTAAGCATTAAGGTAATGGCACGTTTTTGTGTGGACTTTTTTTTTTAGATTATTGGGAAATATGCAGAGTTTTACATTTAAATGTGAAAGAAAAAATTAAAACATAGTTATAAATCTTTTCTCCTTATTTTAACTCTATATGCATACCCCACTGATAAGAAATTCCCCAAAGAAAAATTATTCTGAGGTTGAGTCTACATGGCTTTTTCCTCCAGGAAAAAAGGACAGTTCAAATAAAATGGAAATATGTTTTATTAGAGATTATAAAATCCATAGGCTTATATGTTTATGTCACAGTGATGAATCAGTCCAGGGTACTGGGGGTGCCTTGGTATTCCCATGCAGATGGCATTCTAGTGCACGTGGTAATCCAAGATGCTGTTCTATTATGAGAACGTAAAGGGTTCTTTTCATCCAGTGTACTTGGGTATTTCTGTAGCCATTATCTGTAGTCATACGGACAATGAGTGTGTGTTCAGTCGCTCAGTCATGTCTTACTCTTTGTGACCCCATGGACTGTAGCCCGCCAAGCTCCTCTGTCCATGGGGATTCTCCAGGCAAGAAGACTGAAGTGGGTTGCCATTTCCTTCTCCAGGGGATCTTCCCAACCCAGGGATTGAACCCATGTCTCCTGCATTGGCTGGTGGGTTCTTTACCACTGAACCAACCACTGGAGAAGCCCACAGATGATGGGCTTGTTAAAATGAAGTGTCGTTCTGATGAGTTCAACTGCTTTTTTCTTATTTATTAGGTGCATGGCCGCTGCTGTGAAAGATGCAGGCATCCAACCTGAAGAGGTATCCTACATCAATGCACATGCTACTTCCACGCCTTTGGGAGATGCTGCTGAAAACAAAGCCATCAAACAGCTTTTCAAAGACCACGCACACGCCCTTGCCATCTCCTCCACCAAGGGAGCCACGGGGCACCTCCTGGGGGCTGCCGGGGCGGCCGAGGCCGCCTTTACCGCCCTGGCTTGTTACCATCGGAAACTGCCGCCTACTCTAAACCTGGACTGCACAGAGCCGCAGTTTGATCTCAATTACGTGCCACTCAAGGCACAGGACTGGAAAGCTGAGAACAGACGAATTGCACTCACCAATTCTTTCGGTTTCGGCGGTACTAATGCAACACTTTGTATTGCTGGCATGTAGGACAATCACATGTAATTAAATATTGATGTTTTTAACTGTTGTAAACTGCATTGAGAAATAATACATTTATGTAAACGCATATTTTTGTATAATGATACCCAGGCACCCTTTATTCTTGTCTGGGTTTCTCAGCCTTGGCACCGTGGATGTTTTGCGTAGAGTACTTCTTTGTTGGGAAAAGGGGAGCTGTCCTATACATCGTACGATGCTTTACAGCTTCCAAGTCCCCGCTCACTAGATTCCAGTGACCCTTCCTTCCCCAGCGGTGACAACCAAAAATGTCTCTCGGCACCGCCACGAGTTTCCTGGGAGGCTGGGGGCACAGAAGTGAGATGTTAACAGGCTGCATGTGTTACCTTCCCGCTGACCTTTGCCATAGCGCTTTATCTCCTATGTGCCCGAGTCTCCAGCCATATTCTTTCACTGACCGTCAGTTGTAATTCTCACTGGCACACAGTTCGTTCAGTTGAAGTTTATTAGGAGCCAGCTGTGGACGTGGTTTTGTATACTGGCCACCAAGAATGAAGTGGTTCCCTAAAAGCAGCTGAGGCCTTAAGGGTGAACAGGTCTCAGCCAGGATAGAGGGACGGAAGGAAGACTATTCCAGCCAGGAGGCCTAGTGTGGAAAGACTGGGAAATTTAGAAAGACACCAGCACTGAATGCCAATACATGTAACGTGAGAAGTGGGCAGGAGGGAAAGCCAGAAGGTCTGCTGGAAATCAGGTCACAAAATTAACTTTTAAAAATAATATTGTTCATCTTTCATAGATATTATGAATTATGTATATTGTCATATATGTTTTATTCTTTCATATACGTTTTATGTATATATATATATATATATTTATTTATTTGGCTGCAGTGGGTCTTCGTTACAGCATGTGAGATCTTAGCCGCAGCATGTGGGATCTAGTTCCCTGAGCAGGGGTCGAACCCCGGCCCCCTGTATTGGGAGCATGGTGTCTTAGCCACTGAACCACCAAGGAAGTCCCAGAACCTTGTAAGTTTATAAGCACTGAGAGGAGTTGGAAGCCATCGAATGTTTGGAGTGTTGTGATGGTTCTGTAAGCTGTCAAGTTGGCTAGGCTGAACCATGAATACATTTCCCAGAATTCACTTTCCCTTATGTTTGGTCAGGGCTGGCCCTGAGAGATTCTTGTAGGCGATTCGCAAGGTGCAGAGGAGGCAGCAATGATTTTGTAGCTCACGTGGGTTGTGGCTTTGCTGGCCGACAGCCTTGTGCTGAGGCGGCGGTTGAGCCTGTAAATTGAGGCATAATTTACATGCAGTAAATTGTACCCATTTCAAGTACACAGTCAAATAAGTTTGATAAAAATAGTTCCGCTTGTGGAACTTCCTCCTCAATCAGAATATAGGGCGCTTCCAGGAATTCCCTGGTGGTCCAGTGGTTAGGACTCCACACTTCAGCTGCACAGAGCGCGGGTTCCATCCCTGGTTGGGGAAACAAGATTCTGCAAGCCTTGCAGCACAGCCAAAAACAATAAAGGGACTCCTGAGGATTGAAGGTAAAAGAGCATAGAGCGTTTCCATCACTGCAGAAATCTCCCCGTGCCCCTTTGCAGTCGGTCGCCCTACCTCCAGAAGAGCTTACTGTCACTTTAGATAAGATTTGCCTTTTCTAGAATTTTATACAAATATACTTCTATAGAATGAATGCTCCTTGGTTCCTGAGCTGCGCATGTCTCGTGGCTGTGATGTTGCACCCCTTGTACCACAGGCATCTACTCCCAGCTGGTTTAGGGGGCAGCCCCTTCCGGTTCCTGCGGGCCTCCGTTTCTGCAGGAAAATTCGGAAAAGGACAGTCAGTGGGATCAGCAGCAGCCCCTGGCCCTGCGTCTGTTTTCAGGTGTGCCCTGGTCGGGAGCCACCCTCTCCCTAAGCCACTGTTTCTTCTAAATTCCCCTCGCCCTCAGCCATTCTCTCGGCAGGACTTGGCGGCTTGCCTGGTGGCTCAAACCTTTACTCCTGGAAGCCAGCCCTTGGCAGTCCCACCACACACCCTTCTCTCAGCAGTTGCTGCAGGGTCAGAGAGCCTTGGCATCAGGAAGCCTGGGGGCACCAGGAGGCACCCAAGTGGACCGCTGGGGTTGTGTCCTCATCTCCCCGTCCCACTGCGAAAAAGCACTGCCTCTCATAGCTGGTCGGGGTCAAATCCCACAGCCAGTATGCTGCCTTTCTGGTCCCTGGGGCACCGGGAGGCCAGAGTGTTCTGATTCTAATAAGACACTGGCTGTGTGCCCTGGCCAGAGAGTGTGTCCCGTTTGGAGATCAGAGCTTTAACCCTGCAGAGCTCAGGGTGGCAAGGATGGAAAGCATGCATTTCCTTATCGTGACTGGATCAGTGGGACTGATGGTGAGTGGGTCACTCCTGTTCCCCATGCCCCTTTCTGTACCCAGGGGTTCTTCTTACTGGGGACTTAGCCCCATACAGAATTCCTCATAGCTCAGTTGATGAAGAATTTGCCTGCAATGCAGGAGACCCAGGTCTGATTCCTAGGTTGGGAAGGTCCCCTGTAGAAGGAAACAACAACCCACTCCAGTATTGTTGCCTAGAGAATCCCATGGACAGAGGAGCCTGGTGGGCTACAGTCCGTGGGGTCCCAAGAGTCAGACACGAGTTAGCAACTAAAGAGAGAAAGAAAAGTCTTTGATTTAAGCATACACTGCATCCTGAGGCTAGGCGCCACATCCCTTCAGGAGCTGCCTCTAAGCTGGTGATCCAGGGTCCTTTGGAAGGCAGTTCGGCCTTCTGGGAGGCTGGCTGCTTCCGCAGGGCAGGGTATGTTGCACAACCCAGGGGTCCCGTGCCCTTGGCCTCTGCCCTCGGCCTGTCTTTGCTGTTCAGTGTCGGAGGAGGTCGTCAGGAGGATGCGAATCACAGAGGTGACCAGATTTCCTTGCCAACTGTGCCATAATGAACTCTCATTGGATCTTCATCCACGGCCATTTTAAAGTCCTTCTGTCATTTACAGACATTCGTCATGCTCTGATGCTTTTGCAAAAGTGTTCCTCTAAGAAGAATCTTGAAGCGTTTCTTCAAGGTTTGTGGAAAAGTATAGCTTTCCAAAGGGCTTCCCTGATAGCTCAGTCGGTAAAGAATCCGCCTGCAATGCAGGAGACACCAGTTCAATTCCTGGGTCGGGAAGATCCCCTGGAGTAGGGATAGGCTACCCACTCCAGTATTCTTGGGCTTCCTTTGTGGCTCAGCTGGTAAAGAATCCGCCCGAGACCTGGGTTCGATCCCTGGATTGGGAAGATCCCCTGGAGAAGGGAAAGGCTACCCACTCTGGTATTCTGGCCTAGAGAATTCCATGGACTGTAGAGTCCATGGGGTCCTAAAGAGTAGGACACCACTGATCGGCTTTCACTTTCACTTCAGTTCATAGCTTTCTGAGAACTAAGATCACACCACTGAACTGAATACAGAGTCACAGAGTTCCGATGGAAAACTGCTGAGGATGACTATGATTTTTATGACTCTTTATTGGAAACGTTGATTCTTCAGTGTTTTGTTTTCTCCAGATTTAAGAAAACCATTTGTCTTTTAAACTATCAGCAATTTGCTGACTTATACCCTTGGGAGCAAAGATGAAACATTTATCTTTTCCTCCCTACTTGATCTCTCCAGAACTGAGAAAATTTTAGAACGAGTATTCTTATTTTCATGGCAATACAGTTATTTGCATAAATTCAATAAGAATCTGTTCTTGTCAAGGGGCTGAACTGCGGCAGCTGAGGGCTGAAGCCAGCATTGAGCTGGTGGTCCCTCCTGAGCCCTGGCCATTTGCCCTTTGTCCTGACAGCCGGGCTGTTCTCAAGGGAGTAACCTGGTGGCTTGGACAACAAGGACCCGGAAGTGGATTTTCATAAATAACCCCTGGTGTGGTCAGGATGTATGGAGAGACGTTTGCATCCCCCCTGCAAGAGACTGGGCACCTCACTTGTCTTCCATGTCCCCATTCACGAGGCGCTGACACCCCTGGCGATCAGGAGGCTGATGCCCCAGTCTGGGTACCAGCCCTGGTTACTGGCCTTTAGTAGAATCATAGTAGGTGGGATGCACAGGAACGGCGTCTGCCGCAGCACCAGCATGGGGTGGTGTGTTGCCAGGATCCTGCATTGCCTTGAAATACAGTGAGTTGGTTAATGCAGCAGCAGCACCTCCTGTTCTAAACAGTGCCCACGGCAGCTGCCAGAGGAGGCCAGGGCCACCCCCGGGAGTTCCCCACCAGCGATCGGTCAGCAACCGGATTACATCAACTAAGTGAGGGTTCTAAGTATGCCTTGATTTGCGTGGACACTGCTTCTGGCCTAACTCAAGCTTTTCTGTCACCACATGAACCAGGCCGCCACCCTCTGGTGATCAGAGAAGCAGAGTGCCATGAGCTGACTCCTTTGTCAAACAGTGATGGGGGTCACGTGTCAAAGGCTGGGCTGTGAGACTAGCAAAGGAGCATGGTGTTCAAAGGAGGTTCCCTCTGCCCTCAAACCTGCAGGCAGCAGATTAAATCACTAACAGGTCCAACCACCCTGCCTGGGTGGACTGAGACGCTGTCCCAGACTTTATGCACTTGAGTGATCAACCGGCAGGGACTGTTACCCCCTAGGCCAGCCTGGGGGCCCTGCCGAAAATCGCAACCCCGTGAAGTATTGAAGCGTCAGCAGACAGCAGTGCCCAGCTTCTCACCGTGAGTCAATGTGCTGTGCTGCTGGGAGCACCAAGCCCCCACACCCGGGACAGGTGGTGTCCACGGGAAGCTATAGTGGGACGTCCCACCCAGGTAGGAGGGTTGCTTCCTACTCCCGTGTCCGGGGGAACTGCTCAGTCTCCGCTGGACCCCTGTGGTGCTGCCAGCTGGCTGTGGAAATGCAGTATGCCTGGAGTGGACTGTGCACCCACGGAGAGAGGGGGTCCTGGTCTGGTGGACCCCTCCCTAGTCCATCTCACACCTGACAGGGCTGCCTCCCCCAGCCAGCATGTGTGGTGTGCTCAACCAGGTCAGGTCCTAAAGCTGCCCAACTCCCCCTCCTCGAGGACAGGCGGGCCTGTTCTCTTTTCCACTGGTGTCATCACCTGGCCACCACCTTCATCCCTCCATTGGCCTGGATGCTATTTTAGCCCATGTAGAAGCCCTCCCCCAGTTCACCCAGCAAGCCTTGAATGATAGCCGGGAAACCCAGCCCTCCCTGTACACTGAAATGCCTCTAGGGAGAAAAGCCGTCCTCCAAGTTAAAATGGCCTGGGACATTCTCAGTGCTTCACAAGGAGGCACCTGTGTGTTTGTTGTCTAAACATGATGTTTCATGTTCACACCTGATGGATCTGTGAGTGTGTCTTTTTTATTAAAGTCACATGGAGACACAAGCGAACACCCTGAGTGATCTACCCCCAGCCAAGGGAACTTTGGTAAATCCATGGTTTGGGTCATGCGGCTCTTGATGGGGAAAAGGTGTTACTTAATTTGGGAATTGTTCTGATATCTGTTTTCTCTTCATGTGCCTATTGCTGCCGAACAAGCCACAAGCCATCGTGATGCTGGTTAAGTGCCTTGCTGACCTCTCAGAGCCCGTTGTAGGGAGTAAGGGTGCAAGTGGGATTGGAGGAGCCACTGGGAAGGCCTGCAGTGTCGAGGGAGGTTTTAAAGAAGATGCAACCTTGGGCTGACACTTGTGCTGGCCCCAGGCAATCGGAGGCCCCTCAGTCCCTCCCCAACCTTGAACTGTACCTTCCGCCTTCCTTTCCCACAATCCCATTTGCAAGGACGCAACCTGGAGGGAGAGCAGTGAGGTGTTGAGACCTCCTGAACTGACCACACGACTGAACCGGTTAAGGTCTCTGCATGAACGTGAAGATCTGCTGGGAGGGTGGAGACACCTCCTGGACTGGCCCAAGCCAGTCCTCCTATGTAAGTTCCCTTGCTTATTAAGTCTGCCACCTACCTGCCTGGCTTTGGTTCTTCCTTGCCTTCAGTGTTTGGGGGCCAGCTTCAGATATCCCCCGGGGAACTCCTGAGTGTTTGAGCCAGCACTCAGAAGCTGCGTTGTCAGGGGTCCCATGCCTGTGGACATGGAGACCGCTGAGCTGGCAGGAAAGGCAAACCCACGCCTGGAATTGGAATCCTCATCTGTGAGGCTACCTTTTTTTTTTTTTTTCGGCCATGCTGTACGACATGTGGGATCTTAGTTCTCTGATCAAGGATCAAACCCATGTGCCTTGTGTAGACAGAACAGAGTTTCAACCACTGGACCACTGGGGAAGTCCTGACACCCGTGCGGAGGGGCCACAGGCTCTCCCTTCGCAGCTGGCTGGGACATGCAGAGGCAGCGGCAGCTGATCCGCCTCGGAAAGCGCGAGTCCACAGTGCGGGGCCGTCTCTGGCCCCATCTCTGGCACGGTGACTTCTTCCGTCACGCACCTCTTGTTTAAGTTCTGGGTGGCCAGTGACGATGGCTGACAGCGTCGGCTGACTGAGTCATTTTGTCTCCTGGGTTGTTCAGTGGATGCACAACCCGCGTGCCATGTGGGTGTTTCTGGTGGGTGTGAACGTGTGACACGCAAGTCCATCCTCTCCATGGAGGGTCCGTGTGTGCCTCTGCGTACCTCCACTCCAGATCGTCTCGTCTCTGATCTCCCAGGTTTTCTCTTTCCAGACCCCTGACTAAAGCCCAGACCTTTGTCTACTGCCCAGGAATACTGATACAGTCTCACTTCTGTCCAAAGTGAAGGACCAGAGGCGTTGTTTGCAGCTCTGCCCAGTGGGGAGTGTCCCCCTCAGTGTCTTTTGAATATGCTCCGTGTTGAAAGATAAACTTAGGCATTTCAAATATTTTAACAGTTTATTTGGACATTTTTTGATTCAAATCAGCCAGCACCAAACTGTGTTGAGGCAGCTTCACCGGCTGGAGCTCAGAGACTGGCTTGTAGGAAGCAAGGCAGGGACCTGCTAGTTGGATACAGCTTAAAGCCCGGCTGGGTGAATGTGATTGGCTGTCCTTAGTTTCGCTTTAATAACCTTGAGGCATTTCAGCCTTAGATTTTGGTTTGCTGACTCAGGCTGCCAGGACATTGGAGCCATATCAGTCTAACAGCCTCCTATTTGATTAACACCCTGAATACGGCTTTAATGCAGCTGCCATCTGTTTTCAGCTTGAACTACTGCAAGGAATGTTTAGGAGAGAGAATCGGTGAAATGAAGGATTTGGTAAATGATTCCCCTTGTCTTCCTTCCCAAAGTCTTTGCTTCCCTTCTAATCCTCTGAATTTTCTATTCCCTCCTAGAGTATAAATTCCACCAGAGTAGGATTTATTTCTTATTTTTGGCTTTGCTGCTTGGCATGCGTGATCTTAGTTACCTGACCAGGGATTGAACCTGGGCCAATGGCAGTTGAAGTGCACATTCCTAACCACTGGACCACCAGGAAAGTCCCCAGAGTAGGGATTTTTGCTGCTAATTCAGCCCTGGGATTTCTTTGGAAGGAATGATGCTAAAGCTGAAACTCCAGTACTTTGGCCGCCTCACGCGGAGAGTTGACTCACTGGAAGACTCTGATGCTGGGAGGGATTGGGGGCAGGAGGAGAAGGGGACGACAGAGGATGAGATGGCTGGATGGCATCACTGACTTGATGCACATGAGTCTGAGTGAACTCCGGGAGTTGGTGATGGACAGGGAGGCCTGGCGTGCTGCGATTCATGGGGTCACAAAGAGTCGGACCTGACTGAGCAACTGAACTGAGCTGAAATGAACTTGCTGTTATGATCCCTGGTGTCTAGAACAGTACCTGGTACAAAGTGTGTTACTGATAAACGTTTGTTGAATGAACAAATGAGTGGATCTCAGAAAATTACTCCACCAACCATAAGACTGGTTAGAGGCACCCATGATTCTTCCCCTGTTTGTTTTCCCACAGCTCCTCCTTCCAAAACTTAACTTACTGTATTCTCCAAATATCCCCTGCACAGCGCTGCCCTTCACCTCCACTACAGCTGACAGTCTCCCTGAGTTCCTGCAAGAGGCAAATCTCTGGTCTTCCTGCCTCCACTTTTCACTGCTTCCCAAGCACCATTCATTTTGTTAGGGAATTGTTGATTGAAGCTAAGTGCCTTGCTCAGGCATGATGATGACCTCTTGCTTGAGTTGTCTCCCAGCAGAAGGCCCCGACAAGAAGCATGGTGCTGCTCCTGGGAGGATTCAGAGGGAACAAAAGCAGGGAGAAGATGCCAACCCATAATATGTCCTGCCAACCTCCCAGAATCCTTTGTGCTGGAGTCCATCTTGGCTGAGAGAAGCACTCACCACCAGGAAGGACCCTGAGTCAGAACTAATATGGGCCAAGCAAGATGACTGGCCAGAGACAACCCAGAACCTAAGCCATCACTATTAAACCTGCAGCTGTGAGCCACGTAGCAGGGCATTCTCCTGGGCGCCCCTACCCTCTCTACCCGAGTGCCCCTTCCCAATAAAATCTCTTGCTTTCTCAGCATGTGTGTCTCCTCAGAAAATTCATTTCTGAGTGTTAGATAGGAGCCCATTCTGGGGCCCCGAAAGGGCCTGCCACCATTTTAGTCACTGTTGACTGAATCGATCTTTTTCAGATGTAAATCAGATCACGTCTTTTCTCGGCTGCAAAGCTGCCTGTGGCTGCCCACCTGAGAGTGGGTGACGGGAAATATTGGCCCTGCTCTGTCTCACCTCACACTGCTTGCAGCCAAGCCGCACTGTGTTTTCTTCCTCAAGCGTATCAGGCTCCTTTCCGCCTCTATCTTTGCTCTGCTCTGTCCTTTTTCATTTTTGTGCAAATTGGCTTCCTCCTGTCATTCAGGTTTCAGCAAAATGCCTCTTCCTGAAGGAGTCTTCCCTAGCACCCAATCGTAAGGAGACCCCCCCCCCCCCAATCTCTCTCCATCCCAGAGCAGTTTTTTTCTTCATATCTCTTATCACTATTAGAAATGATCTCCTTTTAAAAATATTTTTTTCTGAGCTTTTAAATTCCTCTGTTAGAATGTAAACTTTTTGAGAAAAAAATCTTATTGTTCTTGGGAACAAAAATCATATTCCCAGAATCCAGCCAAGCATGCCGCACGCACACGTCAGCACACACACACACACCAGTACAAACAAAAATGTTAGCGCTGATAGTGACTTAAAATATCTCTGTTTCAGGAAGACAGCAATGAAGAGCGGTTTGTTCATGACCTTGGAAAAACCAAGAGAGTTGTTTTTACTGTCACCAGTAAGTACAGGGGGTGGAACCCTTGGCTGTAGTTAGCAGAGGCTGTAATGCTTTTCTCTCGTTATTTGAGGCTCAGCTTTGATCTCTGGGACCAAGGAGGAAGGGTCATGGGTATGTTGGTAGCTTCTTTAGAATTGCTTGAAAGCAGCGTACCTTGAATTTTAAAAGCCTAATTATGTTGTTTTGAACAAAATGCCTTTACGTTGGGAATCAGCCAGGTTTGTTTTTTTTTTTTTCTTTTCTGTAAAGAGCTGGAGAGTTAATATTTTTGGCTTTATGGGCCATATGGTCTCAGTTGCTTCTTCTCAGTTCTGCCCTTCTAGTGCAAAGGCAGCTATAAACAACACTTACGCAAGCGGCCGTGGCAGGGCGTGACCTGGAGCGGGAGCTGGAGATCGGGAGGCAGATTTGGTCAGTGGGCTGTGGTTGCATAATTCCTGCTCTAAGTCTTCAAGGGAGTACATTTTCAGAGATGTTTAGCCAGCTGGTCTTTCTGTGCCAGTAGGGGATCCAGAAACTTTGCAGCATAAATTCAGAAGGCTGGATTTGGGGACTGGAAGAGTAACAATAATTGTAATAGCAATAGCTGATGCGACAGAGGATGAGACGGTTGCATGGCATCGCCGATTCAATGAACATGAACGTGGGCAAACTCCAGGAGATGGTGGGGGACAGGGAAGCCTGGGGTGCTGCAGTCCATGGGGTCTTGGGGCTGGACATGACTTGGTGCCTGAACAACAACAGATACCGCTTGTGTAGTACGTGGGGCAGTACTTCAAGTACTTTTCTTAACGTCTTCTAGTTTCATCCTCCAGTACTGTTGCCTGGGAAATCCCATGGACGGAGGAGCCTGGTGGGCTGCAGTCCATGGGGTCACTAAGAGTTGGACACGACTGAGCGACTTCACTTTCACCTTTCACTTTCATGCATTGGAGAAGGAAATGGCAACCCACTCCAGTGTCCTTGCCTGGAGAATCCCAGGGATGGGGGAGCCTGGTGGGCTGCCGTCTATGGGGTCACACAGAGTCGGACACGACTGAAGTGACTTAGCAGTAGCAGCAGCAGTTTTATCCTCACGATGTTACTGAACTTGGGTCCACCTGCCTGAGTGCCCAGTTAAAGCCAATCTGCCGACACCAGGCTCTGGTGAAGGAAAGTACAGTCTCTGTTGCAGGGCATCAGACAAGGCACCCAGGGACAGCTAGTTCTCTGGAAGCCCAAACTTCCTATTGGGTTTCAGGAAAGCATTTTTAAAAGTCAGGTGTGGGAGGGGAGTTGCAGTTTTTGTAATCAATCAGCTCATGATTGATGAGCCTCTGATTGCTCATCAACCACCCTCTGATTGCTTTAAATCGTTATTTAAGAAAAAGGAGAAAAAACCCCTCCTTTTTCTCATCCATAAATTGGAGTTGTTACTGGAACAAACTTGGGTCCACTTTCTGCCTCGCAGCAAAGCCAATTTACTGACACTGGGTTGTGGTGAAAGGAAAAAAGACAGTGTTTATTGCAGGGCACCTAGCAAGGAGTATGGGCAGCTCATGCTCAAAGGGCCCAGACTTCCTGATGGTCTTCAGGCAAAGGCTTTTAAAGGCAGCCTTTGAGGGGAGGGCTGCAGGGTGCATGACTTTCTTCTGATTGGTTTGTGGGAGGTGACAGGGTGATGTTTCAGGAATCTTAATCATCAGCATTCTGGTTCCAGCCAGTCTGGGCTCTTGTGCTTGTGCTCAGCCTATAGTGACCCTCCTCCACCTGGGTTGCGGGGAGGTCTTAGTTCCTGCAGAACTACTCAGAGATATGCATCAGTTCAGTTGCTCAGTCTTTGCAACCCCATGGACTGCAGCACGCCAGGCCTCCCAGTCCATCACCAACTCCCAGAGCTTACTAACTCATGTCCATTGAGTCGGTGATGCCATCCAACCATCTCATCCTCTGTTGTCCCCTTCTCCTCCTGCCCTCAATCTTTCCCAGTGTCAGGATATTTTCCAATGAGTCAGTTCTTTGCAATAGGTGGCCAAAGTATTGGAGTTTCAGCTTCAGCATCAGTCCTTCCAATGAATACCCAGGACTGATCTCCTTTAGGATGGACTGGTTGGATCTCCTTGCAGTCCAAGGGACTCTCAACAGTCTTCTCTGGCACCACAGTTCAGAAGCATCAGTATGCATCAGATCGTTGTGTATTTTTCTTGAGGAGGAGCGCAGGTCTGTTTCATCACTGTACTATTGTCATTCTTTTTCTTCTTTAACTGCTTTCTTTTGTTTCTGGAATCTCATACTTCCCTAATTAGTAACTGCGCCTGCCTTTTCTTTGGAGCTTAGGGAAGGTCTAAGAGACTAAAGCCTTTTTCTATAAACAACAAATGGGGACACAGAGGAGCTTTTGTACCCAGGAGGGCCCCACAGGGTGCTGCTTGGTTTCAGAGTCAGTAATATTATCTATGCAACAATGGTTTTGAGCCTCAAATAAAGTTATCAATGTATTAACTGCCTGCTCTATACAGAGAGTGGCTGTTTTGTTGAGAGATGAATGTGGGCTTTTCCATATTAATGAATTCTCTAGGAGCTTGGTTGCTAAGTTCAGAAAATTCAATTGATTTGGATTTTATTATTTCATATTTCTATATCTATATAGGTTTATTAATACTATTATTATTAGTTACTATTATAGTGTCATCCATGTGACCTGTTATTAAATAGGAGAAACGCTTTGTCAAGGTAAAAAATGCCATATCCGGATATTAATTCCCCTAAAATAAGCAGTGTAAACCATAAAGCATTAACAAAGAACCTTAAGACATTCCTTCTGAAGAGATGAAAGATTAGAAAGCTGCCGCTCTTGGCTGGCTCAGGCCCACCCCTTCCTAGAGCAGCGGGGGATGAGATGACCTCTCAAGGTTCCTTGTAGCTTTTGGTTTTGTTTCCTGATGTCTGTTTAAAGATTATGCTAATACTGCCGATGTAAAATCCTTTGTACACAGTGATGCTTAAAAACACTGGCTCCTGACCTGAATCTATCCCTGCCTAGTTAAAATTGTATACTGGAGATTAACAGGACTCAAATGCTCATGTTTTATACAAGCCACTGGGTCTTTTTCTTATCCTCTAAAAGATTTCTTGTTATTGTTATATTTTGGGCTAAAGCAGAAAGGAGAAGGTTGATAAAAAATGCATTCAGATACAGAAGGATTTAACTAAGCTGGATTTTTATATTGTGGGTGAGAAAAAGGAATGAATAATAATGTAGAATGAAAGACCCAGGAGGTGACCCCCCAGAAAGATGTCACCAGAGCAGCATAGTAACTAGGAAAGAGGCTTTGTAGCTGAGAATAGAGTTCCCAGATTGGTAAGCTGCATGGATCCAACAGGTAACTTGTCTAAAATTTTGGGAGAATAGGCTTTGGAGCCAGTGTAGGAGGGTTCAGACACTAGTAGTTCTGACCTCTAATGGGCTTTGTGTTCTTGGCAGTGTACCTTGTGCTTCTCATCTATAAAGTGGGAATAATGATAGAACCTCGGGGTTGTTGGGAAGATTAAAGAGGTAATAAATGTAAAGTGGTTACCATGGTGCCTGGAATATGTGTTCAATAATAGCAATTAATTAAAAATCACATGTTCTATTGTGCTTTATTTTGTTTCCTTTTTGTTTTGCTTCTTTCCTTTTTTTCTTTTTTGCTGCACCATGCGGCTTGTGGGATCTTATCCCAGGGATCAGATCTGAGCCCCACTGCAGTGGAAGCGTGGAGGCTTAACCACTGGACCATCACGGTAGTCCTTCTGTACATTTTATGATGGAAAAATTAAAATGTTTTCAAAATATTCAGAGAGAAATATAATAACACCTATGTATTCATCAGCAGTTACCCATTTACGAACAATCTTGTCTTACCCAATGCCCATTCACTTCTCTTACTTCTTGATTATTTTGAAACAGATTACATTCATACATTTTACTTCGAAATATTCCAGTATGTATCTCTAAAATAAAGGTAGCTGCACACAGTGGCAGAGTTCAGAATATGTCATTGAGACATAAATATTATTTTGAAATGAAGTCATTTGAGAATAAACTTCTTTTTCCCCTGAACTCTTTTTATCTGCCTAAGAGCAGAGACCCTCAGAAGAACTCAACGGTGTTAAAATGTCCAGGAATGTATAACCAGGGAAGATGAACTCATCCCTCATATGAGAAGCTGGAGCCACATCTACACGGACACTGTCACAAAACCGTACCTGTCATCTGTTCTCCTGGAGAGCCATTTATCTTTCCTAAAAGTCACTTGTTTTCCTAGAAGTGCCCTTGCTTCCCCTCTTCTTCCCCTATTAAGGTTCACCCTTATAAAACCTAAGCCATTTACACAAATCCATTGCTCAAACCCTTTCAGAGTAAGTATTGAAGTCCTTGCAATGATTCAAAAGCTTCTAGATAATCTACTCCACTTCACCTCACTCTGCTGCTGCTGCTGCTGCTGCAAGTCACTTCAGTCGTGTCCGACTCTGTGTGACCCCATAGACGGCAGCCCGCCAGGCTCCCCCGTCCCTGGGAGTCTCTAGGCAAGAACACTGGAGTGGGTTGCCCTTTCCTTCTCCAATGCATGAAAGTGAAAAGTGAAAGGGAAGTCACTCAGTCATGTCCGACTCTTCACGACTCCAAGGACTGCAGCCCACCAGGCTCCTCTGTCCATACTCCAGCCTTATTTTAGTGCTTGGCAGATCTTTATTATTATTTAAAATTAATTTTCATTGGAATATAATTGATTTACACTGTTGTGTTAGTTTCAGGTGCACAACAAAGTCAAACACTTATCCGTATACACATATCCACTCTTCTGTAGATTCTTTTCCTATGTAGGGTATTACTGATTATTGAGGAGTTCCCTCTGCTATACAGGAGGTCCTTGTTTTTATTCTGTTTTACATATAGTAGTGTGTATATGTCAATCCCAAATTCTAATTTATGCCCTTTCCTCTTCCCCCTTGGTACCATAAGTTTGTTTTCTATATATCTGTGACTCCATTTCTGTTATGTAAATAAGTTCATTTGTACCATATTTTTAGATTCCATGTGTAAGCCATATTGTATGATATTTGTTTTTCTCTTTCTGACTTACTTCACTTAGTATGATAACCTCCAGGTCCGTCCATATTGCTGCAAATGGCATAATTTCTTTCTTACGGTTGAGCAGTGTTCCATTGTATATATGTGCCATATCTTCTTGATTCTTTATCCCGTTGATGGTGGCTCAGATGGTAAAGAATCTACCTGCAATGGAGGAGAGCAGGGTTCAATCCCTGGGATGGGAAGACCCCCTGGGGAGGAGAATGGCTACCCTCTCTAGTATTCTTGCTTGGGAAATCCCATGGACAGAGGAGCCTGGCAGGCTACAGTCCATAGGGTTGCAAAGAGTCAGACACAACTGAGCAACTAACGCTTTCCCTCTTTTTTCCCCAGTGTTCCACTGTGCATATGTACCACACTTCTTTACCTATTCACATGTCTTCAGACACTTAGGTTGCTTCCTTTGCAGGTTTTAAATGCGCCTGTCATTTCCCTTCACAGGGCCTTTGTTCTGGCTGTTCTTTTTGCCTGTAGCGCTCTTCTCCCAGATTCCCACGTGACCAATTCACTTACCTTCTTCAAGCCTTTGCTCAAATGCCACCTTCTCTAGAACCTGCAGCCTAACCACTCAAATATTGCACTCTACCTCCTGCCCCTGCACTACTGATCATTCTCACCCTGCTCCTCTTTTTAATCTTCTAAGGTATTTAGTTCCCTGCTCACATACTTATAATTTACTTGTCCGTTGCTTACATATTTGTTCCTCCCAAAGGTAAGTTTCCTGATGGTAGGTCTTCTGTTTATTCACTGAAGCATCCCGTGCGTCTCGGTCAATATCTGGTACAGAGAAAGTGCCTCAAAGACACTTGCTGGATGGATGGCTGAATTTCTGTCAGTTATCCCTATAAAGAGAATGTGAGTGCATTCCATGAGCCAAAGGACCTCTGGCTCACATGACCATCTGCTCCCCATTTTTTTTTTTTTGCTCTTCTTCCTCTTGGTAATTCGTCTGTGTGCCTGGCACTGTATTAAATGTTTTCCAGTATTGTCTCATTTAATCCTTCAAACAACCCTTAAGAAAATAGGTGCTAATAGCATCTGTCTTCAGACGATGAAAATCAGGCTTAGGCAACCTTAGCTCCTGGCCAAACATGCAGAATGAGAACTGGAAACAAAATCCAAGAGACACCTAAGTCACTGCTTTAAATGACTAAGTCATTCCTTCCCCAGTGGGTGGAATTGCTCTAAGTTTAGTCATTTATGGCAATTTCTCCATTTGTTCATTGAATAGACATTTATCGAGCACCAACAATGTCAGGTCCTTAGGACACATCAGTGGACCAAACAAGAATCCTTGCCCTCTGAACTTTCATTTCATCGACCTCTTTCAAAGCTCTGATTCAGGGCTAATGTGGAGAGAGTCAGGCAGTGTCCTAGGGTCTGTGGGTCTTAGGTCATAGAGGACATCCTTCATATAAAATCATTCTTCTTATGTGGTGTATATAGACAATGGAATACTTCTCAGCCATCAAAAGGAATGAACTACTGTTATATGCAGCAACATGGATGGACCTAGAGATTGTCATACTAAATGAAATAAGACAGACAGAGAAAGGCAAATATATGCTCTCCTTTATATGTGGAGTCTAACATATGGCACAAGTAAACGTATCTACAGAACAGAAACAGACTCACAGACATAGAGAAAAGACTTATGGTGGGCAAGGGGCAGGGAAGTGGGGAAAGGATGGAATGGTTTAGCAAATATAAACCATTATACATAGAATGGATAAACAAGGTCCTACTATATAGCACGGGGAGCTATATCCAATATCCTGTGATAAGCCATAATGGAGAAGAATATGAAAAAGGATGTTTATGATCACATGATAACTGAGTCACTTTGCTTACAGGGGCTTCCCTGGTGGCGCATGTGGTAAAGAATCTGCCTGCAGCGCAGGAGACCAGGGTTCGATCCCTGGGTCAGGAAGATCCCCTGGAGAAGAGAAAGGCAACCCACTCTAGTATTCTTGCCTGGGAAATCCCATGGACAGAGAAGCCTGGTGGGCTACAGTCCACGGGGTCACGAAGAGTCAGAGGCAACTGAGCAACTAACACTTGCTGTACAGAAGAAATTGACACAACGTTGTAAATCAACTACGCTTCAGTAAAATTGAAAAATATCATTCTTCTTCACCCAAACTTGTTTTGACAGCCCATCTGAAGTACCTGGATTAATGCCACCTTTGGTGAGATTTGAAAGGCCTTTAAGTACTTTCTAAAAATGTTTAGGTTGGCCCCCACTTTACAGATGAGAAAACCAAGGCTTAGATGACTTTGTGACATTCTGAAAGTCAGTTAGTAAATGGCAGAGGCAAGATTTCTGGCTTCAGACTTTATGCTCATGATACTTAGTTAACACTAGAGCGTCACCTGGTGCGCTGAGTGGGACAGGGTGGGGATGATGGGGGCGAGGGGTATTCTGCCTGGTAGATAAGAGGAGAATTGGACAGGAAAAGGAAGGAATCCTGGAGGCCCAGACTTGCCCAAGTGTTTTCCTGCTCTGGGGTAACAGGGCCGTGTTTGATTACCAGGGGCAGGTCAGTCCTTTGGCGGGGTGGGGGACAATGAGAAGAGGTAAGGCAAGGGTGATGTTGGGAGCCCTACAGGCTGGACTCTTTGTTTGAAAGCATCTGGATATCTTTTCTCAAACTGATTTCTGGAGGGCACAGCCTCAGAGGCACCGGAGCTGGGGCTGGAGAAATTCACTTGAGCTGGGCCGTGGCCTTCCACCTCACCTGCTGGATGGACTCAGCCTGACTCAGGATGTGGCAGGTGATGTCTCCACCTGGTTGAGATGGGAAATGTCTAAAGAGCAAGGATTCTGTTCATTTCCTTTCTGTTCTTCCTGTCCACATGGGAGAGGAAGTGAGATGTAATAGAGAACAGGCTTTGGATTAAAAAAAGTGGCTCTGTCATTTACCACCCAAATTATTTGTTTCCTGTCTATAAGAAGGAGCTAAGGCATCCACTCCAGTGTTCTTGCCTGGAGAATCCCAGGGACGGGGGAGCCTGGAGGGCTGCAGTCTCTGGGGTCTCACAGAGTCGGACACGACTGTAGCAACTTAGCAGCAGCAGCAGCAACGGTACTTTTAAATATTCATTCATTTTTGGAGCATTTATTGGCATCTTTTATACATAAAGAAGTGTACATGATAAGTATTAAGGATTTGATAGTTAAAAGTTTCTGGCATATACTTGCTGTTGAATAAATAGTAGCAATTATTATTGTTATTATGATTACTGGTATACATGAGTGAATCAGCAGTGAGTCTTCTGGAATGGTAGATATCACATCAGTTAGCATTCCAACTAACTAACTAGAAGCCCCAGCCTAGTATCTTTGTGAAGCCTTATCTGCTGGGAATGATCCTTTTCCTGTCTAACTGGAAGTACTATGTCTTTCTGCAATGGCTATGTGACTTCTGACAACCCTGGTCAACTGTATCCCAAAAGGAAATTAAGCTGCTTGCCCTGAATATCTTTCTGTTTCATGATGCTTAATAGGGATTTGCTAATAAGAGTCAGTCAGTAGAAAATAAGAAATTTTAATTAGGATGCTCTTTAGCTGTTCCTTGCAAATAATGGAGCTATAATCTTACTCAAGGTTCTTGGGAAAGCAATTCTCATTTCAATTCTTACAAGTAATTATTATTTAGTGTTTATAACACTTTGTATTTCCTTAAATTTTTTCAATTATCTTTTCCATTACTCTTTAAGAGAAAAAAAAATCTCCAGAAAATAAAACCTTTGAGGCATCTTAGCATATTAGTCTCTGTTTCACAGATGGGGGAAAATGGGACAGATCTTTAACAAATACCAGTGTATCCCATTATGCTTATGAAAACGATAGAAAGTTCTCTCTTAATGATTAGTCACAAGCAACACTTACCACTAAAACAAGAAGTACATGCACACACACACACATACACACACAGAGATAGAAAAGATGCTGTTGCTTTAATGCTTGCAATGTTCAGTGAGCAAAAACAACTCTGTATGACTTCTTTCCAGAAAATTCATGTGTTGAATAAATCCAGATTAAAGATGGTGATTTCATCACCTCTTTGTTAGTTTCTTGCCTTCAGAATTCCTATTTTCCTCCTTGTCTTCCTCATTTCTTCTATTATTTTTTAAAATAAAAAAGTGAAAGTCAAGTCGCTCACTCATGTCTGACTCTTTGCAACCCCGTGGAAAGTGGCAGATTTAATAATGGTGAGTCTTTTCATGAAGGTGGTGAATGTAAACTCTTCCACTGAGAATGGATGGACAAGGTCCGACTGTACAGCACAGGGACCCGTATCCAGTCTCTTGGGATAAACCAAAGCGGAAAAGAATATTAAAAGAACAATGTTTATATGTGTATAACGAGCCACTTTGTTATACAGCAGAGATTGGTGCAACATCGTAAATCGACTTCATCTACTCAGTTCAGTTTGTCAATAACTCAGTCAATTTCAGTTTCACGCAACTACAAACGTTTGTTTTTGGCTCCTACACTCTGGGTGATCTGGGCTGGTCTGCTCCATGCTGAAGGGGCAGTGTCTACCCAGGGTATGCTTTTTTCACGGCAAAGACTCAAGCATGATAGTATAAGCGTAATGCATAGGCACATATTCAGTCTTTGCTGGTGGCTCTTCTCATCAGCCAAAGCCAGGCACACTGCCATCCCAAAGCTCAGGGGCAGGGAAGCTTGCTCCGCCCATCAGGGGGCCAGAGCATGGGTTTGGATGTGTTACTGGTGCGAGTGGAGAGGTCGTAAAGCCCTGCAGACAGGCAGTGTCTTCCCCTCTTGCCCCGACTTTTCTGACTTGCCCTTTAGAGCGTTAACAGCAACTGAGCAACTGCAAGACAGGGTCACAGTAAGATAAAGTCTCGGGAAGGACAGCCGCCCAAGGATGTGCCAGGTCGAAATGTAATACCTAAGGAGGCTAGCCGGGGTTTCCCAGGGATGTTAGACTTACGGCCAAGACACTTCCATAATTTTCTATCCCTGTATTGTAGCCCTTTGCCAGTGACTCTGAGGATCTTCTCTTCTGAAGGTAGGGTCCATTTCCCTGTCTCTGGAATCTGGATTGACTGGTGGCTTGCTTCAGCCAATCCCAGTCATCATGGGCTTGGCATGCTTCTGTTCTCACCTTGCCACCAGCACGAGAACAAGCCCAGGCTAGCGGGCTGAAAGATGAGGAGACTAGGTGGAGCAGAGTCTCTGCTGAAGCCAACACTGGTCAGCCAGGGCACAGCCGGCCTGCCAGCCAGTGGCAGACAGGAGTGTGCTCAGATCCACAGACTGTGCAACTGCCCTGTACCTGGGGGGGAATGATACATGGATGCTGGTTTTTAATTGAAGGTTTTTAATTGTTGTTTACAATGTGTTAGTTTCTGCTGTACAGCAAAGTGATTCAGATATACATATATTCTTTATATATATAGTTATATATATATATATACACAAAAAGCTATATATATTCTTTTTTTTTTGGTCTTCTTTTCCATGATGGTTTATCATAGGATACTGAACATAGTTCTCTGTGCTCTACAATAGGACTTTGTTGTTATGGCTGCTGTTTTAAGGCATCAAGTTTTGGGTGGCATGTTAGGCAGAAGACTAACTTAAACACCCTGGATTGTCTCATCTTGGGCTACCTGGTACCACACCATCACTTTCCCAGATCCTCCACTTTCTTGGGATGAACAGGAGATGATAAAACATTTGCTGTTTTGCTGGTGCCTTTTCTCATTGCCCAAAACTGTGCCCCCACAGTTCAGGAGATTTTTTCGTGCCTGACTTTTACACAGTTAGCTTATATAGTGGAGAAGGCAATGGCAACCCACTCCAGTACTTTTGCCTGGAAAATCCCATGGATGGAGGAGCCTGGTAGGCTGCACTCCATGGGGTCGCTAGGAGTCGGACAGGACTGAGTGACTTCTCTTTCGCTTTTCACTTTCATGCATTGGAGAAGGAAATGGCAACCCACTCCAGTGTTCTTGCCTGGAGAATCCCAGGGACCGGGGAGCCTGGTGGGCTGCTGTCTCTGGGGCCGCACAGAGTCGGACACGACTGAAGCGACTTAGCAGCAGCAGCAGCAGCAGCAGCTTATATAGTGGGTAGCTATTTCTTTACAAAGATTCTAGGATACAAATAGGTTTTGGAGAATGTGGTTACTGATACAATACAATGGAAAGGAAAGCGTACAGTGTTTTCTGTTCAAGCTGTCCAATGGATTCTGATTTCTGTAACAATGATAATTAATCGTAGCTGGGTAGAAAATCCATTCTCTTTGAGGAATCAGTGAACTGTAGAGGAATTTGTCAGTAACCGTTGTCTGGAATTTTAGTCTCCATGTAGGAGACACAATAACTTTCCAACGATAGCTAACATACAGCAACACCAATCCAAGAAAGAGAAGCCTGTTATGCACTATTTGTGTATTTCTAGAAAATATGCGGTACTGGGGTTGAGGTCAAATAGGTAAGGGGCCTGATATCAAAGCTCTACTTTTCTCTTCCCTATTTTATATCAGCATGTCAACTTAAAGGAAATGCACAACGTAAGAGTTGTGAGTTGAGTTTCCCTGGGGGCAAAAAGAAGACTATGGCCCAGGAGACAGCAGCTCAGATAGTGCTGAGAAACTGCTCCACAGAGGCAGGGGGGAAGAGCAGTACACATGTGATTTTGGGGGAGGGGGAGGTACATGCAACGAAACACATACTTTTTTTGTGGAAGGTTTCTGCTAGTCCTCAGAAGCAGACGTTACCATGAAGGATTTTAGTGCTCTTCTAGATGAGAGGAGATGCAAGAACTGGGCTCCCAAAATCTTCTGAAAATATCTAACTCTCTGAAGGCCTGTTCCGCCCATTTTCCCCAGAGCACCGATCGCCTCATTTCTGCTCTCCACCTTGAGCTCCTTTCAGAGGGTGTTGAAGGTCAGTGGCTTTGACTGCATGACTGCAGCGGCTCATGATTTAATCCTTGTAAATCCTTGCAAATCAGAGGGAGATGGCAAGTGCCAATTTGTAGTTGACAAGCCCTGAAATACAATAGAAAGAGAAAAATGTGAAGAAAGTGTGGCAGACTTTTGCAGTTATCAAACATAATTAAGGCCGTGATCTTTGGGATTTGAGGAAATTATCAGTCTATGAAGGTATCAGGGGAACTTTCCATCTTTGCAGTTAATCTACAATTCCACTGTAGATTTTCTGTGGTTTAGTGTTTTGTTATCAATGTTTTTCTGCTCATAGCTGAATGCTACTAGACTACCCTTCACTTTTGTGGGTGTGTTCCGTTAGTTAATTTTTTGGTGTACTATTGTTATTGGACTAGAGGCTGGTTTTAATTAGCCTGTCCAAAGAATGGGGACTGTGTCGCAAGTGAAATCTATGCTAAGCAAGAGATACAGCAGGATGTCTCACACTGTTTCAGTTTACACTGATAAATCTATTAATCTACTTGGAAAAGTTTTCTCAGATGTGGTGGACTTGTACTGTTCCATTCACAGTTCACCTCTGATCCCTCCTGGAGGGCAGAGTTGTTATTTTTCTTTGTGGCCTCAGAGTCTAGCATAGATAAGCACTGAATAAATGCATCAGTCATTTTGGCTTACCAGGGGCTCAGCTTCCATCAAGCCTCTCAGTAGGGCCAATGGGAACATGAAGGATTCAGGCCGTTTTTGCGTATCCACTCTTACTGGCAGGTTTCACAAATGGAAAGCCTTTCCCTTAAAGATGTCAGGTGATGTTTTGGATTTCTTCTTGAGTCCTGGAGCTTGGTCACTGAAGAACTCAACTTGTACGATCATCTCTTTTTTAAGTGACTCATTAACAGGAGAAAAGAAATATTTCTATGAAGAATGTGAGGGCAATAATGTTTGCATTTTGCTCACTACTTTAGCACCTAGAACAGTCCTGACACATAATAGGAACTCAGTAGACATCTGTTCAATGAATAAAAAGAAATTGGAAGAGGAGAGAGACCAGGAGATCAAGGCGAAGTCTCACCCCAGCTGAAGAAGTCTTGAACCGCTGCCTCTTCCTTAGACTTCCCGGCAAGAGGGGACTGCCTTGGGAAAGTGTTACACGTCAGTTATAAAGACAGGTGTGCTTTAGGTTTCCTTTCCCTCGCTCTTTATCTGAATCCCTGCCCGCCCCGTTTTCCTGGCTTCGGGTCAAGTTTAATGCCAGCTCCAGGGTGAGGTCCTTGATTACTCCTCTCTCATGATCTCTCCTTTATCTGAACATGTGGGATCAAATCTGCCCATGGAATCGTACAAATTTAATGTCCTTGTTACTTAAATTGGGCAGATATCCTGAGAGCAATTTTATAAACGTGCAAGGGGGACTTCTCAGGTGGTCCTGTGGTCAAGATGCCGCGCTTCTACTGCAGGTGGCCGGTGGTTTGATGTCCGGTCAGGACATTAAGATTCCATATGCCTCATGGCTTTGCCCAAACAAAAAACAAACAGAACCCATAAACATGCCAGGAGCTCAGGAGAGAGAGCTGGGCTGGAGATGCGCGTTTGCATCACTGGCGTATGGGTACTGATGAAAGCTGTAAGGGCAGATGAGATTGCTTGGGAGAAATGCGTAGGATGAGAAGAGGCCAGGGAAAGCAGCACTTGTCAGCCTGGAATGTGCACATAAATCCCCTGGGAATCTTGTTCAAATGCTGATTCTGATTCAGAAGGCCTGGGACAAGGCCCACGATTCTGAATTTCCATCATGGTCCAGAGGATGGCCATGCTGCTGTTTCATAGACCACACTTGGAAAAACAAGGGCATAAATGATTGAAACTTAAGGAGCAATGATATTTTAATAATAGGTAAAGGGAGAGAAAGCTGCAAAGAGATTGTGAAGAGTTGCTAGAAATGGAAGAAATCAGGAGAGCTATTGTGTCATGGAGTGAATGGCGGGGAGATTTTCAAGACAGAGAGCGTGTTCAACTCAAAGACTGCTGAGAGATAGTAACCAAGAGCAGGCTCTTTTGGATTCTGCAGGAAGAGGTATCTCTGGTGATCTTAGGGCCATTTTCATGGAGTAAGGAGGACAGATTTCTTTGAAAGGATGAAGAGAAAGGAAGCAATAGCAATTGTTGGATGTATATAATTTTCAATACAATAGAAATTTGAATATGTTTATATACTGAAGAGAAAGAAGAAGCAGATATATTATGCCTGACAACCTAAATGGAAAAGAATTTGAAAAAGGATACATGTACATGTATTACTGAATCACTTTGCTATACACCTGAAACTAAGAGAATATTGTTAATCAACTGTTGGTTGTTGTTGTTTAGTTGCTAAGTTAGCCCATCAGACTCCTCTGTCCGTGGGATTTCCCAGGCAAGAATACTGGACTGGGTTGCCATTTCCTTCTCAGGGGGATCTTCCAGACCTAGGGATTGATCAAACCCACATCTTCTGTATTGGCAGGCATATTCTTTACCTCTGAGCCACCTGGGAAGCCCCTAATAAACTGTACTTCAAAATAAAATAAAAATACATTAAAAAAAGAGAGAGGAAGCAGAGAAGAAAGGCCAAAGAAAGGCAAGAAGTAGGGCAGTACATTGGAACGAGCTCTGAAGAAGGTGGGAGGTGACAGGAGTTGGACAAGAGGCAGAAGAGGATGGATAAAAGCTGAAGTCTGAAATCTGAAGTCTGAAACAGGTTTAGGGAAATGGGATTCTTACATGAAGCTTCCGTTTCTCTGTGAAGGAAGGTTAGAGTTGTCCATGGGACGCTGACAGAGGAAGGTGGTATGCCGAGGTAACAGGCTTAAGGAAAATCGTGAAAGTGTGAAAGAGCTGTTGAGGCCAGTGGGGGAGGGGATGGACCAGGGACAGAATTTCTAGGCAGAACTGAGTTTCCAGTTGAGGTTTAAAGCCTTGAATTTGTAATGGTACCAGTGCTCCAAGTGACATGACTTTTCTCCAAGAGAGCTGCTCGACCACCTGGGTGCGCGTGCAGGAGGGATGATCCCCAGCTGTCTTTTTGCTGAGCAGGTGTCATAGTCCACACAAGGCATTTCAGATTCTTGACACGCACACTTGGGTGTACCCATACCCACACGAAATCTTGAATTTGCCATTTACAATACCCAACATGGAGTTTCTATGTATTTTGCTGGTAAATGAGGCTTTGGACCTAGGGGAGTCACTGATTCCCAGCTCAAACAGATATTAGGGAACTGTCAGCAAAAGTTAAAAACCAGGTTATCTTATTCTTTTGAGCTTCACCATCTAATAGGGTAACCACCAGCCACATGAGGTTATCGATCACATAGAGTACTGCTAGTCTGAGCTGAGGGCAGCTGTAAGTATGAAACACACACAGGATTTCCCGAGTGGCCCAGTGGTTACGAATTCACCTGCTGATGCAGGGCACAGTGCAGGTTTGATCTCTGGTCTGGGAAGATCCCACATGCCGCCGGGCAACGAAGCCTGTGAGCCACAGCCATGGAGGCCCATGCTCTCGCAGGCCGTGCTCAGCAGCGAGGGAAGCCGCTGCAGCGAGAAGCCCGCGCACCGCAACTAGAGCTCAGCCCCCACTCGCCGCAGTTCACAGGAAGCCCACACGCAGCAAGGAAGACCCAGCACGGCCAAGAAAGAAAGAAGTGACTTAAAAAAAAATGCACACAGGATTTCAAGACTTACAACTAAAAGAAAGCAGAATGTCTTATAATAATTTTAAAATATCCATTCCATGTTGAAATAATAATAAGGTTTGGCTGTGTTACATTAGATTAAACCAATTGTTTAAATTATTTTCAGCTTTCATTTTACTTTCCGAAATATAGCTGCTGCTGCTGCTAAGTCGCCTCAGTCGTGTCCGACTCTGTGCGACCCCAGAGACAGCAGCCTACCAGGCTCCCCTGTCCCTGGGATTCTCCAGGCAAGAACACTAGAGTGGGTTGCCATTTCCTTCTCCGATGCATGAAAGTGAAACGTGAAAGTGAAGTCGCTCAGTCGTGTCCGACTCTTAGCGACCTCATGGACTGCAGCCCACCAGGCTCCTCCGTCCGTGGGATTTTCCAGGCAAGAGTACTGGAGTGGGGTGCCATTGCCTTCTCCTAACATACTGCTAGAGGATTTAAAATTACATGGGTGGCTCACTTGATGATTCTGTTGCATGGTGCTGCTCTCGGTCCTTCTCTGGATCAGTCAATCTTCACTGTTAGTTACTCTCTGTTTCTGCTCGTCCTGTTAATCACTGTGTCCAGTGGTACAGCTCGGCCTTTTTGGAGCTCAGATGATGGCTGACTTTGCCACCCACTTTTTAATTGCTACTATTTCTAGGAGCAGTTGAGTCACGTCTTTGAATTAATCAGAGAATTTTTGCCAGAAGTCCCATGGATTGGCAGCCTGCCAGCGTGCAGAAGCTGAAAGCCTGACTCAAATGAGGAAACTAGTCCTTTCCGGGTCCCAGCAGAGCCTCTTATTGGAGATGGGGTTTTCCTAGCATCCATGTAGGGAACCCAGGGAAGGATTCAGACTGGCTCTACCTGCGCATCCCTGAACCAATCCCTGGGGTCACACAGGAGGATGTCGTCCCAGTGTGAGGATGACCCCCACTTTGATTGGGTCACATGCTGAAGCCTGTGACTGGTGGGGAGAGTCTGTTACTAGAAGGAGGGGGAGAGAGAAGTGTGTATGTGTGAGGCGGACAGAGAGTAGTTCTACCGTCTACTATCATCAGCAAGAAGTCTTCAGACCCAAGCCTTTTATTTCAAGGGCAGGTTGTACTTCTGCTTGATCAAGCGTCAGCAGGCTGGAGTTTACCCAGAGGATTGTGTGTATCTAAGAGCACAAACCATCCTGAATCGGAGACTAAGTGACCTGCACGGAAAACACTTACGCTTTCCCCGAACCGTTTGTTTGCCTCCAAGTCTTGTAGCATTTGTACGGTTTCACTTAGTAAGAGTCTAGAAGAGACAACTGTAAGTGTTGAGCAATTATCTGCTGCTCTGAGTGCCTGAGCCATCACCCACAGCACTGTACAGGAAAACAGCCCTTGGGTTGGTTCTGTAATTAGTCCATGTTTGTAATAACTACATTCCAGAAAATTGTTTCTCCATCCACTTTCAACATATTTTAAAAAGACTAAAATCTGCATTATTTAACATCATGGTATAGTGTTGCATTAAAAAAACACCCCAACTAATTCTTGGGGTGCTTCAAATGAGCCTTGGGAATTCTCTTTGAAAATAGGATAATCTGGAGATGTGAGAAATTTAATTGCTTCTGCTCGTCAGCAGACTGTGGTCTTGTTTCTATGGTATGTTTTTCTTTACCTGTTGATTTTGAGATTTGAGGACATGGTCTGTCAACAATCATTGACAAAGTGTGAGGATATCATTAGCTTCAACCTGTAATTAAAATAGTTTTCATAACCATTCATGATACCATTCTTGTGAGAAAGGCCATGATAGATAGAGAAATGAGAATCAGAGTTATTAAGAAGTTTTTCTAAGGTCATACAGATAGTAAGTGACAGAGCTGGGTCTTAAACCTATGTTTTCTATATCAGATAAGGATGCTTTTGGCTACATGTGACCAGGTACCTGGATCATTGTGGCTTGATCACAAAAGACCATTAGCAATCTCACGTAAATGGAAGACTGGAAGCAAATTGTTCTAGGTTAGTTCAAGGAGCCGGGCTTATGTCTCTTTGATGCTCTTGACCTGCCCCTTAAGGCCACAAGAAGATTGCAACAGCTCCAGCCATCACATCTGCACATTATAGAATCAATCCAAAGCAGAAGAGAGAGACAGGAATCCCCCCCTCTCTCTTTCCTCCTCCCTCTTCCTTTCTCCTTCCTTTCCTGCCCATTTTGGCCCCTCCCTCCTTCTTGCCTGACTTCATCCACTTCTCCCTCCATTTCTCCTTTTCCATCTCTTATGCCTTCTCTCTCTCACGTTCTTTCCTTCTCCCCCTGTTTTAATTAGGAGATGCATCTTCCCTGATAGCTCAGTTGGTAAAGAATCCGCCTGCATTGCAGGAGACCTGGGTTCCATCCCTGGGTTGGGAAGGTCCCTGGAGAAGGGAAAGGCTGCCCACTCCGGTATTCTGGCCTGGAGAACTCCGTGGACTGTATAGTCCATGGGGGTCACAAAGAGTCGGACACGACTGAGTGGCTTTCACTTTCACATCTTTCCAAGAAATAGTTCTCCTAAGATTTCCTGATGTATCAGTATGGCTAGAGTTTGGTTACCTTTATTATCGCTAACTACAAAAAGGGCCACGAAAATGAATATCTGGCATTTTTAGTCTCCGTCATGGGAAGTGGATTTTGCCACAGGGGGTGACAGTATTATAAAGTGAAAGTGGAGATGATAACCAATAGTATCTACTACATCTCTGTACTTAAGATCCAGTGTCCTTTTTAGTGTATCTCATCAGATTGAGTTTTATTGGTCAGAATTAGAAACAGGCTTAGAATGTGTTAATTAAGAAACCATTGTTTGGGACTTCCCTTGCTGTCCAGTGGTTCAGACATTTTACTTTCCAGTTAGGGAGTGCAGGTTTGACCCCTGGTTGGGGAGCTAAGACCCCCACCCCCCAACCCTGCCCCCGCCTATGGCCAAAAACCCAAAAACATAAAACAGAAACAATATTGTAACAGCAACAAAATCTTCGGCCTTCCCTGGTGGCTCAATGGTAAAGAATCTACCTACCAGTGCAGGAGACATGGGTTCAACCCCTGGTCCAAGAAGATCACCCATATGCCACAGAGGAGTTAGGCCCAGACACCACAGCTATTGAGCCCGTGCTCTAAAGCCCGAGACCCTCAACTGTCGAGCCCACGAGCTGCAGCTACGGAAGCTATGTGCCCTGTAGCCTGCTCTCTGCAGCAAGAAGCCACCGCAGAGAAGCCTGTAGCGAAACTGGAGAGAAGGCCAGCTTACTGCAACTAGAAAGAGCTCACACACAGCAACGATGACCCAGCACAGCCAAAAATAAACCAAGAAATAGTATCAAAAAAGTTTTTAAAAACAACTGCTTATTGAAGGACTGATTGCTGGGAGAAATATCAATAACCTCAGATATGCACATGACACCACCCTTATGGTAGAAAGCAAAGAAGAACTAAAGAGCCTCTTGATGAAAGTGAAAGAGGAGAGTGAAAAAGTTGGCGTAAAACTCAACATTCTCCCGCATTGTAAGCAAGACACTTTTCTGTCTGAGCCACCAGGGAAGTCCTCAGAAAACTAAGATCATGGCAAATGGTCCCATCACTTCATGGCAAATTGACAGGGACACCATGGAAACAGTTACAGACTTTATTTTGGGGGGCTCCAAAATCACTGCAGATGGTGACTGCAGCCACGAAATTAAAAGACACTTGTTCCTTGGAAGAAAAGCTATGACCAACCTAGACAGCATATTAAAAAGCAGAGACATTATTTTGCCAACAAAGGTCTGTCTAGTCAAAGCCATCGTTTTTTCCAGTAGTCATGTATGGATGTGAGAGTTGGACTATAAAGAAAGCTGAGCACCAAAGAATTGATGCTTTTGAACTGTGGTGTTGGAAAAGACTCTTGAGAATCCCTTGGAATGCAAGGATATCGAATCAGTCAATCCTGAAGGAAATCAGTCCTGAATGTTCATTGAAAGGACTGATACTGAAACTGAAGTTCCAATACTTTGGCCACCTGGTGTGAAGAACTGACTCATTTGAAAAGACCCTGATTCTGGGAAAGATTGAAGGCAGGAGGAGAAGGGGATGACAGAGGATGAGATGGTTGGATGGCATCACCGACTTGATGGACATGAGTTTGAGCAAGCTCTGGGAGTTGGTGATGGACAGGGAAGCCTGGCGTGCTGCAGTCCATGGGGTCACAAAGAATCGGACTCGACTGAGCGCGACTGAACTCACTGGCTGATTGAGGGACCAGTCTTTACCAGACAGATCGTAGGTGTCCTGGGGTTTCAGCGGTAAGTATGTGCTCTTCTTGACTTTAAGGGATATACAGACAGTGAAGGAAGGCAGGACCCAAGGGAAAATGCGATAAAAGCAAATCAGCATTAAGTGCTATTATACTGGAGAATCAACTGCACGGGCTTAAAGAAACAAATATTACCTCTAGCAGGTATTTGGTGTGTAAGAACTAAAACGAGTATATCCCCAATTCAGTCCTCTGCTGAGAAGTCTGGCTGCAGTATGTCCCTTGGCAATGATGCAAAGCTCTGACAAGTAGCTGAGTCCTCCTTTTTGGTAGAAAGTAGAGGAGATGAGTTGAAAATGTCACAGCTGAATTTGTGTGTCCATACAAAGCCACGACTGAGGTCTATGCCCTAGAGTCTTTTTTTGACAACAAACCATTCTTCAGCAACTTCAAGTAGTCTTGGAGAACAGTCACCTTGGAACACTGGCCAATTTGGTGTTGCTGATCTAAGCTTGCTATTTAATATCACTGTTTTGTTTCTTTTTCTTTAAAATGTATTCCTTTTGGTACCCTATGGCCAGGATGCTTGTAAATGGGGTGTAATTAAAGTTGGCTATTGACTGTCCAGTTTTTGGAGCCAGGTTTTAAGCCAGTGGAAGCATGGGCCTAGGACACCTATGATCTCTATTCTGAGAGTCTCGTGCGTGAGATTCATCTTCTCTGTGAAATCTAGCTTTCACATTCAGATAATTTTAGAGGCAGAAATTCTTTGTATCGTATCCTACTAGCAGAATATTCTTCAAAACATAAAATTTTTGCCTCTTATAAGTTGACTTTTTGTCATGTACTGAAAAAAACCTCCCATGGCCTTGATACAGTGCACTGTATATGATAGGAGCTCAGTGAATAATAGCTTTATTAAATGATGCATATTTCTTAGAGGCTTTGAGCAAATTATTAAAAAGTCTTAAATCTGAATATTAAGAGGCTCAGAACTAAAGAAATTGCTTTTTAATAAAATACATTGAGCAATGAAACAGGTTTTACATGGCTCCAAAAATATTGATGAAATAAGACATACAAAAAAGCACAAAGCATAACATAACAAATGCCTTTGTACCTCCTACCCAATTTTAATAAAAAAATTAAACTTGTTATAAAATGAGTAGTTGCTCTTTTTGTGTGTGTGTGCAAAAACACTGGGACTTCCAGTATGAATCTTGACAATGAATCAGGAGTTAAGAACAAAGGTCTATTTTCTCCTATATTTAATCTCTTTTTGAAAATTTAGAAGTGTAGCTTGTGTACAGCCTTATATGGGTTTTAGGGATACAACATGATGATTCCCAATTTTTAACGACTAGGCTACATTTAGTTACTATAAATCACTGGCTGCATCCCTCTGTTGTACAATCTACCCTTGTAGCTTCTTTTATACACAGTAGCTTGTGCCTGCTCATACCTACCCCTATCTTGCCCCTCCCCACCTCCCCTCTCCCCGCTGGGAGCCGCTACTTTGTCCCCTGTATCTGTGAGTCTGCTTTTTCATTATATTCACTAGTTTGTTGTAGGTTTTAGAGCCACATGTAAGTGATGACATATGGTTTTTGTCTTTCTCTGTCTGACTTATTTCACTTAACATAGTACCCCCCCAAGTCTATCCATGTTGTTGCAGATGACAACATTTCATTCTTTCTTTATGGTTGGTTAGTATTCCATTGTATCTATGTACCACATCGTCTTTATCCATTCCTTGGTTCCCATATAGGTAGTTTTAAAGACGCGTTATATACTTGCTTTTGAACACTTCACTGCTTCTGTAAAAATAATGCATGTACACTTTTAAAGTCAAATGATGCAGAGAAAAACAAAAACCTAAACCCTGACAATTGGGAGAAAACCTCAGGAACATTGTTTCAGATATTTCTCATGTCTGTAACATATGTGGAAATATGTACACATTTTACATGAATGAGTTCATGTCAGTCATTCTGTTCTCTAAGTTGTTTAACCCTTTCTATTCTATAATATGTAGTGGGTATCTTCCCATTTAAAGAAGCAAAATGTCTATTTCAATTTTTATAGCTGCAAAAGTTTTCATTCTCTTATACCGTTATGTGTTTCAAAAGACCCCCATTCATGGATATTTAGGTTTCTAGTTTTCCCATATTGTAATCAATATGTTGCTGAACATTCTTGTGCATAACTTTATTTTTATCTTGTTAAAACATTTCCTTGGATAAATTAAGAGTGGATATGGTGGCTTGTGCCACGCTGGGGTTCAGATGGCTGACTGATTTATTCAGAGCTTTATTGAATCAGTTTAACTGGGGCAATTCTGTTTTCATTGCCCTTCTATAACCAGCAGGCTAGCTAGGAACAGCCCATGCTCAGTTGCACAATCATTTTCCTAGACCCTTTCTGCACCCCATTTTTAACATCCCCTGGCCAAAGCCAGCCATTGGAGACCAGAGGTGACATCACACTCTGCCCACCATGGGAGAGAGCCAAACGATTACATTGCAAAGGACAGGAAAACCAGGCAGGGAAGATGCAGCCAGGTTGATGGGCACAACCCCTCAATCTAGGGCAAGTGCAATGAACCGCCACCACCACAGAAAAGGCAGGTCTTCATCTGAAAAAGGTAATGCTGTGGGATTGAAGGGAGTCCTCTATTATGAGCTTCTTCCAGAAAACCAAACGATTAATCCCAAGTCCTGCTGCCAATTAGACCAACTGAAAGCAGCACTTGATGGAAAGTGTCCAGAATTAGTCAATGGAAAATGCATAATCTTCCATCAGGATAATGCAAGCCCACATGTTTTTTTGATGACCAGGCAAAAATGTTACAGCTTGGCTGGGAAGCTCTGATTCATCTGCTGTATCCACCGGACACTACAACTTCAGATGTCAATTTATTTTGGTCTCTACAAAATTCTCTTAATGAAAAAAAAAAAAAAAGCCAATTCCCTGGGAGACTGTAAAAGGCATCTGGAACAGTTTTTTGCTCAAAAAGATAAAAGGTTTTGGGAAGATGGAATTATGTAGTTGCCTGGAACATGGTAGAAGGTAGTAGAACAAGATGGTGAATATGTTGCTCAATAAAGTTCTTGGTGAAAAGGAAAATGTGTCTTTTATTTTTACTTAGAAACTGAGGGAGCTTTTTAGTCACCCCAATATTTGGTCATGATGTAGTTCTATGCTAATATTGGGGTGACTAAAAAGTTCCTTCATCTCAGAATTATAACAGTCATTTGCAGTGGGTAGAGATTAAGATCCTCACATTAGAAAGAAACATTTATTGACATATTTGTACCTTAAAAAAACACTGAGGTAAAAAATACAAGATGCTGTTGCCTTGTTTAGCCACTAAGCCATGTCTGACTCTTTGTGACCCCATGGACTGTAGCTAGCCACCAGGCTCCTCTGTCCATGGGAGTTTCCAGGCCAGAACACTAGAGTGCGTTGCTATTTCCTTCTCCATGATATTGACGTAACTATTTAAAGCGTACAACTCAATGGAATTTAGTATATTCACAAATGCTGTACAACCGTTGCCTCTCCGTAGTTTCAAAACATTTTCCTTTTCCCATAAGGAAACCCCGCACTCATTACACGGTCCATTTCTATTAACCCTGCTGCCTCTCCCCAGTCCCTGGCAACCACTAATATGTTTTCTGTCTGTTTGGATTTACTTATTCTTGATATTTCATGTAAACTGAGTCACATAACATGAGAACTTTTGTGTCTGACTCATCTTTCTGTAGCATATGGTTTTCCAGCCTCATTATGAATCAGTGTTCCACTCCTAGGGCTATTCCCGTGTATGGTATACCACGTTTTGTCATCATTTTTTAAAATTTAATTTTATATTGAAGTATAGGAGGCAGAAGAGACAGAAGAGCCAAGTGTTAGATCTCTGAGTCGGGAAGATCCCCTGGAGGAGGGCATGACGATCTCCTCCAGTCGTCTTGCCTGGAGAATCCCATGGAGAGAAGAGCCTGGTGGGCTACAGTCCATAGGTTAACAAAGAGTTGGACACGACTGAAGCAACTTAGCGTGCACGCATGCTAATTGTTGATTTGTAATGCTGTGTCAGTTTCAAGGGTACAGCGAAGTGATTCAGTTATCATATATCCATTCTTTTTTAGATTATTTTCCCATGTAGGTTATTATAGAATATTGAGTTGAGTTCTCTGTGCTGTACAGTAGGTCCTTGTTGATTATCTATTTTATATATAGTAGCGTGTATACTCTTGCCTGGAGAATCCCGTGGGTGGAGGAGCCTGGTGGGCTGCAGTCCATGGGATCGCTAAGAGTTGGACACGACTGAGCGACTTCTTTCACTTTTCACTTTCATGCATTGGAGAAGGAAATGGCAACCCACTCCAGTGTTCTTGCCTGGAGAATCCCAGGGACGGGGGAGCCTTTTGGGCTTCCGTCTATGGGGTCGCACAGAGTCGGACAAGACTGACGCGACTTAGCAACAGCAGCAGCAGCAGCAGCAGCAGCGTGTAAATGTTAATACCAGCCTCCTAACTTATCCCTTCCGGCCCCCACTTTCCTCTTTGGTAGCCATCAGCTTGTTTTCTCAGTCTGTGAGCCTGTTTCTGCTTTGTAAGTTCATTTCTGTCATATTTTAGATTCCACGTATGAGTGATATATGATATTTGAGTTTCTCTGTCTGGGTTACTTCACTTAACATGATAGCATCTAGTGTCTGTTCATCATCTGATGGACATTTGGCTTGTTTCCTCCTTTTGGTTCTTGTAAATAGTGCTGTATGAACAGCTGTGCACAGGTTTCTCTTTGAACACATGGTTTCAATTTTCTAGGTATATACCTAAGAGTGAAATATACTTTTATTGTTATCCTCTTTATTTGTATTTCATGTAAGATACACACATTTTTTGAGGTAATATTAGATATGTTAGCTCCATTGAATATTAGGCAACTTTAAGAAAATTAGAATGATGATATGAGAAAGCAAAAATTTTGAATGAAAATATGTAAATGATGGGTACCACATGATTGCTACAATTAGATTGAGAATTTGACTCCTAGGGACCTGGCAGGTGTCAAAAGCTTTTCTAAGTAAGAAATGAAACCCAGAAGTGAAACATTTACCCAAGCCATGAAACTTAAAAGACTGGTTTGACTACACAGACATGCGGAACTTCTGTGTGATAAAAGGAAACAAAGTTGAAAGAAAATTAGGAAACTGGAGGGAACTGTTTGCAATATTGATATCACAAGTTCAATATCTATAATATGTAAACAGTATCGACAAATCATTAAACAAAAACCATTTATTAGGCATTTTGAAAAAGTAAAGATTTGAGGCGGAAGTTCAGTGGATTGGAAAAATATTTTATTTTTTATTTTATTTTTTTTCGCACATTTTAATAATGTTTATTATTTTTCCTGATCATAACAGTAACACAGAACACAGTAGCTATCAAATTTTAGAAAAAGATAAAAATTTAAAGACGACAATTAAAATTATCCATGATAATAGTAATTAAAGATAACCTCTTTTGGTATTTTAATAGACAGATAACATTCATTGCTAAGTGACTTCAGTCGTGTCCGACTCTGTGCGACCCCATAGACGGCAGCCCACCAGGCTCCCCCGTCCCTGGGTTTCTCAAGGCAAGAACACTGGAGTGGGTTGCCATTTCCTTCTCCAATGCACGAGAGTGAAAAGTGAAAGAAGTCGCTCAGTCATGTCCGACTCCTAGAGCCCCCATGGACTGTAGCCCACCAGGCTCCTCCATCCATAGGATTTTCCAGGCAAGAGTACTGGAGTGGGGTGCCATTGCCTTTGTTATTGATGGGTATAAGGAGAAAATGTAACATTGTTATTGGGAGGGCATATTGGTAAACCTTTCTTGCAGGGCAGGCTGATAGCGGGCTATTGATGACAGACATGTAGATTGATACAGATCAATGACACAGATTAAGGAGCTAAGAAATAAACCCTAACAGGTCTTTGACAAATGAGCCAAGGCACTTCAATAGTGAAAGAAAAACCTTTTCAACAAATGGCACTGGAATAACTGGAAGGCCAGAAGCACAGAACAAACCTATTCTACTCTATCACGTGTATGTGGAATCGAGAAGAGTCAAGCTTGTGAAAACCAGAATGCAAAAGGGTGGTTATCAGG
Source organism: Budorcas taxicolor (assembly GCF_023091745.1). Classification (NCBI taxonomy): domain Eukaryota; kingdom Metazoa; phylum Chordata; class Mammalia; order Artiodactyla; family Bovidae; genus Budorcas; species Budorcas taxicolor. Next base: position 39,358,343 of record NC_068933.1, on the reverse strand, counting down.
GGCTGAGGGCTGAGGTTATAAGACTGATGGTTGTTTAGGGGCACAAACTTGTAACCAGTACTGAATAAGCTCTGGACATCTAATACACAGTACAATGAACATAGTCAATAATATTGTACTATAATTAAATAATGCTGATAAGCATCACTACAATGACGGGCATATTATAATATTGAAATGTATCAGGGTAACACAGTGAACACCTTAAATTTATACAATGTTATATGTCATATTTATTCAACTAAGTCTTTTTCTTTTAAAACAAGTGAGCCTAGACACAGATCTTACACCATTCACAAAAATTAATACCTTGGCATGAAACTTCAAAACACTTGAGATAAAAAGAAAATCCTGAAGGATAAAAACCAAATTACCTACAGAGGAAAGAAAATCAGAATGCTATCGGGCTTTTTATCAGCGATACTTGATGGGTAAAACCAATGTGCAGTAGAGTGAGAATCAAAGAAAGAGCTCTGCGGACAGAAAGAAATGGGCACCAGAAGGCGATGGCACCCACTCCAGTGCTCTTGCCTGGAGAATCCCATGGACGGAGGAGCCTGGTGGGCTGCAGTCCATGGGGTCGCTGAGGGTCGGACACAACTGAGCGACTTCACTTTCACTTTTCACTTTCACTTTTCACTTTCACTTTTCACTTTCATGCATTGGAGAAGGAAATGGCAACCCACTCCAGTGTTCTTGCCTGGAGAATCCCAGGGAGAAGGGAGCCTGGTGGGCTGCCGTCTATGGGGTCGCACAGAGTCGGACACGACTGAAGTGACTTAGCAGCAGCAGCAGAACTCACTTATACATCGTGAGAAGAGTGTGGTCTCCTGCAGCTTACACATCCAGACTTTAACTGAGAAAGAAACCTAAGCGTCCAGCCTAAGCCTGGGGATGAACACAGGAAACTTGTAAGAAAGAGAAGTGGAAATAGGTGGCTCAGCTGTGGCCAAGCTAATTAAATACTCTGAGTCTGGCTGCCTGTGATTTCCCTCAGCTGTGTGTTTGTTCTCTTTGTATCACATGTGGTGGAGTAGATATCAGAGCTCTTCATTTAATCCCTTCCTATAGCACCTCTAGCAGTTTACTTCAGGGAGAGCCTTCTGGTCAGTGCTATGGCTCAGCTCTTGACAGCTCCTTCTCCCATAAGACATGATTTCAGCAGAAAGGCTTTTGCTCAAAAACAATGTAGTTTGACCTCATCAGCTAATCAAAAAGTAAAATGCCAGAAGAAGCAGTTTCATCATGTGGAGAACTTTCGTTTCCTTCTCTCATCTACTTGCCGGGTAATTAAAATCACCCTACAGCACAGATGGAATTTTATGCCAATGCACACAGATGCATGCCAGGATGTGGCGAGGAGCTTCCAAGCACAGCGGTCAGCGCTGTGGAGCCGGGGCTGGAGGAACCAGACTCCCCAGTGGGTGCTCGTGAGAGTTTGCTGGACTGCAGACCTCTCAGTCTGGCAGTCAGGTAAATGGAACGTGAAGAATGATCTGTACCAGGGTGAATGATCTGTACCACAGTTTTGGGTGAAAGCCCTGCTGTTCAAAGCCCTATCTGGGGTCTAGAATATTTTTAAAGTTGTTTTTTTTTTTTTTTTGGCTTCCTTTTCAGTTTTGCTTTGATTTGTTTGATTCTCCTGATTTGTGGAGAAGTTTTCTCTCTTAAAGCAGCTGTGGGCATGCAGACCTTTGTTAAATTAATAACCATCATAAAAACATAAGATCAGCAGAAACAATGGAGGTTTCTTTAAACAATGGAATTTTAATCACTCACTTGGCATGTTTTTAAGGTCAACAGGCAGGAATTTTCAAGAAACAGTTACATGCATTTTAAAGTAAAGAGTCATCATGCATAGTATTTTGTCTTCTGGTTCCTTGAAGTCAAGTCAAATTCCAGAATGTTCTGGGCGATCGCGGAACATTTCAATGGCGCTGAAAGAAAATGCCCTATATTTGTGTCCAGAAGTTATCTTGGGGCCCCCACGCATTGAAAAAGAGTAAGTTTTATGGCAGAAGAGAAATATAAATTCGAGAGAAGGGGACTAGGGAAGAAAAGAATTTGGAGCGCAATCCTCAGGGATGAAGGGGAAGTGAGAGCATAGGGGTTTTCAGTGCTCAGGGCATTATTCTGGGAAGTCTCTCAAGGGTTCAGACGAGCTTCCTCTTTCACCTAGAATGCTGCAGCCCAATGTCAATCGCACAAATTCAGTTTTGGGTTTTGGGCTCCTTCCTGCTCGAGGTTTCATTTGGAGATTGGGCTGCTTGCCTAAAGACTGTGATCACCACTGCCCTGACTGAGAAAGACTTTAGGAACCTTAGTTTAAAGGCCACATACTCGATTTTGCAAAACTGTTCTGTTTTCAAATATGAGCAACTTTATGGTTCTCAGGTGTTCAGCAGTAAAATTCCCCTGAACTGCAGTCATATTTAACAGTTCCTCTTAGGACACTGGGGTGAGTCAGTGTCTCAAGCTGACTCAGTCCAAAGCAGGAACTCCTAAGAAGAGAATACTTCCTCAGATCTCAGTGATGCTTTATTGAGACTGTGCTGCTAAGTACGGTTATCATTCTTGATTTTACACACTTTCATCAGCCTGTTTGGAGAGGGAAATGGCAACCCACTCCAGTATTCTTGCCTGGAGAATCCCATGGACAAAGGAGCCTGGTGGGCTCCAGTCCATGGGGTCACAAAGAGTCAGACACGACTGAGTGACTAACACACACACACACTTGGGGTATAGAGAAGGAAATGTAAGAAACAGAATGGGTAGGCACAGTTCTTAAACTACTAGAAACAATAAGAAAATTCATTAAGGAGTCCAATTATAAATTAATATCTGAAATTTAGCAGATTTCTCATATAAAAACATGAGCAAGTTTTATATGAGCTGTATAGAAATGTGTATAGGAAATCTTATGGGAGAATATATTCCATTCATTTTGGCATCATGAAACAGAAAATATCCAGAAAATAAACCTAATGAAAAGTGCAAAGGACCTTTTGGAAGAAAACTCCACTGTGGAACGATAAAAGAATGTCTTGAATAAATTACATACTTTGTTTTGAGATAAGATTTTCAACATTTATCATGCTTATGTTATTTAAATACAAATCATGGAAATTTTGCTAAGACAGAAGGTAACAGTCTATTTTTTATCAGTTGCATAGAACCTTATTGAATGGCTATACACAAAATCACTGCAGATTGTGATTGCAGCCATGAAATTAAAAGATGCTTACTTCTTAGAAGAAAAGTTATGACCAACCTAGACAGCATATTCAAAAGCAGAGACATTACTTTGCCGACTAAGGTCCATCTAGTCAAGGCTATGGTTTTTCCTGTGGTCATGAATGGATGTGAGAGTTGGACTGTGAAGAAGGCTGAGCGCCGAAGAATTGATGCTTTTGAACTGTGGTGTTGGAGAAGACTCTTGAGAGTCCCTTGGACTGCAAGGAGATCCAACCAGTCCCTTCTGAAGGAGATCAGCCATGGGATTTCTTTGGAAGGAATGATGCTAAAGCTGAAACTCCAGTACTTTGGCCACCTCATGCAAAGAGTTGACTCGTTGGAAAAGACTCTGATGCTGGGAGGGACTGGGGGCAGGAGGAGAAGGGGCCGACAGAGGATGAGATGGCTGGATGGCATCACTGACTCGATGGACGTGAGTCTGAGTGAACTCCGGGAGTTGGTGATGGACAGGGAGGCCTGGCGTGCTGCGATTCATGGAGTCGCAAAGAGTCTGACACAACTGAGCGACTGAACTGAACTGACCCTGCCTGGGGTGAATATAGTCCAGGTTTTCCGTACTGGAAACAATGTTTCAAGAACTTGTGTGTGTGCGTGCGTGTGTGTGTGTGCGTGTGCGTGTGTGTGCATGTGTGCGTGTGTGTGTGCATGCATACTCAGTCGCTCAGTCATGTCGGACTCCTTGCCACCCCATGGACTGTAGCCCTCCAGGCTCCTCTGTCCATGGAATCTTCCAGGCAGGAATACTGGAGTGAGTTGCCATTTCCTCCTCCAGGGCATCTTCCCAGCCCAGGGATTGAACCCGCATCGCCTGCATCTCCTGCACTGGCAGGTGGATTCTTTACCAATGAGCCACCTGGGAAGCTTCAAAACGTGCTCATACTTAGGTGCTGTTTATGTCTAATAGGCATTGATCTTTTGTTACCTACACTGCAAATAAACCCTCCAGTGTCCTAGTCATTTTTAAACGTTTCTTCCTTTTTGTTGTATAGAGGTTCTTCATTTTCACATACACAACCAAGACCTATTTTTAAGTTTTGTGTAGTTGTTTCACGTTTGGTTTTCATTTCTTACTCAGAAGAGCCATTGACACCTGCCAGGCAGCTGTCAGTCAAATTCTCGATCTAATTGTAGCTATCATGTGGCAACTGTGGCTGCCGATTTCTGCCTCCAGTGGCTTCTGCTGGCCTTGACTGTGACCCTCTGGGTTCACTTGTCTCTCCAGACCTCAGGGTGCTCTTTGTCCCCTCAGTTCTCTGACAGGTATAAGAGAAGTTGTTGATTTTTCAGTTTGTTCACCTTTTTCTTTTTGTAAGAAAAGAGTGATGCCTTCTAATCTTTTTACATGTTGGAGCTGATGACAGAAGACGTTTTACTGCAAATGCCTTTTATTTAAGTGCTATGTAGGAGCATCCCAGGGACGGGGGAGCCTGGTGGGCTGCCGTCTATGGGGTCGCACAGAGGCGGACACAACTGACGCAACTTAGCAGTAGCAGGAGCATGTAGGTATGGTTAGGACAGGGATTCCTGGGTGAGGAGCTGTCCTTGGTGTGGCACATCAGGAATCGGTCACATCAGAAAGAGCTTCGAGATGAAAAGCAGAGTGGAGCACTTCGGCATATGGGTTAGAGTCAGGGAAAGAGTTGGAGCTGGAAACACAGCTTCCTCAGAGAGCCTGTGTGTGGTGTGTGAGGTCTCTGGGAGCTTCCTGTCCTCCTCAGCTAAAGTCCTTCTTCCCTCCTCTAGGAGCCTCAGGGAGGTGTCCTGTCACTTCCCAGCCCCTGTCCTGCCTCCTCAGGGTTGTGTCCTGTCACTTCCCGACCCCTTTCTTGTCCCCTCAGGGGGGTGTCCCATCACTTCCCAGCCCCTGTCCTGTCCCCTCAGGGGGGTGTCCCGTCACTTCCCGACCCCTGTCCCGTCCCCCTCAGGGGGGTGTCCCGTCACTTCCCGACCCCTGTCCTGTCCCCTCAGGGGGGTGTCCCGTCACTTCCCGGCCCCTGTCCCGTCCCCCTCAGGGGGGTGTCCCGTCACTTCCCAGCCCCTGTCCTGTCCCCTCAGGGGGGTGTCCCGTCACTTCCCGGCCCCTGTCCCGTCCCCCTCAGGGAGGTGTCCTGTCACTTCCCGGCCCCTGTCCCGTCCCCCTCAGGGAGGTGTCCTGTCACTTCCCGGCCCCTGTGTGTCTGAAGGCTCCCGTGTTGGACAGCGCTGGTGGCCTGCAGGCTGAGTTAGAACTGGACGTGTTTCCTGGGAGAAGTGGGACATTATCGGAGGGTTTTAGGTGGGCCTTAGGAGTGGCAGGATCGGTTTTGTTTTAACACACGTCCCCGTGGCAGCAGAGGAGAAGGGCGGGAGGGACTCGAGAGGGGTGATGCTTTAGGAGCCCAGGAAACAGATCCAGAGAGACCCGCTGAAGGGTCTGCCCTCGGGGGGTGGGGGGTGGCAGCGGGGACAGAAGAGAGAAGAGGCAGGTGACATCTGGTCAGTAAAGTCCACGGGACCCGACAGTAACTGGATTCGAAATCGGCAAGCTACCTTCATACATCAGACAGTAATTTAATTATGATAGTCTTTTGTCTCCTGTCAGACAGAGAACAGGGTGGATTGAAACATTGTTTTGCAGAGTCTCTTCTCTATCTCCAGATATCAGCTATGATTTGCGTGGAGTTGCCATGTAGGTAAGGGCAGTACTTACTTTAGTTTTTAGTGGATAAATCTAACTGGCCACATGATGGTGCCAAAACCTTGGTAGTTAGTACGGCTTTTCAGACCGGCTTCCAAATTCCTTCTCCTATAGAAATGTGCCACTGTGGCTTTGTTATTTTACTTTGAAAAACAAATTTATGAAGCATAAGTAATTCTTTTTGTACTTTCAAAGTAATGTGTTATATTCTAGTCAGTTTCTTAAGTCAACAGGCAGACCCGACTTTGTTCTTGTGATTTTATACTCGTAAAATTGGAGTTTTCTAACCCACAAGGAATACATTGTCTGAATTGTGCAAAAGAGGGATACAATTCTATATTTTTTAAATTTAAGAATGAGACCAGTAGAACCTGTATATAATAACATTCCCATTTCTTAGGGAATGCAAACCTTTCTCCATGGGCCTGGAAGATGTTTATAAGGCGGAGTCCAGATACTTCAGTGCAACTTTTGACATGATTATGTACAGGAAGTTCTGCACCCTATCCCTGGCGGTGGCGGCGGATTCGTTCCTCAGTCGTGTCCGGCTCTCGCGACTCCAAGGACTGCGGCCTGCCAGGCTCTTCTGTCCGTAGGATTTCCCAGGCAAGAATGCTGGAGTGGGTTGCCATTCTCTGCTCTAGGAGATCTTCCCAAACCAGGGATCATACCCACGTCTCCTGCATTATAGGTGGATTCTTTGCTGCTGAGCCACCAAGGAAGCCCACCCTATACACAGCAGATACTAAATTGACATTTTCTGTCACAATGATTGCAAATAAAAATTAATGATAGCTGGAACCAACTGTTGGCCAAAGTCTTCACTTTTCACAAGTTAAATAGCCAGTTTTTATTGAATAAAAAGCATGGAGTGTAGAAATTTGTAAATATCAGAGATATAATTTTGATTTTATTTGCTGTAATTATTGTTTAAATTTTTAAATTATTTTTTAAATTTAATTTTATTTATATTAGAGTATATTTGATTTACAATGTTGTGTTAGTTTCAGGTGGTTCGGCAAAGTGATTCAGTTATACACGTGTATATCCACTCTTTTTCAGATTCTTTTCTCATATAGGCTATTGAGTAGAGTTCCCTGTGCTATGCCATGGAGTGATGAGGCCAGATGCCGTGATCTTAGTCTGAAGTTTGAACTTTAGTTCTTTATAAATAAACTGAAGCTCATCATCACCACCATCACCTTCATCATCGCCATCATTCCATCATCATCATCACCATCTCCTCATCGTCGCCTTCATCATCATCACAGCATCTTCACTAGTATTACGAAGTTGCTTATTATGGGTCACTCTTATATACATTATCTGTTTTAATCCTCCCTGAAAGCATAGATTATTTTCCTCTTTTGACAGATGGGGAAACTGAAGCATAAAGTAGAAGGGGCTTTCCCAAGGTCACACAGGAGTCAATGATGGCACCAGGCTGCTGCATGGCCCAATGTTTTAACCCTATGCTAATAAAAATTCTGCTTCAGTATAATTTTTTGAAGGAAATTTCCAAAGTATATTAATAATTAAAGAGTGTTAGAATCTTTTGATCTGGTAATCCTCCTTCTGGGGATGTCATAAGAAAATACTCCTATAAAGGTAAAGAGGAGAATGACATTCATTGCAGCATTATTTATCATGGTAAATCACTGGAAAATCCCCCAATGTCCGACAGTGAGAAAAGATTAAGTAAATAATGCCAGAGTACAAAAGAATCTTAAATAGTCACCATGAAGCCTACTTAGTAATTTGGCGTAATGCTTGGACTCATTATGTGAAAAACTGGAATTTACAATGTTATTAACATTATGATGCCAATTCAGTAAAATTTTGTATAGGGAAAAAGAGTAGAGTGATATAAAGAAAAATACCAAATATTTTTTCCTGGGTTCGAGATTTCTTGGGTGAATTTTCTTCGGTTATGGTGATCGTGTGTGTGTGTGTGTGTGTGTGTGTGCGCGCGTGCACGCGTGCTGTGCTTAGTCACTCAGTCCTGTCCAACTCTTTGCGACCCCATGGACTGTAGCCTGCCAGGCTCCTCTGTCAATGGGGATTCTCCGAGCAAGAATACTAGAGTGTGGTGCCATGCCCTTTTCCAGGGGATCTTCCCAACCCAGGGATCAAACACAGGTCTCCCACACTGAGGATGGATTCTTCCATCTGAGCTACCAGGGTGATTATAACTTGTATGAAAAATGAACAAATTTGAAATGTAATACACACACACACACACACCCCTGCTCTGTGTAACTCATCGAACATGGCGAAGATCAAACAAGACAATATGAATAAACTGGATAAACTGTTAAGACAATTCAAGGCTTCTCTGGTGGCTCAGTGGTAAAGAATTTGCCTGCCAATACAAGAGACTCACATTTGAGCCCTGATCCAGGAAGATCCCACAGGCCTCGGAGCAGCTAGGCCCATGAGTCACAGCTATTGAGCCTGTGCTCCAGAGCCCGGGAACGGCAACTAGTGAGCCCACCTGCCACAGCCACTGAAAGCTACTGCGAGCTACAGCGTGTGCTCTGCAACGAGAGACGCCACCGCAAAGAGAAGCCTGCTGATCCAGCTAGAGAATAGCCCCCACTTGCTGCAGCTAGAGAAAACCCTATGCAGCGAGGAAAACCCAGCACAGCCAAAAATAATACATAGATAAATAAAATTATATAAAAACAAACTAGGGAAAACGAATGTCTGAAAGAAACACAAACAAGTGACAATTGGAATACTCATATTAAAAAGTCAGGCTGGCCCAGTTAGGAGCAGAGCTCTCGTATTCAATCTGAAAGCCACCCTGGGATCCCAGAACAAGGAAGTTTAGCTGCTCTTTGCATCTCCTCTCACCATCAGGACCAGAGAATTGCAAATGCTGGCCCATGGGCCAAATCTTGACTGTCATTTTGTATGGCCTGTGAGCTAAGAAGGCTTTTTGCAATTTTAAGTGGTTCCCCCCCAAAAATAAAAGAAAGATATTGTTTCATGACACATGAAAATTATATGAAATTCGACTTACAGTGTCCATAGTAATGCCTGTATTATTGGAAACACAGTAATGCCCATTTATTTACATATCCCCTCTGACCTGAGATCCTGATACAATAGCGGAGGGGAGCTGCTGCTGTAAAGAACCTGTGGCTCACGAAGCTTAAAATACTTACTATCTGGTCTTTTCCTCACCATTGATTTAGACCAACTCAGTTCTCCAAATCTTGTCCTGGCCCCATGAGAGTTTTATTTTATTAATTTTTTCAGTTGCTTCTAAATGGTTAGAAAGGCTATAAAGCACATAAGTAAGTGTTAGTCGCTCAGTCGTGTCCGACTCTTTGTGACCCCAAGGAATGTAGCCCACTAGGCTGCTCTATCTATGGAATTCTCCAGGCAATAATACTAGAGTGTGTAACCATTCCCTTCTCCAGGGGATTGTCCCAATCCTGGGATCAAACTCAGGTCTCCTGCGTTGCAGGCAGATACTTTATTGTCTGAGCCACCAGGGAAGCCCAGAAAGTCTGGATTTTCTTAATATTTAGATTTTTTAAAAAAAGGCTTTCAAAACATTAGGGATGGGAGAGTCACTGAATGGCCATGACACTGACCAGAGGCAATGTTTGTTGCAAACATGTGTTCTTGGACCACTCTGTGGATGGCATAAGACCTACACTGGGCATTGGGAGATGCAGCTCTGGTCTGTTAAGAGTGTGACCAGCTGGGCCTCTGCCCCTCACCTGCAATAACGAAGCCAGTTGCACGATTTCTGAGGCCCCTTCTAGATCTATATTTCCTCAGTGATGCTGCATTTTTCAAAAGTTGGTGGTTCTTCACAGCTTTATGAATGTGTCTCCTCCTTTTATGATCCTCCTGACTTCGGGGAAAGTAACCCATCAGTTTTAAGGCCAAGAATCAGAATTTAAATGTCTACAAAACCCAGACAGTTCAACTAAACACATTTGGTGGAATGCTTTTGTGGACCTCAAAGACTTTGCATGTACTTGGTGGTCAGGCTTTTCTTGGTGGTCTTCTTATATCCCAGTCAGATAGGTTGATTGAAAAATCTCCCTTCAGGTAAGTAGAATCTCTAAGACATCTCCTTGTCTATAACTCCATGAGATACCAAATTACTGAATATGCAACTTCTAAAATTTCATTAAAAATACTTAAAAATTCTCTCTACCTTTGAGAGCACCTAGTAATTTGAAGCTTACTGATGGTGGAGGGATAATTGTAGACATGCCATTTATCTCTGAGATCCTCTGAAACGGAAGCAGTTAAATATGCTAAACGTTTATGCAACCGCACGTCCCAGGTATCAAACTTTCCTCTCCTTCCAATGTGAGATATAGAGTGAAAACGTGTCAAATTGACCTCAAAGCTGGAGAAATGCTTTGCTTGTTGTTCACTGCAGACTCTTAACCCTCTAAGCCACCAGAGAAGCTCATTTTCATGTGGTAATACCAAAACAGAAATAACACCAGTATGCTTTTGAAATGAAAAGGGAACGAAGAGGTGAGCAGATTCGAGCCAGGGGGTGGGCAAGCAGGGACTAGGCTCCTCTTTACTCCTTACTGCTGGCTGTCTGTCTGGGTTTGACCAGGGAAGATGGGGTAGAATAATAGTAAGAGGACTACCATGCGTGTGGGCTTCCCTGGTGGCTCAGTGGTAAAGAACCTGCCTGCAGTGCAGGAGACCTGGGTTTGATCCCTGCGTTGGGGAGATCCCCTGGAGAAGGAAATGGCAACCCACTCCAGCATTCTTGCCTGGGAAATCCCCTGGACAGAGGAGCCTGGGGGGCTATAGTCTATGGGGTCACAAAGAGTCGGACATGACTGAACGTGCACCATGCATCTGTTCATTTAGTTAATTAATAGATTAACAAACAATGGCTGAGATGTGATATTGCTTAGGCACTAGTAAGTGCCAACTACTTGGGGGGTTTCCTTCAGTTAGCACTTGTGTTTCATTACAGGTGGTAGAAACCCCAAGAAGAAAGAATGGAAGGGTAGTGATAGGCAATCCTGAGCAGTCACTGGAGAAGGCAATGGCACCCCACTCCAGTACTCTTGCCTGGAAAATCCCATGGATGGAGGAGCCTGGTGGGCTGCAATCCGTGGGGCCGCTAAGAATCAGACAGAAGTGAGCGACTTCACTTTCACTTTTCATCTTCATGCGTTGGAGAAGGCAATGGCAACCCACTCCAGTGTTCTTGTCTGGAGAATCCCTGGGACGGGGGAGCCTGATAGGCTGCCGTCTGTGGGGTCGCACAGGGTCGGACACGACTGAAGCGACTTAGCAGCAGCAGCAGCACAGCAGTCATCACTGCTCCATGGAGGCTGTTTCTAGGTCTCTCTTCTGCTCCCCATCCCCTTGGCTGTCACTTTCAGTTTCACAGTTGCAAGAGGGCTGCAGTCTATGGGGTTGCACAGAGTTGGACACGACTGAAGCGACTTAGCAGCAGCAGCAGCAGCAGCAGCAGCATTATCTGTGAAGGGGCTTTCTACGTGGCTCAGCAGTAAAGAATACACCTGCAAGGCAGGAGACACAGGAGATGTGGGTTCGATTCCTGAGTTAGGAAGATCCCCTGGAGAAGGAAATGACAACCCACTCCAGTATTCTTGCTGAAAAATCCCATGGACAGAGGAGCCTGGTGGGCTATAGTCGGTAGGGTCACAAGGAGTCGGACGCAACTGAGTGAGCACAAGAGAAAGTGGATGCTGCCTTGGTTTTAAAAGTGAAAGTGAATGTTGCTCAGTCTGACTCTTAGTCCATGGAATTCTCTAGGCCAGAATACTGGAGTGGGTAACCCTTTCCATCTTCAGGGGAGCTTCCCTACCTGGGGATCGAACCCGGGTCTCCCGTGTTGCGGGCAGATTCTTTACCAGCTGAGCCACCAGGGAAGCCCAAGAATACTGGAATGGGTAGCCTATGCCTTCTCCAATGGATCTTCTGACCCAGGAATCAAACTGGGGTCTCCTGCATTCCAACTGAGCTATCAGATTTTATAAGTCCATCCATTTTTTTCCTGGAATTTAATTCTTGTATCCGTCGTCTGTGTGCGGATAATTCGCAGTGCTTACATTTAGGATCCTTTTATTTTCCCTTTTGCTTCCATGTGCCTTCCCGCATGAGCGTCCTTGGCATACAGTCCCCTCACCTGGTGCAACCTTTCTGGTCACTGTCTTACTCTCAGATGACTGCATCTAATCAAGGATGAGCTGAATTTGGCTTGGGGAGTATTTGTTTGTAAATGAGAGATTCCTCATAAAGTAAATGCTTTCAGGATCCAAGGAGTTAATTTAATAGTGGTGTGTTTTGGCCACCTTGGCATGAAGCGGGAGAAATATTTGGGAAAGGGAGGAGAGAGAGAGAGAGGTGGACTTGCTTAAACTCAATTTATGCTATACTTATAGGAGATAAAAATACACGCAGAATCATAAGCACATGGTCTGTTTTGCTTTTGAACAGTGCAAATAATACATTTCCTCTCCCACCAATCACACTTCTCTCAGCAGACAGCACTTGAGTGCCCTCGGAGGCACCCAAACATGTCCATGAAAGCATCACGAAGAGAGGAAAACAAAGTCATTTTGGGGTTGTCACTCCTAAATCAAAACGGTTATTGAAGAAATTTCCTTCTAATGAGAGTCTAGATAGCATTTCCCGCCTTGGTCGTGCCACATGGCTTGCAGGGATCTTAGTTCCCTGACCAGGGATTCAACCCTTGCTTCCTGCAGTGGAAGCCCAGAGTCCTAACTGCTGGACTGCCAGGGAAGTCGCAAGAGCCTAGATATTTTAAACAGGAGTCTCTTGGATTATTTAATGAGAGGATCTTGTTTTGGTTTTGTGTTTTAGGCTTTTTATTGTATGTTTTATGATGTTGTCATTGTTTGTATTATTGCTTTGGAAGATTCTGGATAATGGCTTGATTATTCTGGTAGGAAATTATCATCAAAAGCAGATTACGCTTCTTAGAAGTGTATGTTTGTGTTTTGCTTTGGGAAGGAATATTTAAACTTTCCATAAGTTTGTGGAGAAGACAGAGTTTCCTTGCAGCCACCCAAGGTATGCTCCCACCTTTGTGACTGCCTCAGAGAGGACTGAAAACTGTTTGAATTCATCTCTCATACAAACAAGATGGGCAGAACTGGCGCCTCCCTCATTTAAGAATCTGCACTTTGAAATATGATTGTTTTCTGACTATAAAACTAATGCAGCTTAATTTATTATGGAAACTGTGAAGAACAGAGAACAAAGTATTATACAAAGTAAAAATCTCCTATACCCCTACTACCTAGAAAGAGCCACTGTTAATATTTTGGTGTATATCTGATGAGTATTTAAAAATTATCTAAATATGTATCTATAGTTTATAGATAATGTGTACTATGGATGTAATTATTGTAGATAATATGTGTTATAGATATGATGTTCTCTATCTAAAATTCTATAGATAAGCGTAGACAATCTCATTACTTGCTCTTCCCACTTGATTATTCAGAACACTACTCTTCCGTTCTAGCATACTTTCCCGTGGTTGCAGAGAATGGTAACCTGTGGATGGATTAACTTTCTTTAAGCAGTTGCTGTCATTGGACATTTGGTTGTTCTTAGTTTTTATCAATACTTTTGTATAAACACATTGCTGTTTAATCTTTGAGGTGGCTTAGAATGCATTCCTAAAAGTGTAAGTGTTGCATCAAAGGTAGTCAGGCGTTTGAATTTTTGATGACTGACTAATTATATTACAGAAAATGTGTAACCTTCTAAACACTCATTTGCAATATTTAAGAAAGCACACTTTGCAATAACATACACAACCCTGGATGTTGTCACTAAAGAGAGAGAGAGAGAGAGAAGCTGCAATTGGATAGACAAATAGCGGGGCGACGAGTAAGGACTGACATTTTTTAATAATTTTATTTCCCAAAAGTGCTTCTCTTCTAGTCATTGGCCCTTTTTCTTTCTCTTTTCATTATGGTTTATTAAAAGATATCGAATATAGTTCCCTGTGCTAGTCACTAGGACTTTGTTGTTTATCTGTTTTTATCTATAGTAAATTACGTACTGTATGCTGCTGCTGCTGCTAAGTCGCTTCAGTCGTGTCCGACTCTGTGCTACCCCAGAGACGGCAGCCCACCAGGCTCCCCCATCCCTGGGATTCTCCAGGTGAGAACACTGGAGTGGGCTACCATTTCCTTCTCCAACGCATGAAAGTGAAAAGTGAAAGCGAAGTCGCTCACTCGTGTCCGACTCCTAGCTACCCCATGGACTGCAGCCCACCAGGCTCCTCCATCCATGGGATTTTCCAGGCAAGAGTACTGGAGTGGGGTGCCATCACCTCTGTGTAAGACCTCAAACTCCGAGTTTGTCTCCTGCCGCTTTGTAACCATAAATCCGTTTTGTATGTGTGTGAGTCTGTTTCTGTTTTGTAACTAAGTTCCTTTTTATCCCAGTTCAGATCCCACATATAAGTGGTACCCGGTGGCATTTGTTTCCCTGTCTGACTCACTTCCCCAAGTGTGACAGCCTCTAGGTCTATCCATGTTGCTGCGAATGGCATTGCTTCTCTTTTTCAGGTCTTGGATTAACTCAGGTCTTCACCTATTGGAACTTCTCTTCCATGCATCCAAAATCATGTTCCTCTTATTTTTTAGAACCAGTGGATTTAGATACTTTGGATTTACTTTGCCCCGAGTTTATTACCTTCCCCTTTGGTTGTCAAATGTAAGTCCCTATGGCTGACACGCAGGGAAGCCAAACAAAACAAAACGTCAGAATTTGGAGCAGAGAAAGTTTTACTGAAGGGCCAAGAAAGGAGAAAGATGGCTCATGTTCAAAAAGACCCCCAATCCTTGATGGTTTTTTGGGGAAAGTCCTTATAGGCAGAATCTGGGGTGGGCCACAGGGGTCATGGCTTTCCTCTGATGGTTTGGTGGTGAGGTGACAGGGCAGTGTTCCAGGAATGTCGTGCTCAGCTGAAGTTGCCATCCTCCACCGGGGTGGAGGTCAAAGAAGGACTCAAAGATACTGTTCTGTCCGTCCGTTGAGCAGGAAGCAGGACCCTGCCCCATGGCCCCGCTATTGTTTCTTTCTGCAGTCTCTCACTTCCCTGACTAACCCTCACCCTCACCCTCACCCTTTTAGAACTCAGGGAAGGTCTGGAAAGCTGAACAAGTCCCCTAGAAATAAAAAAAAGGGGGGGGGGGGACAGGGCAAGGCTTTTATACCCAGGAAGGCTCCACAGGATTCAGTTTCAGTTTCACTGACACTCACTGAAGTCCATTTGTTGGCATTTTATTCTTATCACCTTGGCTTACTTAAACTCCAAAGATCCTTGTTTATCTGCAAATGTGAGGCTTTTTTTTTTTTTTTTTTAAAGCATTCACTCTTCACATAATTTATTAAAATATTAAATCTGGAAACTATTTTGTAGACTGGAGAGGCATGGATGTTGTCATTTACCCAGGGCAGACATTGTTTCCCTCTAAACTAAACGAAATAGTGTCAGAACCTCTTTTTGGGACTTCTCAGCTCATAAGATCCTTGTATAAGCAGATAGATTAGAAGGTCCCCAGAGAAAGAGAACCAGGCACGGCTTTCTTGATATAAAAGAAACCATTTCTGGCCTAAGCCATTTTGTGGTCTGAGCCTGCCCACAATGCTCACCGTTGAACAGTTCTCAGTAATGAATGATCTTAAGGGAACCAAGGGAAACAGGACTAGGGAAAGCCCAGTCAGACAATAGTGCAGCAGAATCCTAGTTCTTCCTCAAGGGATGTACACAAAAAGATCTTTGAGTTCTGCAGGAACTGAGGTCCCTAACCAGCGGAGAATGAGTGATGAGGTTGAACGTGGTTATCTCAATCAGTTGAAGCTTGGTCTCTGTGGACCTTAGCCCAATTCTATGCTTAATTCTCCTCTGCTCAAGCCTCTTCATGAATATGCATGTACCCTTAGCTTAGAGTGTCCCCGATTTTATTATTTGGGGAGACATGGCTCTAGGAGTGAAGTCAAATGAGCCTTAAGAACCATCACTATCAACACGGCTAGTGGAGGTGATGAAATTCCAGTTGAGCTATTTCAAATCCTAAAAGATGATGCTGTGAAAGAGTTGCACTCAATATGCCAGCAAATTTGGAAAACTCAGCAGTGGCCACAGGACTGGAAAAGGTCAGTTTTCGTTCTAATTCCAAAGAAAGGCAATGCCAAAGAATGTTAAATCGTACTCGTCTCACATGCTAGCAAAGTACTGCTCAAAATTCTACAAGCCAGTCTTCAACAATACGTGAACTGTGAACTTCCAGATGTTCAAGCTGGGTTTAGAAAATGTAGAGGAACCAGAGATCAAATTGCCAACACCCGTTGGATCATTAAGGAAAGAGAGTTCCAGAAAAACATCTACTTCTGCTTACTGACTACCCTCAAAGCCTTTGACTGTGTGGATCACAACAGACTGTGGAAAATTCTTAAAGAGATGGGAATACCATACCACTTTACCTGCCTCCTGAAAAATCTGTATGCAGATCAAGAAGCAACAGTTAGAACTGGACATGGAACAACAGACTTGTTCCAAATCAGGAAAAGAGTATGTCAAGGCTGTATACTGTCACCCCGCTTATTTGCAGAGTACATCATGTGAGATGCTGGGTTGGATGAAGCACAAGTTGGAATCAAGATTGCCTGGAGAAATATCGATAACCTCAGATATGCAGATGACACCACCCTTATGGCAGAAAGTGAAGAGCTAAAAATCCTCTTGATGAAAGTGAAAGAGGCAAGTGAAAAAGATGGCTTAAAACTCAACATTCAGAAAACTAAGATCATGGCAAATGGTTCCATCACTTCATTGCAAACAGATGGGGAAACAATGGAAACAGCGAGTGACTATTTTCTTGGGCTCCAAAATCACTGCAGATGGTGATTGCAGCCATGAAATTAAAAGTCGCTTACTCCTTGGAAGAAAAGTTATGACCAAACTAGACAGCATATTAAAAAGCAGAGACATTACTTTAGCAACAAAGGTCCATCTAGTCAAAGCTATGGTTTTTCCAGTAGTCATGTATGGATGTGAGAGTTGGACTATAAAGAAAGCTGAGTGCCGAAGAATTGATGCTTTTGAACTGTGGTATTGGAGAAGACTCTTGAGAGTCCCTTGAACTGCAAGGAGATCCAACCAGTCAATCCTAAAGGAAATCAGTCCTGAATATTCACTGGAATGACTGATGCTGAAGCTGAAACTCCAATACTTTGGCCACCTGATGCAAAGAACTGACTCATTGGAAAAGACCCTGATGCTGGGAAAGACTGAAGGCAGGAGGAGAAGAGGACGACAGAGGATGAGATGGTTGGATGGCATCACCAACTCGATGGACATGAGTTTGAGTAATCTGTGGGAGTTGGTGATGAACAAGGAAGCCTGGCGTGCTGCAGTTCATGGGGGTCACAAAGAGTCAGACACGACTGAGTGACTGAACCGAACTGCTTTAGGGGAGATCCCAAGCAAGTTCTCCTTACTTGCTGCAAGTAATAAATCCTGCCTTCTCCCCATCTTCGGCTGGGTCGTGTCTATTGACCTGATATCAGCAAGAGGCAAAGCCAGTTTTCAGGTATCACTGGCACCACGTTTGCACTACAGGATCCCTGCCCATTAGATTAGAGCAAGGAAATGGCAACCCACTCCAGTATTCTTGCCTGGAGAATCCCATGGATGCAGGAACCTGGTAGGCTACAGTCCACAGGGTCACAAAGAGTCAGACACGACTGAGTGACTTCACTCACTCACTCCATACAGATTAGAGCAGGGTGGGCCAGCCAGGCAATGTCTCCCGGAGCTAAAGATCTGGAACCTAAAGGATTCGAGCTTCCTCTAGTCCAGACTTTCAGACAGAGGAGGAGTAAACTCAGGTGATGTGGCCACTGTGTACAGTTGTGTGGCCTGAGAAAGCAAAAGGAGAATGCTGGCTAGAGAGAGAGAGAAGGGCAGACCCTGCAGAGAGCAGCCGTGGGGGCTGTGAGGAGGCCACACTGTATCTGTGCACTTGGAGTTCGTGAGTCATCTCTTCATCCCTGTCAACAAAAAGGTAGTCAGTTAATCTAAGAAAGAAATGGAAAATTTACTCAAGCCAAACTTGGGGATTATAATCTGGGAAAAGCATCTCAGAAATCTCTGAGAACTGCTCCACCTGTTCAGAGTCAAGGCTCAGTTACATACGGTTCTTGAGACAGAGGGCGGTACATTGAATGCTGTATTATTGACAGTTTACATAATCTGGAGAAGGAAATGGCAACCCACTCCAGTACTCTTGCCTGGAAAATTCCAAGGACTGAGGAGCCTGGTAGGCTACAGTCCATGGGGTCGCAAGAGTCGGACATGACTGAGCGACTTCACTTTCACTTTCCATAATCCAGATCATTCTGGTGGGTTATCATGGTCCCTTCTGAGATCGAGAAGGAATGTTATCTTTAAGGAGTTATCTTGTTGGTGCTAGGAGAATGTTGCTTGTCCCTTATGGCTGAGCAGGTATTCCTGCCAATGGGGGAGGTTTGGTCTACGCAGAATGCAGACACTCACTGCTCAGTGAGAGGAGAGGGGAGAAGAGAGGGCAGAGAAGAATTTTGTTGTGTTTAAGTGTTTCTTGTCTTGCTATAAAATAAGAATTTTTTTCACATCGTTTATGACAGCAGTCTCATTTTTCTTAATTTAGCCTAATTAGCTTCCTTCATATGTAGCTAAAGAGACTTTATCTTTTTCTCTTTTAGCTCAAATATATACTGTTTGGTTAGCTTTTATCTAAGCTTTCTGTTAGTTCTCCATATTTTGATTCCCAAATAAAATTTCTTTTTCTCCCATTCCCTACAAACTACACCCTCCATTTCCGATGCTTTTCTGAAGTCAAATGGCACCATTTGTATGCCAAAAAGGACATGTCCAACTTGGGTTTGCCTACCTTGAATGTTAGTCTTAATGACATCCTGTCTGTATAAAGCTAAACCGAACTATTTCTGTACCTGTTTTACCCAGAGAGTGTAGGAAGGAAGACCGCAGTCCTGGAGCTTGTTTCCTTTATTCTCTTTGAGCAGATTCTTCGCTTTACCTGAAGCTTGTCTTTAGATACATCGTCTGATGCCTTTCAAAATCCATGTCTGGTCTTGAAACCAAGCAGGTCCAAGTGAGGCTTCTGGACATGGAAGCCTTTCTGTGTCCCCCATTTCTTGTTCGTAGGGAACAGATACCAACTTCCATCACCTTCCCTGAGTCTCAAAGGGTAGGTTCAAGCAACTGCTAATCAGGGAAGAGAAGGGATGCCAATTGAAGGCAGGAGAAGAAGGGGACGACAGAGGATGAGGTGGTTGGATGGCATCACCGACCTGATGGACATGAGTCTGAGTAAACTCTGGGAGCTGGTGATGGACAGGGAGGCCTGGCGCGCTGCAGTCCATGGGGTCACAAAGAGTTGGACATGACTGAGCAACTGAACTGAACTGAACTGATGAAGCATTCTTCATTCCAGAGAGGTCAAAATTTCATAACCTCAAGAGCCACAGAACCTCATCGGGAGACCACTCGAGGCCAGATTAAAGCACAGGCCCTGCACACACCCTGATCCTTATCAGCAGCCCCACCCTTGAACCATCGCCATAAAATTTCTTACCAAATTCCCCTGGGTTGGGATACAGTTTTGAGGGCGTGAGCCTGCTGTGTCCCCCTTTGCCTGGCAAAGCAATAAAGCCATTCTTTTTGCTTCATCCCAAACTCTGTCTCTGAGAGTCAGTTCAGCACTGGTGTACAGAGGCCAAGTTTTGGCATCAGTCTCAGAATTATCAGCCCAACTAGAAGCCTCCTGTGACAGCCCTTCTGTTCACGGCTTGTTAGACCAAAACTTTTAACTCAAGCTGAGGCACTTGGCTTTTCTCCCCCGGAGATTTAACATAGTATCCTAGGGATGCTAGGTGGTCGGAGCTCTGCTACTGGTATAGTTGTGATCCACCAGCATCTGGAAGCCGGGAATACCTGTGTGCAGAGAAAGACTATAAAAAAAGATTGCACAGAGAGAATTGGAGATGGGCTGTGTTGTGTCATAAAGAATTCATCTGATCTTTATTCTAGGTTCCTTACTTAGAGCTTCTAAAACTCCTGAGATTTCCTAAGTGGTGGAAATGTCTTTGTTATTCATAAGCCCCTTGGCTCACACTTGAATTTATACTAATGAAATGCCTCAAAGTCAGTCTTTAAATATAGCTTCAAGGTGGGGGTTGGCCAGCAGAAAGACCACCTACGTGATTAGAAATCAACCCTAAATACTCACTGGAAAGACTGATGTTGAAGCTGAAGTTCCAATACTTTGATCACCTGATGTGAAAAGCCGACTCCTTAGAAAAGACCTTGATTCTGGGAAAGATTGAAGGCAGGAGGAGAAGGGGGTGACAGAGGATACAATGGTTGGATGGTATCATCAACTCAAAGGACATGAGTTTGAGCAAGCTCTGGGAGATAGTGAAGGACAGGGAAGCCCGGCGTGCTGCAGTCCATGGGGTCGCAGAGTCAGACACAGCTTAGAGACTGAACAAGAACATGATTAGAGGGTTGAGATTGTGGGCCAGTCTGACCTGTAGGAAGAGGAGAAGGGCTGGAGATGGAGCTCAGTCACAGGACTGATCATCTATCTAATCGATACTGCTCCATAGTGAAACCCAGCCAATGCTTGGACTAGAGAGCTCAGTGGAGCATCCTGGTAGATGAACACGTTTATATGCCAGAGGAGCGGCATGTCCTGACTCCATGGGAAGAGGGCATGGAAACTATGTGTTCAGAGCTCTCCCAAACCTTGGCTTTTGTGTCTCTTCCTTTGACTCGTCCTGATCTGTATCCTTCACAACAAGACTCTAATCACAAGTATAGCGCTTCCTTAATTCTGAGTCAGCCTAGCAAATTAGCAAGGCTGAGCGGTTTGTGGGAGGCCCTGGGCCTCCCAGAGGCTCATACAGTAAAGAATCTGCCTGCAGTGCGGGAGCGAGAACTGGGTTAAACCCCTGGGTCGGGAAGATCCCCTGGAGGAGGACATGACAAACCCACTCTAGTATTCCTGCCTGGAGAATCCCTGGACAGAGGAGCCTGGTGGGCTACATTTCATAGGGTCGCAAAGAATGGACATGACTGAGCAGCACAGCACTGAATTGATAGCCAGCCATTCAGACGTGCAGGTAACGGTGGGGCCTGGATGTTCCGTGGGGACTGACATGAGGGTAGTCTTGTGGAGGCCTGAGGCTTCACCTTTAGCTGCTGCTGCTGCTAAGTCGCTTCAGTCGTGTCCGACTCTGCGACCCCGTAGATGGCAGCCCAGCAGGCTCCCCCGTCCCTGGGATTCTCCAGGCAAGAACAGTGGAGTGGGTTGCCATTTCCTTCTCTTTACCTTTGAGGTCTGTACTAATTCCGGAAAATTAGTGATGCTGAAAACTCATTCTCTGTTTGCTGGTGCCAAATTGAGTCTTAACGACCGAGTTTTGGGTAAAGTAGCAAGAATAGCTTTATTGCTTTGCCAGACAAAGGGGATAATGCCAGACAGTGGGAAAATGTCCTCAAAACTGTGTGTCCCTGGAGGGGAACCTGGACCTGCCCCAAGGTCACTGGTTTCTCGGTTGCTCCTCCCTTGTCTCCAAATCCCCTCCCTTCTCTGAGCAGCAGGTGTCTGAACCTGCCCTTTGGAACTCAGGGAAGGTCATGGAGGCTGAAGCCTATTCCTGACAGACAAGAGATGGAAGACACAGCAAGGCTTCCATGCCCAGGAGCCCCACAGGGTCCTGCCTGGTTCCTTTGGTGCCAGGCTTTAATTGCAGTTTACCAGTTGGTGCCTGAATAAGCTCTAGAGTAATCAAGAGGAACCTCAGCTCTGATGTTCCCTCTTTCAGCACCTTCTGAAGGTTGGCTAGTCTTCCTGCCCTGGGTTTCCATGCGATTGGTTGGTACTTTTCTTTCTTTCTTTCTTTCTTTTTCAGTCTTTAAAAATGTTCATTTGTTGACATGTAGAAAAAAGATGAAAATACCGGAAATTGGTTCATAGGGCGAAGGAAGAAATGAAACTTCTCCACAGATTATGCTATACAGCGGTCACAATCCTGACAGCGGAGTTTCTAACACAGAAATGGAATCCAGTGCTACAGAGAAGCTCAGAGCACTTAGGACATTGAGAAGGAGGGTTTATTTTCCCAGGCAGTAAATATATGCTCAGCGAGCTGAAGATACAACAAGCATCACTGATCTGAATGGTTAGATCTGGCCAAATAGAATATTCTTTGAAATCACAGTCTGACTGTGGAATAATGTAGATTTGAGGGGATGAAAGAAAGCTACCCCAGAAATTAGCATGAAAGTGAAACTGAAAGTTGCTCAGTCATGTCTGACTCTTTGCGACTCCGTGGACTGTATAGTCCATGGAAGTCTCCAGGCCAGAATACTGAAGTGGGTAGCTGTTCCCTTCTCCAGGAGACTGAACCCAAGTCTCCTGCATTGCAGGCAGATTCTTTGCCAGCTGAACAAGGGAAGTCCAGATAAATCATGCAAAAAGGCTGGTAATTTTCTAATAGAATCCAAGTTTTGTTTACACTGGCTGAAGTGGGCTGCTACATAAATAATCTCTTAGAAAAAGTTAAAATAGAACTTAGAAGGAATGGAACATGATGTATGAGACACACTTTCTAATTATTCTTAAACTTCATATAAATATTAACATTTTCCTTCTGTTTGCATCTGTGAGAAATTAGTTTCCACAGCAAACCCCTCCGCCCAAATGGAGATTTTGAGGAAAGCCTGATTTTAGTACTCTCTGAAATGGTACAGCTTTAATCTGCCATGACAGTTAGAATTTACAGGACTCTAATTTTTCTCCAACTGAGTATTGTGACTTTGAAGTTTTGGTGGCTCCTTGCCTAAGTCCACTGTGTTATAAACTTTTGGGTTATAAAGGCAGGACAGGACCAGAGGGAGCTGCTGGTTCATTCCTTTTATGACCACAAACATAAGGAGAAATGAGGTATTTGGTGCAAGGTTATATTATTTATTACTGGCAAAGTCTGGGTTTGAATGATTTCATGTGTTCTGAGTCATTTTGCAGTGAAAAACCTGTTTCCTAAAGACTTAATTATTATTTTTTCAGGGCTGTAAAGAAATGTAAATGTCTCTGTTACACATTTTTTTAAAATGGATGTGGCCGGAAGTTGATCCTGAATCTCCCCAGGGAAGCAGGTTCCCTGTGACACTCTCTGACCCTTACCAGCTTTGGGGGCCTGGTATTCAGGTCAGTCGTCACTGACTTAAATACGTAAGCCCTCCATAGTACTTGAATCCAATCTTTCCCCATGACTTTGCTTGTTTGAGTGAGATTATTTCATGGGGGAATCTTTGCAAAATTCTTTTTCACTGAGTGAGTGTCTATTTCATTCTGTCTTCTGTCTGGCTCCCCTGAAAGGCAGCAAACTGAGTGATTTTTCAAGTGTCACGCGCTTAATTTACATAGAGTAAGATTCACCTTTTACAGTAAAATGCACACTTTAACAAATTTTGACAAAACACAGTTTTGTAATCCCACAGCAGCCGTCATAGGATATTTTCATCACCCCAACATTCCCTTGTGCCCTTTTTAGTTAATTCCCTCTTCCCATCCCCATTTTCAGATAAAGAAAACAGAGGTTACTATCAGTGTTACAAAAGGAACGACAATACAGTTCAGAAATTCAGAAGTAGCCAAGGTGTGCCTTATTTAAAAGATTAATAATTTGAAATTCACAATATATAAACCCCTGTCTTTAGGTTGTAAAGGTTTCTTTCTCTTTAAAAAAAAATCTTATTGGAGTATAGCTGATTTACAATGTTGTATCAGTTTCTGCTGACCGCAAAGTGAATCAGTTATACATGCACATATATCCATTCTTTTTAAGATTCTTTTCCCATATAGGTCATTACAGAATACTGAGTAGAGTTCCCTGTGTATAAAGCTTTCTGTATTTCTTTCTTGTTTGCTGTCTCTTATGGTTGTTTATTTCCTTCAGTGATTTGCAATTTTCAAAACTGAAATATGGTTGATGTACACGCTCATGTTAGTTTTAGGCAATCTGCACAGTGAGTTGACATTTACATACACTATGAAATGATCGCCATGAGAAGTCTGGTAACCGTCTGTCCCCGTATGAAGATATTACAGTATTATTGACCATATTCCTTGGGCTGTATATTATATACTGTTGACTTATTACATGTATTTACTCTTAGCTTATTACGTAACTGGAGACTGATACTTCAATCCCCATCACCTATCTCACCCCCCACAACTGTCATTTTGCTTTTTTGCTGTGAGCTTAAGTTTGTATTGAGCTGCCAGTGTGTGAGCTGCAGTGAGTTGGACACATCTCTTCAAAATGGTTTTGTTGCTTCTGTTTGTGGGTTTGTTTACTTCAGGGGTTTCATTGGTTTCAGACCAGTGTTAATTTCTTTGCCTGAAATTTCAGCCCAGCGAAAGAAGTATAAAATCATTCTTATAATTCTAGGTACTGATTACCTTTCACTGTATAATGAGCTATCCCCAGAACTATAACGAAGACAATAATTTATTATTATTATCTTTTACATATGACTGGAGCAAGCCTGGGTTTTCACTTTTTTCCCCCAGGAATCTTTCTTTTTTTCCCATCCAGAAGGCAAGTTTCCTTGATGCTTTGTGGGGACAGAATCCCTCTAGTTTCTATTTTGTGGACTGGACTCCTGGTTTCTGCTTTCCCGGATGCATCCTACTTCTTTTTTTTTACTTATTTAGTTTATTTTGGCCACACTTTGTGGTGTTTGGGATCTTAGTTTCCCAACCAGGGATAGAATCCAGGCCACAGCAGTGAACGTGTAAAAGAGCCACGTCCTAACCATTGGACTGCCAGGGGGTTCCCTGGACACACACCATTTCTAGCATCAGTCTTCCCCTGCTGAGCTCCATTCAGGCCAGTAAAATCTCCTGGAGCTTATATTTGGGTCCAACACTGAAGCTGCACAGATCAGATTGAGACTGAGACCCCCTGTCCTTCGAGATCACACACCTGGTCTCAGGACTTAGTGAAGCTCAGGTTCTTTACGTCTCATCACAGACAGAACTTACTGAGAGACAAAGTGGTAGGTAAGAAGTGGATTTATTTAGAGAGACACGCATTTCACAGACAGAATATGGTGTGTCTCAAAAGGCAAGAGTAGCTTTGGGAGAAACACACTCCACAGATGGTGTGTGGGCCATCTCAGAGGGCAAGAGGTCCCCACATATGGGGTGGTTCGTTTTCTTGGACTGGGTAATTTTCATAGGCCAAAGTGTAGGAAGAGCATGCCAGTTGTTTTGGAGGAAGGGCAGAGATTTCCAGGAACGGGGCCACTGCCCACTTTGTGTCCTTTTATGGTCAGCCTCAGGACTGCCATGGCGTCCGCAGGTGCCTCATTTAGCCACCGTGCTACAGTGAACGTGTAATGAGGCTCACGGCCCACTAGAAGCCACGTCTTCCGCCGTCTTAGACCTAGTTGGTTCTCAGCAGTTTTTGCTCTTTTTCCTCACCCGCGATGTCATTCTTTTCAAGGTTGTGCCTGGCCCGCTTCTCTCTTGTTTCAATACCACTCTGGGCTGCTGGAGTGTCTGGTTGAGCTATTTCTCACCCATGTCTTGTGCTTTTACAGTTTTGTTACCAAACCAAACGTGGGTATGCACACTTGAGCAGCAAAGCTAATCTGCTGACACTGGGTCGAAGTGAAGGAAAGTGCAACATCTACTGCAGGGCACCCGACAAAGAGTACGGGTGACTACAGTTTAAAAGCCCCAAAGTCCCCAGTGGTGTTTTGGAACAGTTTTTAAAGGAAAAAGGTGAGGGGAGGGCTTCAGGGTGAAGCCCTGTTCCTCTGATTGGTTGGTGAGGAGGTAACAGGGTGACGTTCTGGAAATCTCAGTCGTCAGCCTTCCGGTTGCAGGCTTCTGGGGTCACGTGCTTGTGCTCAGCCTGAGGTCACCATCCTCCGCCTGGACAGGGGCCTTCGCTCCAGCAGAGGGACTCACAGATCCGCGTCAGACTGTGTGTGTGTCCCTTGAGGAGGAGCTAGGGCTCTGCCTTATCTCTGTGCTGTTTCTGCCTGTCTACTTTCCCTCTCTTTCTGCATGCTCTCCCTCCTTTAATCAGCGGCTGTTTGAATCTGCTCTTTGGAATGTAGGTAACATCTAGGAGGCTGAAACCTTTTTCTTACCAGCAGGAAATGGGGGACATGGAAAGGCTTTTGTGCTGGGGCGGGCCTCACAGGGTCCTGCTCAGTTTCAGCCTGTAATGGGAAAGTGGTTCATATCAATCTATCAGTTATCTAGACATCCCTGGTAAGTTCACTTCAGTGGGTATTATTTTCTAAATGGCTTTTCTCAATTTTTCAAACATCTTACCTTTTCTTTCATATTTATTTGATTATCAGTATCAAATAATGTGCTGTCTTCGCTTTTTTTTTTTTAACTTGTCTCTGGGTTGATAACAATTCTGGCTGATTAGTTTTCAGTGACAGACAATTTTAATTTCTTCCCACTTTCATTTAGACTGGAAAAAGTTACATCTAATGTTGTGTTCCTTTACCTTATTTTAGAGATTGTGCCTGTTTGTTCGGGACTCTGAATCCTTCCATTCGCTTCTTCCCCTCCTGCCTGCTTATGCTAAGACTGATGTTGCCCCAGATTACTGCTGAAGTTAATTTGTGCTCTATCATTGCTTACTCTTCAGCCTAGTCTGTGTTCAGTCTGATTTACAACCCTCTGCATTCTATTGATGCATCTTCATGATGCCTGCAGATGCTTTTATGATTTTAGTCTATGAGACTTTGTAGACTAAATTTTTATTTACCTCTTAGCATTCCCCTAAGATTGTCATTCCGTAGAATGAAACTCAAGTCTTTGCTTAATTCCAGCTGTCAGTTTGGAAACAGGGAAAGAGCACATTACTGAGAGAGAATCAGAACCACCAGCCTAGAGTTAAGGCCGCTTAGTTAGCGGAAAAGTCACTACCACAGTTTTTTAATGGGTAGCAATTGCAAGTTGCATCACAGACCATTTGTATTTCTGTCCTGTGTTGCATGTAAAAAAAACTGAAGCAAAATTGGCAGGAAGCTACGGATCCACATTAAAGGCATGTTGGCGAAAGGCCACCCCTGCCCCCGACCCCGAATAGTTAGCACTGCTATTCTGGGGCTACTTTTCCTCTCTGTACAGAGGGTGCCATGTTTTCCAAATATAACGCAGGATACACTGGCCAGTAGACTTGTAGTTTTGAGAACAAGGAGAAAACATTGTCAAAGAATTCCAGGTCATGAGGCCTCTTGCTTTGCTTTGTTTCAGTGGTTCTTTTAAAGAATTTGAGATGCAGTCCACCAGATGGTAGCAGACATCAGCTGATTAACTATTGAAGCTTTAAGAATCAAGGATCGAAGTGAAAGGAAAGAAGCGAATTGGCAATAGCACTAGTATCTGACTTTCACCAGCCTGTGGGGAAGCACCTCCCTCTGGCTCTAGCAGCTGGGAAGTCCCACGGTCAGCGCATCAGAGCTCCAGCGGGAACACTGTCCACTACGTGCGTCCGTGCGTGCAGAGCTCAATCAGCTCACACACGTTCTTCTGATTGGTTCAGTTCAGTTCAGTTGCTCAGTCGTGTCTGACTCTTTACGACCCCGTGGACTGCAGCACGCCAGGCCTCCCTGTCCATCACCAACTCCCGGAATTTACCCAAACTCATGTCCATTGGGTCAGTGATGCCATCCAACCATCTCATCCTCTGTCGTCCCCTTCTCCTCCTGCCCTCAATCCCTCCCAGCATCAGGGTCTTTTCAAATGAATCAGCTCTTGGTATCAGGTGGCCAAAGTACTGGAGTTTCAGCTTCAACATCAGTCCTTCCAAGGAACACCCAGGACTATTTTCCTTTAGGATGGAGTGGTTGCATCACCTTGCAGTCCAAGGGACTCTCAAGAATCTTCTCTAACACCACAGTTCAAAAGCATCAATTCTTTGGCGCTCAGCTTTCTTTATAGTCCAACTCCCACATCCGTACATGATTACTGGAAAAACCATAGCTTCGACTAGAGGGACATTTGTTGGCAAAGTAATGTCTCTGCTTTTTAATATGCTGTCTAGGTTGGTCATAATGTTCCTTCCAAGGAGTAAGAGTCTTATAATTTCATGGCTGCAGTCACCATCTGCAGTGATATTGGAGCCCAAAAATATAAGGTGAGCCACTATTTCCACTGTTTCCCCATCTATTTCCCATGAAGTGATGGGACTGGATGCCATGATCTTCGTTTTCTCAATATTGAGATTTAAGCCAACTTTTTCACTCTCCTCTTTCACTTTCATCAAGAGGCTCTTTAGTTCCTCTTCATTTTCTGCCATAAGGGTGGTGTCATCTGCATACGTGAGGTTACTGATATTTCTCCTGGCAATCTTGATTCCAGCTTGTGCTTCCTCCAGCCCAGCATTTCTCATAATGTGCTCTGCACAGAAGTTAAATAAGCAGATGCAGTGACCAAATGGCACAGTAACATTGCAACCGTAGAATTACACCCCTGCACCTTTGAAAATGACTTGTGTTCTTTCCCTGTTTTGTTTTAGTGCCTGCTGCTGCTACTGTTTGAATTAAAAGGTCATCTGTTTACCTCCAACACTGGGTGTTTACCAGATGGGTTAAGTCAGGAGTTAAAGACAGTAGACACTAGGTCATTTAAGAAAAACAGAACTTTTCTGAAAGCTAAGTCATAGAGAAACTGTCATATATAAAAGTGGAGATGAGCTCTACATTAAAAAACCAGTTCTAATGGAAACATTCTGAAGAAAATAGAGCATTAATTCAAATCTGTTTGACTCTAGAGTTTATACTCCTATTTCTAATGTTAAGCACCAAAGTAAGGGAAGGAAGCAAATCAAGCTGATCTCTCTGAGCCTCCGTTTCTTTTTCTGTAAGTGAGGTTATCCTCACAGAGTTGCTGTAGGGGTTAAATTAGATACATATATAAAGCAATGTATACACAGAAGGCAATTTATAAAAGTTTCCTTTTGTGCTCCTTTCACCCAGCCCAAATCTTTATGGGAGGTCTTTGAATGTTTGGATTTCAAAGAAATTAGTTGTGATGTTCAATTTCAGTTCAGTTGCTCAGTTCAGTTCAGTCGCTCAGTCATGTCCGACTCTTTGCGACCCCATGAATCGCAACATGCCAGGCCTCCCTGTCCATCACTGACTCCCGGAGTTCACTCAGACTCATGTCCATCGAGTCAGTGATGCCATCCAGCCATCTCATCCTCTGTCGGCCCCTTCTCCTCCTGCCCCCAATCCCTCCCAGCATCAGAGTCTTTTCCAATGAGTCAACTCTTCGCATGAGGTGGCCAAAGTATTGGAGTTTCACCTTTAGCATCAGTCCTTCCAAAGAAATCCCAGGGCTGATCTCCTTCAGAATGGACTGGTTGGATCTCCTTGCAGTCCAAGGGACTCTCAAGAGTCTTCCCCAACATCACAGTTCAAAAGCATCAACTCTTCGGCGCTCAGCCTTCTTCACAGTCCAACTCTCACATCCATACATGACCACTGGAAAAACCATAGCCTTGACTAGATGAACCTTAGTTGGCAAAGTAATGTCTCTGCTTTTGAATATACTATCTAGGTTGGTCATAACCTTTCTTCCAAGGAGTAATCGTCTTTTAATTTCATGGCTGCAATCACCAAAAATAAAGTCTGACGCTGTTTCCACTGTTTCCCCATCTAATTCCCATGAAGTGATGAGACCTGATGCCATGATCTTCGTTTTCTGAATGTTGAGCTTTAAGCCAACTTTTTCACTCTCCTCTTTCACTTTCATCAGAGGCTATTTTAGTTCCTCTTCACTTTCTGCCATAAGGGTGGTGTCATCTGCATATCTGAGGTTATTGGTATTTCTCCCAGCAATCTTGATTCCAGCTTGTGTTTCTTCCAGTCCAGTGTTTCTCATGATGTACTCTGCATAGAAGTTAAATAAGCAGGGTGACAATATACAGCCTTGACGTACTCCTTTTCCTATTTGGAACGTCTGTTGTTCCATGTCCAGTTCTAACCGTTGCTTCCTGACCTGCATACAGGTTTCTCAAGAGGCAGGTCAGGGGGTCTGGTATTCCCATCTCTCGAAGAATTTTCCACAGTTTATTGTGATCCATACAGTCAAAGGCTTTGGCATAGTCAATAAGGCAGAAATAGATGTTTTTCTGGAACTCTCTTGCTTTTTCCATGATCCAGCGGATGTTGGCAATTTGATCTCTGGTTCCTCTGCCTTTTCTAAAACCACCTTGAACATCAGGAAGTTCACGGTTCACATATTGTTGAAGCCTGGCTTGGAGAATTTTGAGCATTACTTTACTAGCGTGTGAGATGAGTGCAATTGTTCGGTAGTTTGAGCATTCTTTGACATTGCCTTTCTTTGGGACTGGAATGAAAACTGACCTTTTCCAGTTGCTCAGTCGTGTCCAACTCTTTGTGACTCCATGGACTGCAGAACGTCAGGCTTCCCTGTCCATCACCAACTTCCAGAGCTTACTCAAACTCATGTCTATTGAATCGGTGATGCCATCCAAGCATCTCATCCTCTGTTGTCCCCTCTTTCTCCCGCCTTCAATCTTTCCCAGCATCAAAGTCTTTTCAAATGAGTTAGTTCTTCACATCAGGTGGCCAAAGTATTGGAGCTTCAGCTTCAGCAACGTTCTTCCAATGAACACTCAGGACTGATTTCCTTTAGGATGGACTGGCTGGATCTCCTTGCCGTCCAAAGGACTCTCAAGAGTCTTCTCCAATACCACAGTTCAAAAGCATCAGTTCTTCAATGCTAAGCTTTCTTTATGGTCCAGCTCTCACATCCATACATGACTACTGGAAGAACCATAGCTTTGATTGGATGGACCTTTGTTGGTAAAGTAACGTCTCTGCTTTTCATATGCTGTCTAGGTTGGTCATAACTTTTCTTCCAAGGAGTAAGCGTCTTTTAATTTCATGGCTGCCCCAAGGCTGCGCTGTTTTTTCTTGGCTGCCCCTCCCTTCCCTGATTAACAACCATTTGGACCTGCCCTTTGGATCTCAGGGAAGGTCTTGGAGGCTGGAGTCTATTCTCTAGAAACAAGAAATCAGGGGACACAGAGAGGCTTCTGTGCTCAGGAACACCACAGGAGGGTCCTGCTCTCAGGTTGCCTGAGTAATTGAAGGTTTGCAGGTAAATGACATCCTGTGTCACCTGTACTATTTTGAGAGGAAATGCAACTAAGTAACAAGCAGGATGGTCACTGGCATTAACTGTTTGAGAAACATCTGGAAAAGCCCCCTGCATATGCTAAGTATCACTAACCTGGATTCTCTTATGTTGCTTGGCAATCACTCAGTTACCTCCAGTGCTTGCTCTCCATCCTAGCCTTTTAATATAGACTGCGTCACATTTTCAGCAGTTTCCGGCTCTAGTCAAATCTCAGGTATGTGCAGCAACAGGCATAATGGAGATGCTGCAAATCAAACTTCCCAGATAACCCCAAGTCTCATTTTAACTTTCAAATTCTCCCTCCACCAAACTTTTCATTAGGACATCAAGAGAGGTGGGACTTCTGAGTGAACTTCTGAGTGTGCTGGAGGTGATTATTGTAAATGACATGGCCCCAACATCACCAGTTAGAGAGGGAGTCATGTTCAAAATCATCCTTGAAAGGCCAGCTAATCTCCAGCTACTGATTACTTATTGCTGCTGCTAAGTCACTTCAGTCGTGTC
This sequence comes from Budorcas taxicolor, assembly GCF_023091745.1. Lineage (NCBI taxonomy): Eukaryota > Metazoa > Chordata > Mammalia > Artiodactyla > Bovidae > Budorcas > Budorcas taxicolor. Next base: position 39,326,612 of record NC_068933.1, on the reverse strand, counting down.
TGACTCTGTGCGACCCCATAGACAGCAGCCCACCAGGCTCCCCTGTCCCTGGGATTCTCCAAGCAAGAACACTGGAGTGGGCTACCATTTCCTTCTCCAATGCATGAAAGTGAAAATGAAAGTGAAGTGACTCAGTCGTGTTGGACTCTTAGCAACATTGTAAGAATACCTGACCACCTGACCTGCCTCTTGAGAAACCTGTATGCAGGTCAGGAAGCAACGGTTAGAGCTGGATATGGAACAACAGACTGGTTCCAAATAGGAAAAGGAGTACGTCAAGGCTGTATATTGTCACCCTGCTTATTTAACTTCTATGCAGAGTACATCATGAGAAACACTGGGCTGGAGGAAGCGCAAGCTGGAATCAATATTGCCGGGAGAAATAACCTCAGATATGCAGATGACACCACCCTTATGGCAGAAAGTGAAGAGGAACTAAAAAGCCTCTTGATGAAAGTGAAAGAGGAGAGTGAAAAAGTTGGCTTAAAGCTCAACATTCAGAAAACGAAGATCATGGCATCCGGTCCCATCACTTCATGGGAAATAGATGTGGAAACAGTGGAAACAGAGTCAGACTTTATTTTTGGGGGCTCCAAAATCACTGCAGATGGTGATTGCAGCTATGAAATTAAAAGACTCTTACTCCTTGGAAGGAAAGTTATGACCAACCTAGACAGCATATTCAAAAGCAGAGACATTACTTTGCCAACAACGGTCCGTCTAGTCAAGGCTATGGTTTTTCCTGTGGTCATGTATGGATGTGAAAGTTGGACTGTGAAGAAAGCTGAAGAATTGATGCTTTTGAACTGTGGTGTTGGAGAAGACTCTTGAGAGTCCCTTGGACTGCAAGGAGATCCAACCAGTCCATTCTAAAGGAGATCAGTCCTGGGTGTTCATTGGAAGGACTGATACTAAAGCTGAAACTCCAATACTTTGACCACCTCATGCGAAAAGTTGGCTCATTGGAAAACACTCTGATGCTTGGAGGGATTAGGCGCAGGAGGAGAAGGGGCCGACAGAGGATGAGATGGCTGGATGGCATCACTGACTCGATGCACATGAGTTTGGGTAGACTCCGGGAGTTGGTGATGGACAGGGAGGCCTGGCATGTTGCGATTCATGGGGTCGCAAAGAGTCGGACACAACTGAGTGACTGAACTGACTGAACACATGGCTTAAAGCAATTTATTCTCTCTCTCAGCCTTGTTGCTTGTCTGGGCTCAGCCTGAGGTCTCTCAACCAACTGAAGTCCGATGGAGGCTGAGGCTGTGTTGATCTGAAGCTTCCTCTGGGGTGGGACATCTCCTGGATGGCAGCTGATGCTGACGGCTGAGAGCTCCGCCAGGGCTGCCCGCCTCGCCCCCGACACCTACCTATGGCCTTTCCACACGGCTTAGAGGTCTCCTATCATAGAGCGTGGAGAAGGCAATGGCACCCCACTCCAGTTCTCTTGCCTGGAAAATCCATGGACGGAGGAACCTGGTAGGCTGCAGTCCGTGGGGTCACTAAGAGTCGGACACAACTGAGCGACTTCATTTTCACTTTTCTCTTTCATGCACTGGAGAAGGAAATGGCAACCCACTCCAGTATTCTTGCCTGGAGAATCCCAGGGATGGCGGAGCCTGGTGGGCTGCCGTCTATGGGGTCGCACAGAGTTGGACACGATTGAAGCGACTTAGCAGCAGCAGCAGCTGCATAGAATGATCCTCAGAGGGAGCAGGCCAAGAGAGGCTTTCTAAGAGGTCCTGGTGGAAGCTGAAAGTTTTCCCATGATCCTCTCTCAAAAGCCTCAGCGTATCTCTCCTGCCACATTTGTTTTATAGGTCAAGCAAGCCACTCCCATAGGGTATGGAGACTTGGATTCTTGGTAGGGATGTGGTAAGATTGAACTACAGAAGAGAAAGTTTGTAGGGAGATGTTGTGATGAGCATCTCTGGAAAATACAATCTGCCAAACCCAGCTCATGTACTCCTGTTCCAGCTGCCAGGAGAACACACCTATATCCAGAAGGGCCCTGGACTCCAGCTAGTTTAATTACTTTCTTCATCTAGCTGTAAACCCAGAATGATTCACAATTAGTAAAATGCATTAAGGAAGTCAGAGAGTGTCAGTTTCAGAAATCAATTATTTCACAAATCAGACTCTTGCCTTCTTATCCTTGGTACCCTTGTCTTGGTCAATGTGACATTGAGAATTCTATGTTTGTATCTATCTTGGTCACTGAAACCCTGTTGTCCTCCTTTCCTCTGCTTTGACTTTTTTGTGTTTCCATTGCTTGACTTGGTCCTGATCCCCAAGACCCATCACTTCTGTCTTCCAAGTTTGGCTCCCAGACCTGTGGACTGCTCCTGATAACTGCTAGCTGAGGTTCTGTAGCTTCTGCCATTACCTCCTGGCTTACTGACCCTTGCCTCTGATGCAGTCTAAACATTAGTTCAGCTTTCCTATCTCAGCCTGACTTCTTACCCCAGCTTCTTCAGGTTTTTAATTTTATCAGCCTGGTCCCATTGGTGTCTACCTCCATGAGGGTGGAGCTAGAGTTTTTCCCTTCAGGAGAAAACAAAGATTCCTCGCTGCAGAATGTGTAGTTGCAGTGCCTTAAGGCTCCCCAGCGCCTTCAGTCTCTGAGGCCTCCTAAATTACGGCTGTTATTCTCTCTCGATGGTGGATATTCCTGTACTTGCATGACTCAGGAGCTATATTTCTGGCAAGGATTCAGCAAAAGTTTCTTTTACACATTTAGCATATAGAAGGAAATACTTTTAGGAAGGGAACCCCAAGCATTTGAATAAGTATTGGGCTGAAAATAACTAGGGAAATGGAACATAATTATGTTAATGGTCAGAAGTTGTGATGTGTATGTACTGATTCCTCAAGGTCACCAACTTTGGGATGGGATGATAGTTAAAATCCATTAGTAACTGGAAACTAGATACCTCCCACCCTGGGGAATTTCCCCTTTGGTGGTTTCCTCTTAAATTTATTTATGCTTGTATAATCTAAAGTCTCTATTTTATATGAAGTGAAGTGAAGGTCACTCAGTTGTGTCCAACTCTTTGTGACCCCATGGACTAACTACACAGTCCATGGAATTCTCCAGGCCAGAATACTGGAGTGGGTAGCCATACCCTTCTCCAGGGACTCTTCCCAACCCAGGGATCCAACCGGGGTCTCCTGCATTGCAGGCGGATTCTTTACTGTCTGAGCCACCAGGGAAGCCCCTATTTTGTACAGCTAGAAATTAATGTATACAATATATGATTTGTCTTTTCCAATTTGGGAAAACAGAAAATATTCTAATTTATTAGGTAACAGTTTTCTTGACCTTTCTTTGACTCCTAAGTTGAATTTGAAAGATTTTTAAAATAGACTTTCTATTGTGTTCTCAGGCCACTAGAGGTATCTGTGAAGGTGTGGCTGAGAGACAGCCTTAAGATAAATCATCCCTGCCCTCAGTGACTTTCATCTGATAGAAGAGATAACATGCTCACCCAAATAGCCAGGATACAAGCACCATGGAATGTTCGTTATTAAGAAGTATATTTGTTAGGCACCATTCGGGATGTGCCTTGAGAAATAGGCTATAATTTGCCAGGAGTGATGGGGGAGTAAGCAAGGTGTTCTAAGTGGGAAGAACACCTTGAACAGAGGTCCACAAAGGTTCTTTCAGAGAAACGGTAGCTAGATGAGTTTTGACAAGATTAAAGGTGTATTTAGGGGAATAACGGGCTGTGGGACTAGAGAGGTGGGTCTGAGCCTTTGGGGAATGGCTCACACACGCTAGGGATGTGTGTGTTCATCTGTAGGCCATAATGGCTATGGGACCTGTGCCTCGTTAGGCCTGTTGTCTAATTCGAATTGGGAAGGGTGTTCGCGGTATGTACGTGGTAGGGCATTCAGGAGTTCCAGTTAGACCCAAGAATCATACAGAATTGGCTTGCTGTTTTAACATGTATGGTTTGGGCTTGAAGGATGCTGAGTGGGTAGGAGAGGGTGGTAGTGGACAGGGGAGACAGCCCAGGACCCGGTGAACTAGTGTGGAAATAACGTCGTTCCTGAGAGCATCTCGGCCGTCAAAGGGAAGTGGCCACTGCATGTCTTAGTTTGGCCGTCTTGGTCCTCAAGAGCCTTAGCTCTGGAAAACTTCAGGCAGCAAGAAAACTGGGTCAGCTGGGAGGAACTGCCTTGTTTTTGGAAGGTTTTATCCAATTTGAAATAGGACCCCGGCCAGAGGTTGGCGGTGTTGGATCCGTCTTCATCTAGGGGTGGAGGGTTCTAGCAAGGACTGGTTCATTCAGATGTTCTGATCAGAAGGATAGGGTTCAAAATCCTGTTGAAAGTCCCCTTGCAAGGCTGATAAAAAGCCCCTCTTAGAGGTCTCTGGGTTCCATGCAGTTTTGCATGTTTTAAACTCTAAAATCCTTCTGTGCCACTTGGTTGTCATGGGTAACAATATTCAGATTGATAGTTGTAATTTGAAGAAGTAATAAACTAACATTTTTCTTCATTAAGCAAGAGAGTCTTAAAACTCAAAAAAAAAAAAAAAGGGATAAGTTTCCAGGACCATTTAACATGGTGGTTAAGTCATGGGATTTTGCAGTCAGGTGACCTAGGTTCAAATCTTAATTGAGCCATCTTCTAGCTGTGTAACCTAGTATTCCTCCACTGTTCTGAATTTTGTTTCTCTTTCTGCTCTTGAAAAAAAAAACAAAAACCAAGCTGCTCAAGTCGTAGAATTATTGGGAGGATTAAATGATGTAATTTCGTGAGGTGCTGAGATTAAATGATGTAATTTCGCAAGGTGCTGGTACCACCTGCCGCTCCCCCGCCCCCGCCCCGCCCCCCAGGTTTGCCCTTCCTTGTCTCAGCTTCTCTGTCCCAATGTGGGTGTGGGTGTTTGCAAGACAAGCACTTGGGTGAGACTTGGGAGCTAGGAGAAGGAGGCCCTGTGCTTTGGGGGCCGTTGCAGCTGAAACATGGACAGAGAGGCTCCCAGAACTTCCCGGGGGCCCCCAAGAATCCCCTACATCAGTGCATTGGGACATGACAGCTGGTGGGGACTTCCCAACACTCTCTCCCCAGGTTCTTCCAACAGGGACAGAAACCTCTGAATCCTTGTATTAAAATCCTTCTTCCTGAAACACACAGGGCAGCTTCAGCTTTCCTAACTTCACCTTGGCAGCAGCTAAAAGTAGCTACTATTCTCGTGATTAATTTTGCAAGGCAGGACTTTTACTCTAGAAAGGGAAATTGGAGAGCAAACCAGCAAACCTAAATGGAAGCTTGATCGCAGGTCTGAGGCTGGGGCCACGGGCCTCATTTTTGGTGAACGGGGAGGTCCTATGAGTTCCCCTCTGCTCAGCACCCTAGAAACTCACCCCGGCTTGGGCTGCTTGGTGAGAGGCTAGAATGTGGGCAGAACTGGAGTCGGGATGTCCAAAGGGTCGGGGGAAAGTTTACTTTAGACAATTGGAAGTATCTGAAAGAGAGGAGCAGGCAAAGGCAAAAAAGTAAGGGCTGGGGACTTCCTTGGTGGTCCAGCAGCTAAGACTCTGTGCTCTGGATGCAGGGGGCCCGGGTTCGATCCCTAGTCAGGGAACCAGACCCCACATGCTCCAACTAAGAGTTCACGTGCCGCACTAAAGAGCCCATGTGCCCCCACTAGGATCCGGCGCGGTCAGATAAAATAAATAAATGTTGCGTGTGCTTAGTCACTCAGTCGTGTCCGGCTCTGTGACCCCATGAACAGTAGCCCACCAGGCTCCTCTGTCCATGGGATTCTCCAGGCAAGAATACTGGAGGGGGCTGCCATTTCCTGCCCCAGAAATAAACATTAAAAATGAATAAGTAACATTTAGTTCAAGAGAAAGTAAGGACTGGAATGCAGGGAGTAGTAACCAGTCCTGGAGGTGTGTCCGTGTTGTGTCAGCATTGGAGTAAAGACTTAGGATCACGGCGGAGCAAGAATGGGAGCTTCTGGGGTTAGGAGGGTGATGCTGGAACACAGCCAGCACTGCAGCCCAGGTGGGATGCTTGCTCACGGGGCCGGTGGGGCTTCCATATCTATTCAGTGTGGGAGACAGCGGCGTTTTAGACACCCAGGGTGGCCTGGGTTGGAAGGTCAGATCGTTCAGTGCAGTAAGATGAAGCTTAGCGCCCACGGAGTGACGGTTCTTAGACTTGAATCCTTGGTTAGAGCTGACTCAGGGCTGGGCCGGGCTCCAGGAGCACCCCTGTGCCTGGATGAGATGCAGTAAGGCAAGGACCCAGCCGATCTGGGGCTCAGGCTTGGAGCTGCCACTTTGGTGCTGTTTCTGTGGCTCCACCAATTTTGGAACACATGTTCGAGGACAGAGAGTGATCTCTGGATGTGAGAGCACCCTGGCTGCGACAGCTGCCACCCCACTGATGGCCAGGGCTGGTTTGGCTGGACTGGCCGGCAGACGGGTGTCCCCTTCCTGCCTCACTGGTCCACACGCACCCCCCAAAGGTGGGCTTTTGGTGGGAGAGGACCACCTTCCTGGACAGAGGCAGACTGTTGTTTGGTCAGAGGTGTAAGAGTAGCTGCGCTGCCCTGCTAGAGCCTCCAAACAAGCTCTCAAAGACTGATTTCTATAGAAGGGGTATAAACTGAAACCTTGAAATTATATCACGACACTTGTAGGGTTTTATAACCAGCTGCATGAGTTTATGGATTCCATTTCTAAGAAAACAGTATCTCATTTTGCACCGCATCTCAGCATTTTCTAGCTGATGCTCAGAGGGTCATGCACAGACTTTTTCTTTTTTTACTGAAAACAGGCTCTACTAATTTATTACAAATTGTTCTTTATTTTTATTTAATAAGTGACTCTTGGCCTGAAAGTGTTAGCCATTTAAAAAAATATATTATTTGTGAATTTAGAGTTTTGCTTTTGTTTAGCCAACTGACTTTTTGTCAATTAGCTTTCATTTGGAATATTCTGATGTAAATTATTGAAAACATATTTTTATTAAAAAATATTCAGACACACTTACAATTACCTAACACACAGGCTTGTATGGACACCTCGGTTCTAGCAAATACCTTCCACATTTACTTTAGTTCAGTGTTTCAATCTGTGTTGCACCTCTCCTAAATCCCATCACTCGCTTCCTCCCCTGAGATACCTTCTGCGTTTATGTTCATCATGAGCTTTTGTGCAACTCTTATGACAAGTATATGCCTCCTGGGAATTCCCTAGTGGTCTAGTGGTTAGAGCTCTGTGCCTCCCCTGCAGGGGCATAGGTTTGGTTGCTGGTCCGGGAACTAAGATCCTGCCAGCCTTGTGGTGCAGCCAAAGACAAACCAGCAAGCAAAAACTCCAAAACAAATACATGTTTCCTCACAAATACTAGCATTTTGTTTGTTTGTTTAAAATCTTTGTTCAATTAAAAAAAATCTATTTATTTAATGGCTTCACCAAGTCTTATTTACAGCACATGGGGTCTTTGGTTGAGGCATGTGAACTCTGAGCTGCTGAATGTGATCTAGCTCCCCGACCAGGGGTCACGCTCGGGCCCTCTCTGTTGCGAGTGCAGGCTCTTAGCCGCTGGACCACCAGGGAAATCCCCATTGTCTGTTTTTAAATATAGGAAATTGAGCTGTATATGGGATTTGGCAACTAGACCTCTTTCTCTCAACTTAATTTTCCAGATTTATATATTACCATGCTCTTAGTTCTTATTTACCCATTTAGACTGTTCTATAGTACTCTGTATTATTATTAAACAGTGCTTTGTCTATTTTTCAATTGTGGATACTTAGATGGTTTCTGTCTTAAACTTTCTTTTTTTTTTTCATTACAAGTCATAATGCAATGAAAGGCTATGTATGTATGTAGGCAGGCAAGTAGGTAGGTAGGTATGGAGCAGACGAACTTCAGGGACCAGATATGAACTGGGTACATGTATACATGTGTGTATGCACACACACACACACACACACACCTCTATCTTTCTGTCTGTTCTCATGCATATGTATGATTTTCAATGCCTATATCTACAGATGCCTGATAAAGATATCAACCTAGACAGCATATTAAAAAGCAGAGACATTACTTTGCCAACAAAGGTCCGTCTAGTTGAAGCTATGATTTTTTCAGTAGTTATGTATGAATGTGAGAGTTGGACTATAAAGAAAGTTGAGTGCCAAAGAATTGATGCTTTTGAACTGTGGTGTTGGAGAAGACTCTTGAGAGTCCCTTGGACTGCAAGGAGATCCAGCCAGTCCATCCTAAAGGATATCAGTCCTGAATACTCATTGGAAGGACTGATGTTGAAGCTGAAACTCCAATACTTTGGCCACGTGATGCCAAGAGCTGATTCATTTGAAAAGACCCTGATGCTGAGAAAGATTGAAGGCGGGAGGAGAAGCGGACGACAGAGGATGAGATGGTTGGATGGCATTACTGATTCAATAGACATGAGTTTGAGTAAGCTCCGGGAGTTGGTGATGGACAGGGAAGCCTGGTGTGCTGCAGTCCTTGGGGTCAAAAAGAGTCAGACATGACTGAGCAACTGAACTTAACTGAAGCATCTTTTCAAATATGTGGTTGTTTGTAAATTGTCTGTTTGTATTCTTTGCCGCTGGGTGGTTTGTCTCTTTTTGAATTGGAGGACTTCCTTTGATATTCTGGATATTTATCTTTTAGCAGTTCCATGCTATCTTCTTCCAGTTTATGACTCAAGTTTAACTTTTTAAAAGGACGCTTTTTGAGACATAGACACTTTAAGGTTTAACTTTGAATTTTTAAAATAATTTTATCCCCAGGGGTTTGTACTCTATCCATAAACATTATAAAAATATCCTGCTTTTACTTCTGAAAGTTTTAATGTTAAAATAATTTCCCCTTTTTTATGTTTAATGTATCTGAAATGTGTTTTGTGTATGACATAAGGTAGGGGGTCTCATTTATTCCTGTATGTTTAACTATGTGTTTCCATGGTTATTGTCCCAGCATGTTTATTAATTAACCTGCCCTTTCTCTATTGATTTATAGGGACATCTGTTTCTATATTAATATATTTATGTGACTGTTTCATACATTTTTCCTTTCCTGCATAAGCCCCATACCATTTTAATTGCTAGAGCTTAAAAATAGTCTTTGCATTAACTTATCATTTTATGTAACAGAAATTATTCCTTGAAGATGGGGTAAATGTACTTGTATATTGTGGGGAATTGGGGTCCTCTTTTCGTAAAGATTTTGAAAGATTAATTCACTTTCTTTAATGGCTGTTTATTCAAGAATTACCTTCTTTCTTGATTCAAATTCAATGTTTTTATGCTGCTCTAGTAAAACTTCCATTTTATCTCACTTTAACATTCATTGGCATGTTCTTGTCAATTCCAGAAACTCTGAGCAATTATCTTTGAAAAGATTTCCCCTCCGCCATCCGCCTCCTTCATTCTGTTCTCACGGTACTGCTCTTAGGTGTTTCCTGAGCCTCTCTCTGCATTTCAGTGCAGTCGCTCAGTCGGGCCGGACTCTTTGCGACCCCACGGACTGCATTATGCCAGGCTTCCCTGTCCATCACCAACTCCCTGAGCTTGCTCAAACTCATGTCTGTCGAGTTGGTGATGCCACTGAGTGTATGTTTCTCTCTGTGTGTCCATATAGGTGTAGATATTTTTAGAATCTCTTTGTCTCTCAATGCTGCATTCTGAGTGCATTCTTTAGAGACTGTTTTCTTCCCAGTTACTAATTCCTTTTTCTCTTTAGATCCAACCAGGGCTTTATCTTGTCTATTTATTGTGCTTTAGTTTCAACACTCATAGATTTAATTTTACTAATTTTTACCATCATCTGTTCTTATTTTATGGTTAACTGCTTTGGATTTCTGATTTATTTTTATGGGTATCATTGTTTACTTATCCCTTTGAGCATACCAAGCAATTTGATTGGCCTTAATTTATATTCTGATTTATGGATGGTCTCTCTTAGCTATAGTTTTATTTGTTTATTTTGCAGGCTCACCATGTGTTGAAGGCCGTTGTCTTTCTTTCTGTACTTATTTCTCCCTGCTTAGTCATTTTGAAGTTCCATCCACCTGCCTCCCACTTGACCACCCTGGGGCTCTGACCCAGAATCATGTCTCCTTCTGGTGGTTCTTGGCTCTTGTCCCTCAGTGATGATGGGAGTGGCTTGGCTCAGCATCTTGTTGCCAGGTGATGTGAGTGTTCACCTGCTTCTCTAGGCATGAGGCTCATATGAGTAGCAGCCACAGGCAACAGTTGACAGCATCTATTCCTACTGCTTTCAAGAGAGCATGACCCCATGCCAACCTGTTCTTCATCAGGGGCCAGATTCCCACAATTCTCTGCCTACTCGTGTACGCAGAGAACCATAGGCCCTCAGAAGTGCTGTGCAGTATTGAATGTTTCCATTTGCTCCTTGGAGTTGGTTATCTCAGTTTCAAATGTCGTAATTTTAAATGCTCTTTTAAAATATTTTATTTATTGTTGTCATATGTTTGGAACCAACAAGTCCTCAAAACATAAGGAGAGCAAACTAATTTTAGAAACTCAAATCCTTCTAAAATAGTTTAGGGTTATTTCACACTTATTTTGAGCAGCAAGTCTTCAACCTTTCTTGTTTGTCTTTTTGTGGTGATGAAAGCCTTGACTAGTCTTATATCCACTTATTCATTTTTATCTTTGCATTTGAACCTCACTTGCCTACATAATGTAATGCTGTTGAACACTTCGAACCTGTAATTTAAGCTCTAGAATCATTAAACGTTATAATTCTAGTTTCAAGGAAATTGTTGCTGGTTTTATCAAGAAAAAAAACTGTGAGGGTTTTTCTGGAAATTTAAGTTAGTCCTCAGCTCACTCTTAGAACCACTACTATTTGCGTTGTTTTTGTTTCAGATTCTGTAACAGAAAATTTAAGTATTCAGTTTATAGCCCACAAAACAACATAGTAATGAGGATTAAATGAGGAAATGAATGTTAAAACACTTTGTAAATCTTAAAGCCCTATGCAAATGTGAGTTAATTATTATCAGTTTCATGCAAATTATTCTGTTTGGATTTATGCATAAAAGCTGTTTCAATAGATTTTGCTCTGTGGAACAAAAGTTCTGTTTCCAAGTCATAGAAAAGTATATGAATTATCCTAGCTTGCATTTTAATACTATCATTAAAGCTTAATTGACAGTTGCTAATATCTTATTAAGCATTGAGTTAAGTAGTCATCATAAGCTCAAGACTGTGGGTACACGTCGTCCCCAAATTAATAGTCTTTAGATGGGAAGAGCTGGATATTTCAGCAATTTTTCCAATAATGTAACCGAGCAGGACCCTATGAGGCCTTTTGGGGACAGACCCTCCCCCCAACCCCCGCCCCATATCCCTGCCTGCCTCTTGTTTGTAGAAAAGCTGCTTGTCTCCCAGGCCTCCACTGAGTCACAAAAACATAGCTCAACAATTAATAATTGAAAGGATGTGAACATGTAGTAACAAAAAATAGCACTTGGGCCAAGGGAACTGGTGACAATTTAAGCTATAGATCAGCCATATAGCAGTCAGCAGAATCGTTAGTTCCTCCCTGAAGGACATGGATTGCAGTGTCTGATGCACAATTCTGAGTTGTGTCGCAGATACTAAACCCCCACTAAATGGGAGACGTTAACCACTTGATTATCAGGACACAGCCCCCGGGCCGACTGAGCCTGAGGTTCATGATGGTGACCCCTGTGACACTGCCCTGTTACTTTATCATCAACCAATCAGAGAATTGTGCACAAGCTGGTCACATACACTGTGACTCCCCTCCCTCCCCTGACCTTTTAAAACCCTTTTCCTGAACCCCATCGGGGAGTTTGGGTCTTTTGAGCGTGAGCCAGCTGCCTGTACTCTGTCTTTAGCCTTTGCAATAAACTTTTCTCTGCTCCAAACTCTAACGGTTTGGTTTATTCAGCATCACTGTGTGTGGGTCACAGGAATGTGTATTTAACAATCATAATAGAATCAGATTATGGTGCAACTATGAGGGAGCTTGGAGGGTGAGCTTCGATGAGCTAGAATTACTTTTACTTTGAACAGGCCAATCCAACAGTGGTCATTCTCATCAAAATTTAAGATGCTGAATTAAACCCAAATAAACTGTGACCTTGATCTTAGTGCTGTGGGTTTTCAGACTGAGCGTAACTCAGGTAAAGCTTTGTAGAACCTTACTGAACGTTGTTGCTCTTGGAGCCGATAGAGGGGCACCACCTTGACCGTTGAACCTGTCACATAATGAACTGCTCTGGCACTGTCGTTCAGCTCAAGTGCTATATGCCTGATACACAGTGAGGCCAGACAGACTGAAATGTCAGAGTCTGCAGCAGAGAAAGGTTTATGGCAGGACCAAGCAAGAAGAACAGGTGGTTCATGCTCAAAAGGCCTGAACTCCCTGGTGCTTTAGGGGCAAGCATTTTTAAAGGCAAAATTTGGAGTGAGGGTTGCAGGGTGTGTGACTCTCTTCTGATTGGTTGGTGGTGAGGAAACAGGAATCTCACGCGCAGCCGGAACAGGAAACAGGAATCTCACGTCTTCCCCCTGGGTGGGAGTTCCTGCAAAAGAACTCACAGCTACTAACACGTGCGTTCCTTGAAGAGGAGCCGGGACCCTGCCCCATGGCTTCACTGTTGTTGCCTGACTGTCTTCCCTGGTTTGTGTTTTATCACATCCCCGTCCTAATTGATAGCTGCTCGAATCTGCCCTTGGGAGCTCAGGGAACCTGCGCAAACAAGAAAGTAAAAGCAGAGCCTGGGGAGGGGTGGGCACAAGTTTCAGCACTTCTTCAGCTAAAAGCGTTTGGAAGGGATCGCTGCTAGACCGAGCTAATCTGCTCTCATTGCAGCAAAATTAGGAGGCCTGATTAAGATTTACCTTTTTTTCGGTCAGACTTCAAGATGGACATGGTTTCTCTAAGATACTCTTGTATTTTTTGAACTGTTGCGTGATCTCAGTCACGTTTTAGAGCTTTGTGCTCAGTTTTAACACAATCTTCAAATTTCTATGTGTTATCCTGGGACCAAATTTGTAGACTCTCTTTAAACGTGTTAATAATGCTCTTTTTCAGTCCTTAGGCTTATGACATTTTGGACGTCTTTTACCAATGAAAGGAATAACACAGTTTTCAGTGATTTGCCTTGTTACTTAAATCTTACGTTCTTATACACTCTAATGCCTGTGATAAGATGGCAACATTGAAGGCTAGTTCAGAACTCAAATTCTGTTAAATTTTATGCGTCCAATACGACTCAGTTATTAGCATAAACTGGGAGTGGATGGGAAGCAGTAGTCTAGAGAATTCAAAGAGCAATTAGTTTTTAAAAAAATATAGTAAAATATACATAACACAATATTTACCATTTGAACCATTTCAGTTCAGTCAGAGGCTCAGCTGCTCAGTCCTGTCTGATTCTTTGCGACCCCACGGGCTGCAGCACGCCAGGCCTCCCCGTCCATCACCAACTCCCAGAACTTACTCACACTTATGTCCGTTGAGTCAGTGATGCCATCCAACCATCTTATTCTCTGTTGTCCCCTTCTCCTCCTGCCTTCAATCTTTCCTAGCATCAGGGTCTTTTCCAATGAGTCAGATCATCTCATCAGGTGGCCCCCTTATACTTGTTCAACTCAGAGGCATTAAATATACTTATAATGATGTACAACCAATAGCACTATCCATTTCTAGAAGTTTCTTTAATGTCCCCAGTAGAGCTCTGTATCCATTAAAAAGTAACTCCCGTTCCCCTCTCTCCCAACCCCTGGCTTCCCATATGTCAAAGCCCTAAACCCCAGTGTGATGCCACCTGGAGGGGGGCCTTTGGGAGGTGGTTGTCATAAGGGTGGTGGCTTCAGCAGAGGAATCAGCACCCTTATTAGAAGGGGAGTGAGAGATGGTCTCTTCCCACCACGTGACCACACAGCAGTCTGCAAACCAGGAAGCGTGTTCTCATCAGAACCTGACCACACAGGCACCCTCATTTTGGCCTTCTCAACCTCCAGATCCATGAGAAATATGTTTCTGTTCCTCAAATCATATAGTCTATAGCATTTTGTTGAAGCAGCCCAAACTGACTAAGATACACATACAACTAGAATTACACAATATTCATTCTTTCATATCTGGTTTATTTCACTTAACATAATGTTTTCAAAGTCCATCCATTTGTCACCTGTATAAGACTTTCACTCATTCACTTTCAAGGATTAATAACATTCTGTTGTGTGTCTATACCACGTTTTCTTTATTCATTCACCTGTTGGTAGATGCTTGAATTGTTCCCACAATTTGGCTTTTGTGAACATGCTGAACATTGTCATACATATCTGAATTTCTGCTCTTAATTCTTTTGAGACTATAACTAAAAGTGGCATTGGTGAATTAGATGGTAATTCCATGTTTAACTTTTTCAGAAATTGCCAAACTGTGTTCCGTAATGGCTGCACGGTTTTACATCTCTACTAGCTATGTGGGGAGTTCTATTTCCCCACATTCTTGCTAATATTTGTTAGTTTCCTAGTGGATGTGAAGTGATAGCTCTGTGTGATTTTATTTCCCTGATGATTAACGATGTTGAGCACATTTTCATGTGCTTTTTGGCACATGGTATGTCTTCTTTGGAGAAATAGTAGTTATTTATTTTTTGGTTCTGAAAGAAGTCCTGATTGTCAGATATGTTTCTGTCTTATTGATAATTGTTTTGAGAATATCAGCTTAGCATCACTTCTTGGTGCAATTGATATATCCTCAAATAATAGCATACAATATTGCTTTTGTTTCTGGCACTGTATCTTTAACATGGTAGAGAAAGTTGCCATTTAAATAATTCTCTAGGTAGACATAAAATCACCTACTAATTTATCTGTTATATATGTGCAGTTTTACATGTTAATTTTGCTCTAAATGGATCACTGTAGATGGTGACTGCAGCCATGAAATTAAAAGATGCTTACTCCTTGGAAGGAAAGTTATGACCAACCTAGACAGCATATTGAAAAGCAGAGACATTACTTTGCCAACAAAGGTCCATCTAGTCTAGTCTATGGTTTTTCTAGTGGTCATGTATGGATGTGAGAGTTGGACTGTCAAGAAAGCTGAGCACTGGAGAATTGATGCTTTTGAACTGTGGTGTTGGAGAAGACTCTTGAGAGTCCCTTGGACTGCAAGGAGATCCAACCAGTCAATTCTAAAGGAGATCAGTCCTGGGTGTTCATTGGAAGGATTGATTCTAAAGCTTAAACTCCAATACTTTGGCCACCTCATGCGAAGAGTTGACTCATTGGAAAAGACTCTGATGCAGGGAGGGATTAGAGGCAGGAGGAGAAGGGGACGACACAGGATGAGATAGCTGGATGGCATCTCTGACTCGATGCACATGAGTTTGGGTGAACCCCGGGAGTTGGTGATGGACAGGGAGGCCTGGCGTGCTGCGATTCATGGGGTTGCAAAGAGTCGGACACGACTGAGTGACTGAACTGAACTGAAATGGAATATGCCTTTGATAAAACCAGGTTGTCTTCTCAGATACAATAACAACAACAACAAACATCAAGAGTCTTTGAAAATGGGTTCACTGTTGTGGGCACTAATGAGAGCTTCAGAAAACTGTAAGATTTGGTCTCTGACTCATGGAGTTTAAATCTTGACATGGTCCTGAAACTGAGCAGGACTCAGTGGGGCTCCTGGGCACAAAAACCTTTCTGTATCCCCTGTTTCTTGATTACAGGAAACAGGCTTCATTCAGCCTCCATGAACTTCCTTGAGTTCCAAGGGGCAGATTCAACAGCTGTTAATCAGGGAAGGGGAGGAATGCAGAGACAAGAAGCATTAGTGCAGGCTTGGGGCAGAGCCCTGTTTCTCTCTCAAGGGATACACAGAGCAATATCTTAGAGGTCTTCTGCAGAACTAAGCCCCCACCAAATGGAAGATGTTAACTACTTGAGACACTCTTCATTTCAGAGAAGGTCACAGTTCCCCATCATCACTTGACTCCAGGCGATCTCTGGATTGAAGGAGTGAGGGCCCTGCACACACCCCAATCCTTATCAGCCACCCTACCCTTGACTATAAAACTCCTCACAGCTCCCCCTGGGTTGGGATGGGACACACAGTTTTGAGGGTCCTGCTTATTTAACTTATATGCAGAGTACATTCATGTGAAATGCCAAGCTGAATGAATCACAAACTGGAATCAAGATTGCTGGGAGAAATATCGGCAACTTCAGATATGCAGATGATAGCACTTTAATGGTAGAAAGTTAAGAGGAACTAAAGAGCCTCTTGATTAGGGAAAAAAAGGAGAGTGAAAAAGCTGGCTTAAAACTCAGCATTCAAAAAACGAAGATCATGGCATCCAGCTCCGTCACTTCATGGCAAATAGAAGAGGAAAAATTGGAAACAGCACAGATTTTATTTTCCTGGGCTCCAAAATCACTGAGATGGTGACTGCAGCTATGAAACTGAAAGATGCTTGCTCCTTGGAAGAACAGCTATGACAAACCTAGACAGTGTATTAAAAAGCAGAGCTATCACTTTGTCGACAAAGATCCATGTAGTCAAAGCTATGGTTTTTCCAGTAGTCATGTACGGCTGTGAGAGTTGGACCAGAAAGAAGGCTGAGTGCCAAAGAACTGATGCTTTCGAACTGTGCCAGAGAAGACTCTTGAGAGTCCCTTGGACAGCAAGGAGACCCAGCCAGTCAGTCCTAAAGGAAATCAACCCTGAATATTCATTGGAAGGACTGATGCTGAAGCTGAAGTTCCAATAATTTGGCCACCTGATGTGAAGAGTTGACTCATTGGAAAAGACTCAGATGCTGTGAAAGACTGAAGGCAGGAGGAGAAGAGGACGACAGAGGATGAGATGGTTGGATGGCATCACCGATGCGATGGACATGAGTTTGAGCAAACTCTGGGAGACAGTGAAGGACAGGGAAGCATGATGCACTGCAGTCCATGGGGTCACAGAGAGTAGGACATGCCTGAGTGACTCAACAAAAACAAGCCAGCGGTGGTCCCTTTGGCTGTCAAAGCAATGAAGCTGTTCTTTTCTACTTCAGCCAAAACTCTGTCTCTGAGATTTAATTCAGTGTCAGGACACAGAGGCTGGATTTGGCTTCACATCCTATGATCAGAGATGGAAAGGACATCAGGAGCTAATAGTAACAAGGAGATTAGAAGCCTGTGTCTTAAGCCTGCAGGACATCTGGCCCCCTGGGGTCTCTTTGGTATCTAGGAGATGTGACTCACAGAGACAGTTGGTGAATGTGGAGTGTGATCTGAGACTAAGCAAGATTGCTTAAATCTCAAGCAGACAGCACTGTTTGGTTTGCTGGAAGAATACAGCCTCTTGATATCTTTGACCTATTTGCAGCTTTGAAAGATAATATGAGCCACTTCTAGACAACAATACTGTACCGTGCATTTAAAAATTTGTTAAGAGGATAGATCTCCTCTTAAGTGTTATCACCACAAAAGTCAAAAAAAGGGACACGAGAAAATATTTGGAGGTGATGAATCTATTCCCTTGATCGTGCTGGTGGTTGCACAGATGTGTGTGGGCATATTTTCAAACTCATCAAATTGTATAACATATATATGAGGCTGTCAGAGATTGAGGGCAGGAGGAGAAGGTGGTGACAGAGGATGAGACGGTTGGATAGCATTACTAATTCAATGGCCAGAAGTTTGAGCAAACTCCTGTAGATACCGAAGGACAGGGAAGCCTGGCACGCTGCAGTCCGTGGGGTTGCAAAGAGTCGGACACCACTCAGTGACTAAACAACACTATATGTGCAGTTTTTGTATCAATTATACCTCAGTAAGGCTGTTTAAAAAAAAAAAAGATTTGATCCAAAATGCAAAAGTCAAGGTATTTCACAAAGAAGTGTGCATGTTTTGGGATTCCTCTTGAAAAGTCAGATCAGGGCATACTTTTATTTCTGCGCTCTTTGGATCTGTGTTGTCTAGCAGTGCAGGGAGCCAGCACGGGAGATCCCACCCATGACAAGGTCATGCGGAAAGACCTGACGGGGCAAGGCGAGTCAGGTCTCAAGGGGTCCTCTGCCTGAGCATCTGCCCCGAAACCAAAATCTGTCTGTTTACTGTCTGCTATCCTATACTCTTCTGACATTACAGGGGGCTATCTCCAACCACCTTTCTCTGGAAAAAGTTAACTTAGAGCTCCAACTGGTCTCCTGCATATGAAAGGAGAGTCTCAGCTCAAATCCCTCTGATGGCTCTCTAATTTGCCTGACAGTTAGAGACTTTTACATCTTGTGATAGTTTAAAGCCCCCCAACTGCGAAAGGCACGAAGCTTAAAACATCTTAAAGATATAGAGCCTTTTAGAGCTAAGAATTAATTTGGTGAAGGGTTTCATTGTTGAGTTAGTGTTTGCCACCAGGCCTCCATATCCTTTATCTTTTAGGTACCTGGGAGGATATTAACCAATGTAATCAGGATGCAGAAATAGGAATATAGTAGTTTTGATGTTAGCAATACTAGACTTTGAGTTAATGAATTGTCTCTTTGTTATAAATCACTGTGCTCCTCTTTGTTATAAATTGTTGTGTCCTTGCTATGTAGGAAAGCAACTTTATTTAGTGCTTTCTGAGAGTGGCACCAGACTTCAGTAAGAACAACACTTTCAAGGCAAATAAGTTTTCTGGTTGACGGACCCTTGTCAGAAAAGGGCCATAAAATACTAATAGGCCTCCTGGCCAGAAGATGATGTAAATCACCTAAGACCTGTGTTTACAGCTAAGTATGCAGAGAGAAAGCCTGGTCTCTATAAGGGTCAGGGCTGCTGACCCTGCATGACTTTGTATTATCCATTGATATCTATGTACAACTAAAAGTATAAAAGCTTTTCCTGGGAAATAAAGGACGGACCAGTTTCTCAGACCAGCTCCTGGAAAGACTGGCTTCCCCCGTGTCTTCTTTTCTTTCTTACTCTGTTTTCTGGCTGATTCCCGTCTGGAGCATAGAAGCTCATCTACTTATTTGTCCAGGCTTCTAAGACCCAAGTGAGAGGGAGGCCAAGGTGGGGCACCCTCTGCTATTCAAGCGGGTGCCTGCGGCCCGACGTAGACAGTTCAAGTCCCTTGTCTCGGGGCTTTATTGGCTTTCTATGGAAGCCAAGGAATACAGCCTCTTTCTCTCCTCTATTCTCTTAACTGCAAACTCTTTCCTTGTCTCTCTAAGTCTATATATCTCTCTCGCCACGCCATCCCCGCTTCCAATTACCCTGGATCCAACTGGGGCTGGTCTCCGGTATAGTAGGGTGACCGCTAACCAGGTATGGATATTTAATATTTGTATTTCTTTAATCAGTTTTATTAAAGTATAACTGATTTACAATATTGTGTTAGTTTCAGCTGTACAACATAGCGATTTAACGTTTTTAGAGATTATACTCCATTTAAAGTTATTACACAATATTGGCTCTATTTCCTGTGCTGTACAATATACCCTTGTGGCTATTTATTTTATAGTTCATGTCTCTTAATCCCATAACCTATTTTTCCCTTCTCCCCCACTGATAACCCCACTGATAACCACTAGTTTGTTCTCTTCATCTGTGAGTCTGTTTCTGTTTTGTTATTTTCATTGATTTGTTTTATTTTTTAGATTCCACATGTAAGTGATAACATACAGTATTTGTCTTTTTCTATATGACTTATTTCACTAAGTATAATACCTTCCAGTTCTATCCATGTTGTTGCAAATGGCAAAATTTTTCTTTAATGCCTGAGTATATTCCATTGTATATATGTACCACATCTTTTTTTAAAAAACTGTTTATTTTAACTAGAGGATAATTACTTTACAATATTATGATGGTTTTGCCATACGTTGACAAGAATTGGCCATAGGTATACATGTGTGCCCCTCCTCCCGCCATCCTGAACCCCCTCCCAGCTCCTTCCCCACCCCCTCTCTCCGGGTTCTCACAGAGCACCAGCTTTGGGTGCCCTGTTTCATGCATCAGACTCCCGCTGGTCATCTGTTTTACTTATGGTAATGTATAGGTGTCTGTGGTAATCTCTCAAATTATCCCACCCTCTCCTTCTCCTGCTGAGTCCAAAGCCTGTTCTTTACGTCTATGTACAGGCTTCTTTATCCAGTCCTCTGTTGATGGACACTTGAGTTGCTTCCATGCTTGGCAGTTGTAAACAGTGCTGCAGTGAACATTGGGGTACATGTGTTTTTTGAATTATGTTTCCCCCCACCTCCCAGATACATGTCCAGGGGTGGGACTGCTGGACCATATGGGGGGTCTCTTTTTCATTTTCTAAGGAGCTTCCACAGTGTTCTTCAAAGTAGTTTACATTCCCCCCTGGTGGGGCTTCTGGCCAAGCTGATCCAACTCAGGTAGGTAATAGGAAAGCTGGTTTCATCCTCAGGTTCCAACCATGCTTTCTGATTCCACTTTGCCAGCATAAAGCTGACACTTTGACATCTAACCAACTCCTGTATCTATTTCTTAATTGTTTTAGCACTTTCAGAGGGAAGAGAGGTGATTGGTGCTTTTACCCATTTCCACAGCAGTTCCAGCCTGCCTGTAACACTTATCCCCTTGGAGCTGGCCCATCTTGCACCACCAAACCGATGACCGGGACAAACGACAAGTGTCCAAAGAGGTACAGATGATAAGTCACTTCCAGCTAGAACTATTAGGAGAACTTCATGGAAGAAGTAATATTTGAGTTAATTTTGGAGAAATGATTCACTTATACTGGAAGAAAAGTGTAAAGAAGATTCAGAAGTAAGTGAACTGGCAGTTAGAGAGGGGCCTGATGGGAGCAATGGGAAGTCTCTGGGGGAAGCTCAGGAACTTGTAGCCCCAAGAAGCATTCAACTCTGACACTTGAAAGGTTTTGTTGGAAGGTAGTTGAAGTTAGGGCAGGAAAAGTGGGTGGGAGCTACATTTAGCAGGTGCTGGCATTTGAATAATGAAAGACACAATTTTGAAAGGGCAACGGACTGACTAATGAAGTTGGAAGTATTTCTTGAAATCTATAACTAGGAAGCAATTTAAAAGCAATTGTTTCTGAAATCTTGGCCTCGTTTGTTTTCTCTGGTTGCTCTCTGAAGTTAGGCGCCTGCCCACTCCCCCACCCCTGCCCCCAACAGTGGACTTATAGTTCTTTCAGAAGAACTTTTCATCTGATGCCCATCCAATGGCTTTCACGTCCAGTAAAGCCAGCTTCCTGTTGTCTCCAACAGAGGCTTGAGAAGAGGTGAAAATAAAACATTCATCACACTGTGAAAACAAACACCAATACTATCAGATTGGGCCACTCATTGTAGTCCTGAGTCATGGTCACACCAAGAAAAAGAATCGAAAGGATCCGATAATAAAATCCTATTAGGGGATTAAACATTTCAGCATTTCACAAGCTAGGCAGAGTCTTCATTTCCTTAGCATGCCATCAACTTGCTTATTTTCTATAAGCCTATAACAAGGTATTCATTTTTAAAGTCTCTTTTGTGTTAAATCATCGATATGCTAAGTTAGAGTTGGCTCGGGTCAGTTTGCTTAAGGATCCCAAGTACTTTCTGATACAAAAGGATGAGACTCGTGTTAAAAGATAATTTTCAGAGAAAGGTAAAATCCTGACTCTTTCACAGATATTAAAATGAACTTATGTTAAAGATTTTATTTTATTTGTATATAAGAGAACCAAGGATATTTTATAGTCCAATCCAAAGAAGAAGTTAAAAAGCACAAATTGATATGAAGTCAAGGGACTGAATTGCAAATGAATGTAAATCTGTTTTTCTACAAGAGGGAGGGAAGTCAATAGGAACCCTACTTGGAGACACAGAGTTTGCATGGCGTGTCCACTAAGGTACCAAGAGCTACAAAATAGACAAAGCAAGAGCAAGTTAGCATCGGACGACTGAAAAGGGTGTGCGCTATGCAAACATGGACAGTTTTGCACTGAAACGCATGTTTTATTCTATACTCCCAATTCCTTCTTCAGAATCAGAATTTTGGAAACTTTTGTGGAGAAGGAGTCCCCAGCTGAGTGCCTGACATGGAGAAAGTCAGGGAAGTCCCTAAAATAAATAAATTATGAAGGTAGAAAGACATTAGGACCAGGGGTAACGGTGGTTCCGGATGGTGAAGTACTTGGTTCTGGGCAGGCCCCCTGGGCTTGTGAAGGAGCCCCAGGAGCGCTGGGGATTCTCCGCTTGTCTCCAGAGGCGCTGGGTACCCTTCTCTCCTCTGGGGTCACATCTGGGTCCCTTATGCTCTGGTTTCCAGTGGGACCGCCAGCAGGATGCTGAAGGGTGAATCTGGAACGCCCCGCCCCAGCTCCCTCCCTCTGGGTGGGGCCATTGCCAAGCTCCTCCCCCAGACTCCTCCTCCGGCCCCCAGGTCCTCTCCCCGCCCCTCGCCCCCACCCTGCAGACCGAGGGTGGGTGCTCCCTTGCCGCTAGCTCTGGAGTATTGGGCTTCTCCTTAGAATGTCCCTGCTTCGTGACCATCCTTTCAAAGTAGTCTCTTTTAAACATAACTATTTGTTTTAAAGTATCTGTGGGGACTTTGGAAAATAGGCTGAGTAAATGAAAGGTCACACTGGAAACCTGATGTGGCAGATTCCTAGATGTTTCTAAAGCAGCTTGCTTCCTAAGGCACATGCACCCAGTATCAAGAGGGAGCACCTAGAATCCCAGCACCTCCCAAAGGGGGTGGGACACCTGGATTAACCCTTCAGTTGTGAGTAAGCATTCTCCAAAATTCTTGGAACATTCTCCAGAGGGGTCTTGATGGGAAATACGTCTCTGGAAAAGAGAGACAACCCCCACCCCCACCCCCCCCGCCCCCACCAACTTTGTTTTGTTTTGTTTTGTTTTTTTGGTTTAATAGGTAAGATGAGTGAGGACTTGAGCTATTTTGATGATGTTATATTATCTGCAATTAACCACAACACTTCTATAGGTTGTGATATGTGTATGTGAAGATTAACTTATACCCTGAGGCTTGATGCTGAAGTTGAAGCTCCAGTTTTCTGGCCACCCGATGTGAAGACCAACTAATTGGAAAAGACCCTGATGCTGGGAAAGGTTGAGGGCAGGAGGAGAGGTGGGGGGCAGAGGATGAGATGATTAGATAGCATCACTGACTCAATGGACATGAGTTTGAGCAAACTCCAGGAGATAGTGAAGGACAGGGAAGCCTGGCCTGCTGAAGTTCTTGGGGTTGCAAACAGTCAGACATGATTTAGCAACTGAGCAACAATAACAAAGGTTAAGTGAATATTTGAGGCTAATTGATATTTGTTTTAATTTTTATTTTATACTGGAACATAGTTGATTAACAATGTTGTGTTAGTTTCAGGTGTATAGCAGAGTGATTCAGTTATACATGGATCCTTTCTCAGATACTTTTCCTATTTAGGTTATTACAGAGTATTGAGTAGAGTTCCCTGTGCTACACAGTAGGACCTTGTTGATTATCTATTTTATATACAGTAGTGTGTGTACGTCAGTCCCAATCTCCCAAGCTGTTCCTCCCCTCCCCATTCTTCCCCAGTTGTAACCATAAATTACAACCCCAGTTGCAACCTCTAAGTCTGTGAGCCTGTTTCTGTTTTGTAAATAAGTTCATTTGTATCATTTTTTTAAAAAGATTCTGCATATAAGTGATCTCATATACTTGTCTTTCTCTGTCTGATTTTTTTCACTTAGTGTGATCATCTCCAGGTCCAACCGTGTTGCTGCCAAGGGCATTATTTCACTCTTTTAATGGCTGAGTGATATTCCATTGCATATATATACCACATCTTCCTTATTCATTCATCTGTCCATGGAAATTTAGGTTTCCATAGCCTATTCGTAACCATATTGCAGTGAACACTGGGGTGCATGTATTCTTTCAAACCATGTCTTTCTCTGGCTACATGCCCAGGAGTGGGATTGCTATATCATATGGTAACCCTATTTTTAGTTTCTTATGGAACCTCCATAGTTTTCTCCATAGTGGTTGTACCAATTTACATTCCCATCAACAGTGCAGGAGGGTTCCCTTTTCTCCGCATCTTCTCCAGCATTTATTGTTTGTGGATTTTTTTGATGATGGCCATTCTGACTGGCGTGAGGTGATACCTCATTGTACTTTTGATCTTCATGTGTGTTCTGTCACTTCAGTCATGTCCAGCTCTTTGTGATCCCATGGAATGTAGCCTGCCAGACTCCTCTGTCCATGGGATTCTCCAGGCAAGCGTACTGGAGTGGGTTGCTATGCCTTCTTCCAGGAGGTCTTCCTGACTCAGGGATTGAACCTGCGCCTCTTACATCTTCTGTACTGGCAGGTGAGCTGTTCACCACTAGTGCCACCTGGGAAGCCCAGTTGAGTCATTCGTATTTGAACGTTTTGAAATCCAAACTTCGGAATAAGCAATAGCTATTTGAGTCTGCACCATTGGGCTCATTATTTAGTCCTGTTAATGGATGTTAGAAATGCTTTTTGATTAATAAAATGAAGATTTTTTAAACTATGAGGTTGGCAAAAATGGTTGTATAGGTACCTTGTCATTGTATGAACGAGTGAAAATCCAGTGAGTCTCAGCACTTAACTTCAGAATAGTTTCCAAGATAAAACATTTAGCTACATCCCACTTTCTATCTTCCCTCGCATCAAATATGGAGAATTCAGTCTCCTGTAACTTTAGAAGATTAGCTGATTCTACTGTAAATATGATTGCATTTACTTCAGCGTGAAGCTTTCATTCAAAATGCTTACTGGAATGAAAGAAGGACCAAGAAAGGGGGAATTTCACTGAGCTTACAGTGATCGCCACGCATTGGTCAGGATAGCCAGGCCTCAGTAGCTTGAAAAAATAAAGGCTTGTTTCTTCTTCGTACTTTGTTTACCAACAAAGTGCTGAACAGCTGTTGAAGGGAAAACTGGCTTAGGACAGTTTGAATCGAGTGGAACACCAGAAGAATTCTTGGCTGCCAAGTGAGGAAGAGGACACATGTCGGGGTGTTGCCCCTCACATCTTCTGTGGCTTAAATGCTTGTCTGAGATGATAGGTTGGTGGAACACAATCTAGCGGATGCCTCAGAATATTCTAGATTTTCTTTTTTCTATTTTCCTTCCTCCCTCCCTCCTTCCTTCCCTCCCTCTCCCTCATTTCTTTCTTTCTCTCGTACTGTTTACACTTCATAAATATTTCAGCATCTTAGTGACTCTTCTATCGGACTCCATGGCACCAAAGGCAGTAAAATTTTCCGTCTCGGCTATATAAGCGGGTGGGATCTTTGAAATGATCCCCTTGACTGTTAATGATTCTGAAGGTCTATTTGGAAGTTCCTCCCTTTGGTCCCCAAAGTCATGGAGTATTTAGAGAAACATCTAAAGGAGAGTTAATTTCCAGCAGACTATTGTTTGCTGCATTTGGTGCCAATTAAACTCTAGCCTAGAGCTAAGCATATGATTTGGGAATGAAACTTTTTTTGGCAATACGATACACGAAAAGCAATTATAGTGTTTTTCCTATAACCAGTTAAGATAGAGGAAATAGAATTGTTGCTTAGTAATTATCACACTCTGCCCAGCTCCCTCCATAATTTAATAGGCATAAGATTCTTTTAAACCTCAAGTTCTGTAACCTAGGTAAACCACCTTACGTTTTTGCTAGCTGAACCAATTGGTTAAAATGATGAAGTTAAACTATAACACATCTAGGCAGATCTTTTCTCAGAAGTGTTTCAGTTCCATATTGAGTTTTCTGAATGTAAAATAATCATATTCAGATTTCAAAACAGCTGGGCTTACCTGTATCATGACTGAGTATAAAGTCTTGTGGGTTACAGCAATCTATTTGCAGAGAGGACTAGAGACCTCTTGTATACCTTGGTTTGAATTTTAAAAGAAAGATACTTGAGAAATGGAAATGATATAATTACTACCGCATATATGTTAACAACAATCCATTAAATTTTTTTCTTCTAGAATCTCAAAAGCATAAATTTGCCTGTTGAAAAACTGAGTTGCCATCCAAAATATGGATGATACAATGGAAATATTTTCTGCTGTATTTTTACACATGAAAGGAACAACTTTGTGACCATACCATAAAAGTATATATACTTGCTGTCTTTATTAAGATTTTTTCAATGCTTATTTTTATTTATTTTTTATATAATTATTTTTTAACTGGAGTATACTTGATTCACAATGTTGTGTTAATTTCTGCTGTACAGTGAAGTGGTTTAGTTATATATTATATATTTAGTTTTATATATTATGCCTTTAATTTTCCATGTGGTCTATCATAGCACACTAAATATAGTTCCCAGCGCTATACAGTAGGACCTTGTTGTTTATCCACTCTGTATATAAAAGCTTACACCTGCTAATTCCAACCTCCCACTCCAGTCCTCCCCACCTCTCTGCCCGGTAACCACCAAGCTCATCTCTGTATCTGTGAGTCTGTTTCTGTTTCATAGACAGGTTCATTCATATCATAGATTCCGTATATAACTGGTATCCCATGGTATCTGTCTCTGTCTGACTTAATTCACTGAGTATGATCATCTCTAGGTCCATCCATGTTGCTCCAAATGGATTATTTCATTCTTTTTTATGGCTGAGTGGTATTCTATTGTATATATGGGTCACATCTTTATCCATTCGTTTGCCCCATGGACATTTAGGTTTCTTCCATGTCTTGGCTACTATAACTAGTGCTGCTATGAACATAAGGGTGCGTGTATCTTTTTGAATTAGAGTTTTGTCTGAATACATACCCTGGAGTGGGTAATCACTTCTTGGCCTTTTGGCTAAGATCATGTATTTTTGTGATTAAGATGACCCCATTAAAAATACATTCAATTTTCTTTCTTCTCTGACCTGAAGTAAATAGAAATCCTGTATACCAGAATGGAGAGCCCTGGGTGTGTAGGGAGAGAGAGACCACAGGTTGTCAGGAGTTAGGTCCAACTAGGGACCCTGTTAGCTTATCAGTGAGCAAGCCAGCCAGTCAAGCCTGACCAAGACTATAGACTCTGTACAGTCGGCCAAGTTGGTTTGTAGCTTCCATTCATTATTTCCCCTGGTTTTCTTCGGGGTGCTATGCTCCTGTTGTTTTTATAATAAAGCACATCTATCCCTTGTTTCATTCTGTATTTCCAAGATGGCAATTATTCAAAGAGTTTTTTATATGTTGTTAAAAAGCTGACATGTTACATTTTATGATGGCATCATGCCTCAAAGCAGTGAAAATTCTCTTGACCCTACCAAGGTCTTAATGAGTTAGACTCATTGACATGGACTTTCATGCGACCATAAGTATGAATGAAACTCTCTAACACCGTGCCTGGTGTACTGGGGAATGGTCAATGCTGTTAGTTAAAAAAAATTAAAATAAATACATCTAGTAAGATAGCACCCTCTGTTTCTGTTTATATATTAATAATATAGGCAAAGAAAGAAAAGGTTATTTATTGCCATCTCTAGAGCCGCCTCTAGAGAAAATCTGGTTTCACATAATATTCATGATTTAGGGCACTTGAAGAGGCCACATAAGTGTCTGGTTTATCAAAGCTGCTTATGAAGAATGCAGATTCTGGGGTTCTCAGGGCAGCCTGACCCAGGAATCTGCATTTCACTGTGATTCTCATGGATTCTAAAGTTGAAGAGTCTCTACTGCTTACTGACCTGAGGCCTTTCCTTCAGCAGTTAGACTTGGACCAGTGAACTAGGTTACCTCTAATAGAGCATACAGTCACATGAAAAAGATGTGAGGGACAGAAGAATTTTCAGAAAGATGGTTGTGTGATTTTACTAATCTCTTTTAATTGTTCCTAAACTTTCTTCAGAACTAATCTCTAACAATTATAGTTTACATTTCTTTGAAAATACCTTCTGCTTTTCTGAGGTTTTTGCAGATTTCTACAAGGAGGACAGCTGCAAAGAACTGGTCAAGAACAGTGAGGATTTGCACCATTCTATCTTTTCTTTTTTTTATTATTATTTTTTAATTTTTATTTATTTATTTATATTTTATTTTATTTTACTTTACAATACTGTATTGGTTTTGCCATACATTGACATGAATCCACCACAGGTGTACGTGCGTTCCCAAACATGAACTCCCCTCCCACCTCCCTCCCCACAACATCCCTCTGGGTCATCCCCGTGCACCAGCCCCAAGCATCCTGTATCCTGCATCGGACATAGACTGGCGATTCGATTCCTCATTCTATCTTTTCTACATTTCCTGGTCTCTTAAATACACCATTAAAACAAAAGTAAGCAAATAAATTAGTCTTTATTACAATAGATACCTACATAAAATACACAGGTAGTTTTAAAGCCATTTTAGTTTAGGTCTGTGTGTGTGCTTAGGCGCTCAGTTGTGTCCAACTCTTGCGACCCCACAAACTGTGTCCCATCAGACTCCTCTGTCCATGGCATTTTCCAGGCAAGAATACTGGAGTGGGTTGTCATTTCCTTCTCCAGGAGATCTTCCCAGCCCAGGAATCGAACCTGGGTCTCCTGCATTATAGGCAGACTCTTTACTGACTGAACTATGAGTTTTGGCCTTCAGTTCAGTTTAGTTCAGTCGCTCAGTCGTGTCTGACTCTTTGTGACCCCATGAATCGCAGCATGCCAGGCCTCCCTGTTCATCACCAACTCCCGGAGTTCACTCAGACTCACGTCTATTGAGTCAGTGATGCCATCCAGCCATCTCATCCTCTGTCATCCCCTTCTCCTCCTGCCCCCAATCCCTCCCAGCATCACAGTCTTTTCCAATGAGTCAGCTCTTCGCATGAGGTGGCCAAAGTACTGGAGCTTCAGCTTTAGCATCATTCCCTCCAAAGAAATCCCAGGGCTGATCTTCAGAATGGACTGGTTGGATCTCCTTGCAGTCCAAGGGACTCTCAAGAGTCTTCTCCAACACCACAGTTCAAAAGCATCAATTCTCTGGTGCTCAGCTTTCTTCACAGTCCAACTCTCACATCCACACATGACTACTGGAAAAACCACAGCCTTGACTAGACGGACCTTTGTTGGCAAAGTAATGTCTCTGCTTTTCAATATGCTATCTAGGTTCGTCATAAATTTTCTTCCAAAGAGTAAAACATCTTTTAATTTCACAGCTGCAGTCACCATCTGCAGTGATTTTGGCACCCCCCAAAATAAAGTCTGACAGTGTTTCCACTGTTTCCCCATCTATTTCCCATGAAGTGTTGGGACCAGATGCCATGATCTTCATCTTCTGAATGTTGAGCTTTAAGCCAACTTTTTCACTCTCCTCTTTCACTTTCATCAAGAGGCTTTTTAGCTCCTCTTCACTTTCTGCCATAAGGGTGGTGTCATCTGCATATCTGAGGTTATTGAGGTTTCTCCCAGCAATCTTGATTCCAGCTTGTGTTTCTTCCAGCCCAGCGTTTCTCATGATGTGCTTTTGGCCTTAGTTGTGCCATAAACTGGACTTGGGTCAGGCCGGTCATTATTCAAAATGAAGACTGAATTTGACCTTATTTTCAAATGGTGGGTGCTTGAATGGATGTCCTCAGTGGCCACTAACCTTGTGATAAGGTTCAGGAAATCCTCCCCGAGAATACGACACCTTGGCATATTGACTATTTTAAGCTAAAGACGTCTGAGATAAGGGCAGAAGGGGAAAGGCCATGCTGCCCTTCTCCCTCCCCCGTATCTTTTCTGTGACCTTGAAATAGGTCATAAAAGCCTCCTGTGCAAAGGGCCCTCCCCATACCTGGAGGGAAGGAGCGTCCTCATCTCTGAAGACAAAGGAGGCCGAGCAGAAGCCAACAAACTGGCCCCAAGAAGCTCCGCTGGCTCCCTGCTCTTTCCTCACGTTGTTCTTGTTTAGTCGCTGCGTCATGTCCGACTGCGCGCGACCCCGTGGGCGCAGCAAGGCCGGCCTCTGTCCCCCCGTCTCCAGAGTTTGCTCAAGTTCACGCCCAGGTGTGCTTTCCTCACATTCCTCATACTCCCAACCTATCAAATTCCTCCAAGACAGCCCACTCTGCATCAAACACAGTAGAAAGATACTCTGGGTTAGCCATTTCTGTAGGCCTTCATTTCCTTATGAAGGTTCCCAGTGTCAAGTAAGTGAAAGTGAAACTGTTAGTCGCTCAGTTGTGTCCGACTCTCTGTGACCTCCTCGACTGTCGCCCTCCAGGCTCCTCTGTCCATGGAATTCTCCAGGCGAGAGTACTGGAGTGGGTTGCCATGTCCTCCTCCAGGGGATCTTCCACACCCAAAGATAGAACCTGGGTCTCCTGCATGGCAGGCAGGTTCTTTACCATCTGAGCCACCAGGGAAGCCCCATGTCAAGAAAAACTTAAATATGTATGCTTGTCTTCTATTAATCATTGTCCATTTAATTTTCAGACCCAACCAGGGACACTTAGGAAGACCTTTTCCTCTCCAGCACATGGATAAGTGGAAAACCCAGTGAGTAGGGCCCCAGCATCCCACTCCCGCTGTAACAGAAGCAAGCTTTTTGTTTTTTATGTTTTCACGTTTTCACTTTTATGTTTGCTCTGTTGGGGGTCTGCAAAAAGTGCATTTGGAATAAGTATTAATAACCCAGTGCGCCTTTATGAACTCCAGGTGTACGATTCCATTCTGGATTCAACTTTGGACAAGTTCTTCTTCTAGGGTTTCTTAAATGCTTAAAAGGGTTAAGGAGTCTGCCTTAAGCTAATAGCATGGATTTCCCATTTCATTTCTCTAGTTTCATTCTTCTGTTTCAGGGTTGTGCAATGCCCACTGGGGTGGAGGGTGGAATTTCATTCTGTGTGACAATCTTAGTAGGGAAAGAGGGTTTCTATTTATCAGTTGGGTTTCCCAGGTGGTGCTAGAGGTAAAGAATCCACCTGCCAACGCAGGAGACACAAGAGATGCTGGTTCGATCACTAGTTCCAGAAGGTCTCCTGGAGGAGGTCACTCCAACCCACTCCCATATTTTTGACTGGAGGACCCATGGACAGAGGAGCCTGGTGGGCTATAGTCCATAGGGCTGCACAGAGTTGGATATGTTTTATAAGTTACTCTGGTGGCAGCATTTATCCAATGAGAAAGAAAGACATACCCTCTTACAAAGCCAGGGAAATTACCTGCTCTGTGTGTTTGTATTCTTGGCCATCCCCTGCCCATCCCCTCAAGTGGATTCTCTGGCCTCACTATGGGACAGCGATGAAGGGCAGATGAGAGAGCTAGGCACTCTGGTTCACAGCCACCCAGTTGGAATCCCTTTGGAATCTCCATGTTTTCCTCGGAATTTGTTCAGAATAGAGAAAAGGGTACACACAAATAGAATGGACCGTGTCAGTAGTTGGAGAAGACTCCTAAGAGTCCCTTGGACTGCAAGGAGATCAAACCAGTCAATCCTAAAGGAAATCAGTCCAGAATATTCATTGGAAGGACTGATGCTGAAGCTGAAACTCCAATACTTTGGCCACCTGATGTGACGAGATGACTCATTAGAAGAGACCCTGATGCTGAAAAAGATTGAAGGCAGGAGGAGAAGGGGACGACAGAGGATGAGATGGTTGGATGGCATCACTGACTCAATGGACATGAGTTTGAGCAAGCTCTGGGGGATGGTGAAGGACAGGGAAGCCTGGCGTGCTGCAGTCCATGGGGTCACAAAGCATTGGACACGACTGAGCGACTGAACGGCAACAACAAAGTAGCCCCGGTGCTTCTGGCTTCATAGTTATTTTTCATTCTTTGGCTACAGCATTGAACAGTCTCATCTGGTGGGAATCCACAGACTGCAGTCTTATTGAAGGCAGAGGGTTCTCTCTCACGAGGGAAGCCAGAAAGGTTCACTATTCTTTCTACCTGGGGTGAAGGTGAGGAATGGGCATGTGACCCAGGCTTGGACAATCTAATGTTTCCTCATGACTCTTTGTTGAATGACACAAAGATAATGGCATTGGTAATTCAAGTCACTGATTCAATATTCACATGGGCATAGCGCCATCTAGGGGCGGGCAGCTGCATTGTCTTACAGGGAGGTGGAATCCTGGTTGCTGGAAGCTACCTTGCTTCCTTTCCATTTTGCAGTCCTGGTCTTCCAAGTTTTGGGGCACATCATCATGCCCTTCCAGTAAATTATCTTTTGACTCAGACAACCAGAGTCAATTTCCGTTTCTTGTGTTCAAGAACCCTAGCTCATATTGAAAGGCTAAAACCAAACCCAAACCAATCCTGGTATGGAAAAATATGTTTATATTAACTTTTTATCATATAAAAATTAATATACAAGTATGGGACTATTTTGATGTAGTATCTTTTATATCTTAAGAGTAGCGATAGTTACTTAAAAATTTTTATTTTATATTTATATGCTCTGGAGCATAGTTGATTAACAATGTTGTGTTAGTTTCAGGCGTATATAGCAAGGTGATTCAATTATACATACATATACATCTATTCTCCTTAAAATTCTTTTCCCATTTAGGTTATTGCAGAATACCTAGCAGAGCTCCCTGCGCTATACAGTAGGTCCTTGTCGGGTATCAATTTTATGTATTGTAATCCATCTGTGTCAATCCCAGCCTCCCAATCTGCCCTGCCCCCTACTCTTCGCCCCGTAACCATGAGCTTGTTCTCTAAGTCTGTGAGTCTATTTCTGTTTTGTAAATAAGTTCATTTGTATCATCCTTTTTAAGATCCCACATATAAATGATATCATATGATATTTGTCTTTCTCTGGATTACTTACTTAACTTACTATGATCACCCTCAGGTCTATTTCTGTTGCTGCAAATGACATTATTTCATTCATTTTAATGACTGAGTAATATTACATTATATATTTGTACCACATTGTCTTTATCCATTCATCTACCAGTGAACATTTAGATTGCTTCCATGTCTTGGGTATTGCAAACAGTGCTGAGATGAACATTGGGGTGCATGTATTTTTTTGAACCATGTTTTTCTCCAAATATAATATCTTTTATATCTTAATAGCTGTGACAGTTAATTTTGTGTGTCAATTTACTGTACTCAAATACTTGGCCAAATATTATTCTAGATGTTTCTGTAAGATTTTTAAGGATAAAATTAATATTTAAGTCAGTAGACTTTGAATAAAGCAGATTACTTCCCACAACGTGAGTGAGTTGACGGCCATCCCGTCAGTTGAAAACCTTAAGGAACAGAATAACCCTCCCTGGTAAAGAGGAAATTCTGCCAACAGATGGTCTTTGGACTTCAATTGCCATTCTTCCCTGGCTCTCCAGCCTGCCAGCTTACCCTGCAGAGTTTGAACTTGCCAGCTTCAACAATTGCATGAGACAATTTATTAAACTCTAATATCTTATGGGTTCCGTTTCTCTGGAGAACCCCAGCTAGTACAATTCTCAAACACACTATTGTGTGATTGGTGCAGATCTCTGCTCTGTGTGCTAAACAGCTGCATAATACCTGCATCATGCTAAGTCACCTCAGTTGTGTCTGACTCGCGACCCTATAGATGGTGGCCCACCAGGCTCCTCTGTCCATGGGCTTCTCCAGGCAAGAATACTGGAGTGGGTCATCATGCCCTCCCCCAGGGGATCTTCCTGACCCAGGGATCGACCCCACGTCTTTTACGTCTCCTGCATTGGCAGGCGGGTTCTTTAGCACTCGCACCATCAGGGGAGCCCTGCGTAATACCTACTCTGGTGCAATTATGCACCTCCACCTCTTTGTTGGATTTAGGCAAAGATTCTTTTGGGAAAAGCAGGTCCTAATACAACAGAGAGCAGACCCATTTCCTGCCTAATGCCACTTCCCCGAGGGTTTAAAATCTGTTCAGTGCCTGGTCAGGGAATATTGATGTAAATAGAGCCCCCAGTGGCATCTCCTGGATTACCCCTTTCAAGCCCACCAGGTGCATGCTGAACTTGTGGAAAGCAACCTCACAAGCCAAGGCTGTCCCTCCGGACAGGTGGTTGCCTGGTGATAAGAGGTTCACCGTGCTTCCATGTTAGAAGAGTTTAAGCCAGTCCAGGCAGACTTCCCAGGTGACTCGGCAGTAAAAAGATTTGCCTGCCAATGCAGGAGATGTAGCAGACTAGAGTTCGGTTCCTGGAGGAAGAAATGGTAACCCACTCCAGTACTCTTGCCTGGAAAATTTCATGGACAGAGGACACTGGCAGGTTGCGGGTTACATCCATGGAGGTCGCAAAGAGTCGAACATAACTGCGCTCACGCACGAAGCCAGTCCAAGCAACTCCTATAGAGTCGTTGACTCTTCCTGGCTAGTATTAGAAATAGATTAGAGAGAAGACACAAAAGGATCAGGACTTGAGTCAGGAAGAATGGGCTGGAGTACTTCCCTGCTTCACACCTGTGTGCTGCTTTAGGAATTGAAAATTTTAAGCAGGAGACAGAGACAAGGGCAAGAACTGACAGCCGCATGGATGCAACCAGAGACTACCGTGCTGAGTGAGGCAAGTCAGAAAGAGGAGGACGAGACCCACACGAGAGCGCCTGTGTGTGGGATCCAGACTGATCCGAATGAACCTACGGGTGAAGCAGAAGCAGACTCAGGGACAGAGAGCAGACTGGTGGCTGCTAAGGAGGAGGGGTAGGAACAGAGTGGGAGGCGGCGGTCAGTACAGGTTAGTTTCCTGTATGGACTGGACAGACCACACGGGCCTGCTGGATAGCATAGGGCACTATATTCAGCATCCTATGGGAAACTATGGTGGGAAAGAATTTTTTAAAAAAGAATGCATATATATATAACTGTACGGTGGTAATAAACAACACTGTAAATAAACTACACTTTAATTAAAAACAAAGAGAGCGAGAAAGGCTAGAGAGGTGTGATGGTGAATTCGGAGGGGTGGTGTCCAGCAAAGGCGGGAAGAAGAGGGGCTCGTGCAGACGACACCAGAGACCACCCTTAGGGACCCCGCATGCAAGGACCCGGCCGCGCTTCCGCATTGGGTGGAGGCCGCCAGCCAGTGTCATCTGACTTATTTCTGCATGATCTAGTTACCTAGGTTTGTTGTGAGGCTCACACAAACGAGGTGTTGCGCGTGATGGTGCCAGAGGAACTGGAGACAGTGACGCAAATGCCCCTTAATGCGAGGCCCCTGGGTGCGCAGGAGCAAAAGGGTGAAACCCGGTTTGCACATCACGGCTCTGCTCCACCAGCCTGCCCCTCTCGCTGCCCTCCACCCATTTCCAGGGCGAAAAAGGAGGACGAAGGAGAAGGAAGGCAAGCACACTCACCCACCGCGCCCTCCTAGGCTGCGACGACAGCTCTGCCTCTAGCGGTTCCGAGTGACCCTTGTGTAGCGGGTCCGTCCTGGGCCAGCACTGTAGACTGGAGGTACCACCCACATCGGCAGGCAGGAGGGGCTTGCTGCCCGCAGCCGGAGGGGCGGCAGACTTGGTCCTCGGCTCCGGGGGCCTTGGGCCTCCCCACCATCCTCCCCAACTCACCCCGTCACCCCCTTCCCCGAGGCCATCGCCCAGTGCTGGAGCAGGACAGCTCTGAGGGGCCTGCCCTGGACTGCACACTGGGTTGGCCAAGGCTCCGATGCACCTGCATCTTAGCCTAACTCCTCCCTCCGTCCACTCACGCCTCCTTCCTCTCGCCTCCTTCACAAGTACTGGTCCTGCACGGACACCCTCCACAAACTCTGTCTCAGCACCCACTTCCAGAGAACCCAGTCTGTAACACGATCTTTAATCCTGGGTGTTTCATTGTTTCCGCAGAATCTCTCACTAGGGTCCGCGGGGGTGTGCCTGTTCAAAGAGGGCCGGGCACCTAATAGATGCTCAATAAATACCTGTTCTGTGGGTGTGCAAAGCTCAAGGATGAACAGAAGAAAACCAGCCCCTTTCCTGAAAGCTGACAATTCCTGGATCCTTAATTTCTTAATGGAAATGAAACATAAAAACATGTTAAAACAAACATATCTTATAGATTATAGCATGTTTTTTTAGAAATAAAGATAGTTGGTTTACAATGTTGTGTTAATTTCTGTTGTACAACAGAATGACTCAGTTATACATATGTACATATGTTTATACATTCTTTTTAAAAATATTCTTTATGGTTTATCACAGAATATTCTGTGCTATGTATAGGCCCTTGTCTACCCATTCTTTATATAAGAGATTATATATGCTAACCCAGCCTCCCACTCCAGCCTCCCCCACCTCCCTTCTCCTTTGTCAGCACCGGTCGGTTCTCTATGTCTGTGGGTCTCTTTCTGTTTCGTAGTTAGGTTCACTTGTGTCTTATTTAGATTCCATAACTGTAGCGTCATATGGTAACTGTCTTTCTGTCTGACTTCTTTCACTTAGTGTGATAATCTCGTTTCATCCATGTTGCTGCAAAAAACATTATTTTGTTCTTGTTATGGCTGAGTGATCCCATTGTGTATGTGTACCACATTTTCTTTATCCATTCATCTGTCGATGGGCATTTAGGTTGCTTCCATTTCTTGGCTATTGTGAACAGTGCTATATAGCAATGGATTTTAGAGTTAAAACATAATTCAAAACATTTTGGCCCAAGGAGGAAGTTGCTTTAATATGCAGATTAAATCCTAGGGGAAGTATTTGATTCTTTTGTGTTGTCAGGACACTAATGATTAACTGGAGACGTCCTGATCGTGTATCTCTTGACTCACGCTGTAAAGCCGTCTCCACAATCTGCTGCCGCCGTCTTTGCCAGCAGACCTCCTGCCTTCCTGGACTCCCTGCTTCACCCTAGCCATGTCGAACCCCTGCAGCCACCACACCCCACTGGAGCGGTCATGTGTTTTGGGTGTGCCCTAGATCCACACCCTTGTTTCTCTTCTGCTTCTTCTGTGGTTAGTCTTTACTTGTGTCAAGGGTCCCTACCCTCTCCACTTTGTCCATTTGGTTTGAGTGAAGCTCCCTTTACATTTGGCTCCAGGAGTAGACTTGTGATCTAGGCATGGCCAGAGTGCCATACCCTCTTGACCATAGTACTGCAGGATTGAATGATTCCATTGGACACAATGAATCCCAACTTCAAGGCTTTTGCATACCTATCAGAAGGGAAGAAACATTTTATTGAGATTATTGACAAGCTAAGAGGTAGGCTCGATCTATGGCCAGTCATCTTGTACCATGAAGGGGAAGCTTGTCTAGGCTTTGGGCCTGCACAGGGAAGTAGAGCTGAGATGATGATGAGAGGCTAGTTCGCAATACTATTGGAAGTGTCCATATCCCAGAAGGATTTGAGGTAGACCAGAAGATCCAAATCTAACTTCTGCAAGCAACACTTGAGGTTTTCATACATATTGTGGGGAAACAACAGCTTCTCATTAGGTTAGTCTAAAATAAAACCATTTAGTCTTTTGAAAATTTTAATGAGTTACTTTCTTGGGTGAAACATTTCTTTGCAGTTGAGCAAACATTTTAGGGGCATGTACAAATCTGTCAAACTTGCTGTGAAGTTTCATTCAGAACTTCGCTATTAACAGTTTCTTAAGAAGCAGCCTTTTAATCCTCCCAGTTTTATAGACAGAACCTTTCTCATATCAAAGGATGAAGAGACACAGTAAACCCTCTGTAAACACTGGGAGGAAATTGGTAGGAGGTTCTCTGGCCTTGATGTGGTTGGAAAAAAATACATGAAAGGAGAACAATAAGGAGTAATAACTGTAAGCTAAAAATTGAAAACTGTAGCATGTACGCAGTTTTCTTTTGGTGGGAACGTTACACAATCCTACCACTTAACAAGAATAGCTGAGACTAGTAATAAATTAATTTTATTATTGAGAAGAACCAGGAATAATTTTATCTTTTAGTTTTATGTCAAGTAGGCAGATCCATGGGGGCTTGCCTGGTAGCTCAGCTGGCAGAGAATCTGCCCACAGTGCAGAAGACCCTGGTTCATTTCCTGGGTTGGGAACATCCCGTGGAGAAGGGGTAGGCTACTCACTCCAGTATTCTTGGGCTTCCCTGGTGGCTCAGACAGTAAATGCTGCAGTGTGTGGTATGGGAGACCTGGGTTTAGTCCCTGGGTGGGGAAGATCCCCTGGAGGAGAGCGTGGCAACCCACTCCAGTATTCTTGCCTGGAGAATCCCCATGGACAGAGGAGCCTGGTGGGCTACAGTCCACGGGGTCGCAAAGAGATGGACACGACTGAGCAACTAAGCACAGCACAATACAGGCAGATCTATAGACTGTATCTGTTTTTCCAGCAATTTTGTTGTAATTTTACTTCTTTTTGAAACAAACTCACATTCTTTACATTAATTCCTCTGTTCTATTGCAATGAGCACATGTCTCAGAGTGTCATTTTGCGACACTGTGAGTATATGTGTCTACCCGCCAGTAGGCAAAGCAGGTGGAATTATCGTCGTTTGTATCATCAAAATCTAAAATTTGCCGAATAAGACTTGACTACAGACAAAAATAAATATCATTTGAAATCTTTTTTTTTAATGCACAGTGACATTTCATAAAAAAATATAATTATCTGCCTACTTTTTGAAAAAGCAAAGGTCGGAGGAGTGAAATGTGAGAGTAATTCTATTAACGTTTCTGGTTGAGTTTCCTCTGTTGTTACGATCTCAAGATTCTTTCAGCTACATGCACCAATGATTGTATAAAGAGGGCAGAGAAAACAGCAATTTATTATGATGACTGGATTAAGTACTCTGGCATGGAACAGAGAAAAACAAGCATCTCTGCAGATGGGAACGGGGCCACGTAATGTTTTCAGCAACAGATTTCTACAGAGGATTTTGGCAACAAGGATAAACGTTCATATTGCTGGAATTGCCATCTGAGTTATGTTGGGGGCTATTTTAAGATACAGTGGAATCTGTTAATTATTTCTTGGACTCTGTAGCTCTGATTTATGTATTGGAGGATTAGAAAAGTGTAAGTTGTTGACAGCTGTGCTCTGGAGTACTATTCGGCCAGGTGTTTGCGGCTCTGAAATGATTTGAAAATTAAAAATCCTGTTTTGCATTTCCAGAAAGTGAGAAGATGTAGGGTGTATTGATTATTCAAATGAAGATGCTCTGATTAGGCTCATTCTATCTGGGGCAGCCGACTAGAGCTCTCACTAAGAGGGGATATTCTTGCCTCTGTCAACGTCCCTGATCTTCTGAACTTCATGAGGGAAATGTGAAAATAATAATCCCAGTCGCGCAGGATGGCTACTATAAGGACTAAATGAAATTGTGTGTGTGAAGAGCACTTTGTAAATTACAAGGTACCGGATGGTATCTCTAAGCATTTCTATTTCGAAACCAGTAGCATTACATCTGCTGCTGCTGCTGCTAAGTCGCTCAGTCGTGTCCGACTCTGTGTGACCCCAGAGACAGCAGCCCACCAGGCTCCCTCGTCCCTGGGATTCTCCAGGCAAGAACACTGGAGTGGGTTGCCATTTCCTTCTCCAATGCAGG
Organism: Budorcas taxicolor; assembly: GCF_023091745.1. Lineage (NCBI taxonomy): Eukaryota > Metazoa > Chordata > Mammalia > Artiodactyla > Bovidae > Budorcas > Budorcas taxicolor. Next base: position 39,287,182 of record NC_068933.1, on the reverse strand, counting down.
AAAGTGAAAAGTGAAAGTGAACTTGCTCAGTTGTGTCCGACTCTTGGCTACACCATGGACTGCAGCCTACCAGGCTCCTCCATCCATGGGATTTTCCAGGCAAGAGTGCTGGAGTGGGGCGCCATTGCCTTCTCTGAGCATTACAGTTAGTAGATACTTATGAGGCACTGTGCGGTATCGTGTGAGCTCACCTGATTCTAATGTGGCTGCAGGAGGCATTTCCAGAGGTACCCACCTTCTTCTTCAAGCGGAGGAGGTGAAGCCACAGAAGGCTGGTCAGCCGCAGAGAGACATGACCTGGGAGTGGGCGGGGGTAAGTGCCCTCTGAGGGTGACCCCAGCTGATGGGAGTCAGTGCACCAGCGTCCTGGGCTGCTCATCTTCCGATGGGACAAGGCTGAGGTGCGGCACACACTTGAGCACAGGTTCCTTGGCAGACATGAGCTCTGGTTGCCCCCAGAGGGAACCAGCACCCCACCTTGCGGTCTTTGCTCACTTGCCTGTCTGGCGTTTTCCCCTCCCTCAGTTCTGCTTGCTTTTCCCATAGAAGCATCCACACTCCAGCCCTTACCTCAAGCTTTGCTTTCTGGAGATATTACCTACCTGACTTCCTCTACTGGAGAGGGAAAAGGCAACCCACCCCAGTATTCTTGCCTGGTGAATCCCATGGACGGAGGAGCCTGGCGGGCTGCAGTCCATAGAGTTGCAAAAGAATTGGACCCTACTTAGCAACTGAAGAACAAAAACAACAGCAATTTTCTCCAAGGCATTTTAGTGTCATGCTAAAGAAGAAAAAAAAAAGACATCAAACTACTGCAGAAGGAGATATTTCAGTCTATTAATATAATGTAAAATATGATAATCTCCATATATGAAGAAAGCAACCTATATATGTGCATTATATATATATTTCTTGTTCATTCATGTTGATGGATGTTAATTTGTCTAGACGTTCACACTGATGGGTACAAAGCAGTCTCTTAAGATTTGTTTCAATTAACTCTCTTTTGATGATTATGTCTCCCACATGACTGCTAATTTTGTGTCCTTAGTTTTTCTTCTTTTGATTTTATTTTTGTTTAGTTTTGTTAATGGTTTTTCTGTTTATTTTTTTTTTCTGCTTCTCTTGGCTTTTCATTTTCTAACTGGTTCATTTCTGTTTAAACCTTAATTAAATATTGTTCCTTAAAAGAAAAAAAAAAAAGAACATAAAAGCAAAGAGAAAGGAAACAGTTCAGTAACACCCTAAGCAGAAAATTCCTGGCAGTTTTACGGTACTGGAGGGATTAAGAGGCTCCTATGATGAGAGTCAATATGCTCAGAACATCTAAAGTGTCAGAGCTGTTGTGTTTGGTGTTTCTTCCAATCCTTTAATCGTAGAAAAAAGTCCCTGCTGTGGGGAACGGGAACTCCATGGGTCCTTTTCGAGTCGTTGAAGAACGCAGGTGAAGTACCGCTACTCTACAGCTCTGCGAACGGGCGATGAGGGAAAGAAGAACTGAACGAGAGAGGACGGAGAAGGAGGAATAGTCCGCACCCTCAAGGCCCCAGGCTTCCCTTGCCCCCGGCTTCAGGCTTCCTCCCAGCAGAGCGTCTCTCTTGCAGCTGCTGGGGGGTCCGCCGGGGCCGGGACCTCTGACTGCTGTTGGCACCGTGTCCACCCACGGGATCTGAAACATAGCAGCTGCTCCACACCCAGGCTTGGAATAAGTGGATAGACTCACTGATTGATCTGTCCCCTGCGGAGAGAGATGTAAGGGGGAGCCCTGGAACAGAAGCTGGCAGCACCAGTTCAAGCTGAAATCTGTCATTAACCTGGGATGTGGGTTCATCTTGGCAGCTCAGCTGAGCATGCTGGTCTTGGGTGCCCATCACTCAAACTAAGACCTTTGCTTGGTCTCAGAGTCGTAAGGACCCTTGCAAGGGCCTGGGCTTTGGAGTTGGGCAGAGATGGGCGTGAACTGGGCACACTGAAGATGGGAGTCGCTGCGGAAGCTAGTTTGCTGTCTAACCCGACAGTTTTCAGCTTGTCAGAGGGTTATAATGATGCCTTCCTCCCTGGGCTGTTAGGGTGCTAATCTTCGCGAAGTTTCTCTTACATGTGCCACGTGTTCAGTCGTGCCCAACTCTTTGCGACCCCCTGGACTGTAGCCCGCCAGGCTCCTCTGTCCTTGGGATTCTCCAGGCAAGAATTCTGGAGTGGGTTGCCATGCCCTCCTCCAGGGGATCTTCCTGACCCAGGGATCGAACCCGGGTCTCCTGTGTCTCCTGCATTGCAGGCTGAGCCATCGCAGAAGTCCTCCCTTATATAACGGTCAGTAATTTTATAAATCCCCCACTCTTTTCTTTCGTTAGTGAATTTTACGTCTCTGTTTGCCTGCCAAAGGATCATGGGCGGAAGGCGAGGGCAAGAGGCAAAGCGAGGGGACCAGCTAACCCGCAGCTTGGGAGTAAAGCACTTCAAGACCAGGGAGCTGTTTGTGTTTGCCGCTGTCTTTCCACACACCACAGACACGCCACAGGGAACTGGCACGTCTGCTAGTGATTCATTTTCCAGAAAGACGAGTATATTTGAGCTTTGTTACCACTCGGGGCGTTTCCTCTCTGGCCCCCCTGTTGCCTCTGCGTTCTCCCATCTTCTCTGCTTTGGTTCTCACAGCTCCGCTGTTCCCTCTGAGAAGGGTCTTCCCTCTCCCCCTCCTCTGGCTTCACTGGGACTTGCTGGAAACTTGGCGAAGCTTCTGGTGAGTTTGTTTTTCTTCTGACCTTTCCTGCCAGTTCCTCTGCTCCTGAGTTCCCTCTGTGAGAAGGGGCCAGGCATTCATTTGTCAGTCAAGCGTTTTATTTTTGTGGTTCCTGAGTCTTCCAGTTCAGTGGGCGCTTTCCAGGCCAGAGGCTGCCTAAATTACTTTTCCACAAACACTGTCCTCCACACTCTCCTTCCTGGGCGTGGGCTGAATCATGGCTTGATGGGAGAGGGAGTGTCTAGTGGCAGGACCCAGAGGGGAAAACTGGTAATTTGGGTCAACTGTGCGCCTGCTTTAACCTGGTGAATGTGCTTAGGTTTGTAAAAGCCTTTTAACATTGGAAGGGTTTCCCCGGTGGCTCAGTGGTGAAGACTCCACGTGACAGTGCAGCAGACGTGGATGTGACCCTTGGGTCAGGTGGATGACCTGGAGAAGCAAACGGCAACCCACTCCAGGATTCTTGCTTGGGAAATCCCATGGACAGAGGAGCCTGGTGGGCTACAGTCCATGGGGTTGCAAAGAGTCGGACACGACGGAACAACTAGACCTCTGTGCAGTGTTGGAAAGAGTTCCTCGCATTTCAAGTTAAACTCCACACAAAGAACCATTTGGCTCAGAAGGGCTGCTGGTCTCTGTGGCAGACTGCAAATACAGCCACCACTCCCGACCTCTCCCCCTGCAACGGGAAACTTTGCAGCTTCTCCCATTAAGAGGCAAAGCCCGTTTCTCCAAACCTTGAACCTGGGCTGGGTTGCAGTGTTCCTTGGCAAATAGAATACAGCAAAGTACCTGTGTGTGAGCTAGGAGCCTGGCCTCAGGAGACCCTGTGTGCCTCCTCTCTTTCTCTTGGGACACTGCCAGCCATCGTGGGAGCAGGCCTGGACTGCCAGATGGAGGAGGAGGTGCCATGTGGACCGGGGCAGAGTCATGCCGTTTTCCCAGGCAAGGTCTCGGATGTGTGAAAGAGCTCAGCCAAGACCCGTCAGGTTGGCCCAGATCTGTAGAATTGCCTAGATTCTTGTAAGCTCTAGTTCTAGTAAGGCTGGTCAGCTGTAGTAAAGGTTTTTAAAATTTTTTTAGTGCATGTATATTTTGGCTGAGCCTTGTAGCTTGCAGGATCTCAGTTCCCTGACCGGGGACTGAACCCAGGCCGTGACAGTCAAAGCCCGGAATCCTAACCACTAGGCCACCAGGGAACCACCTAGGGTTGTTTTAAGCCACCGAATTTTGGGATAATTTGTTGTGCAGCCAAATCTAGCTTATTTTGGATTTTATAAACCCATCCAAACACATGATGTTAAGTTGGTTGTTCAGAGTCTAGGCGACAATGACAAGCTTGGGTTATAGTGATTAGCAGAGGTGAGACCTAGCACGCAAGGGTGTTTTTTCTGTGTTGTCCTTAACCCGATCCCATTGACAGGCAGGCACATCTTTGAGGATTCACATTTTTCTTTTTGTGGACATTTTTGTTTTTATTAAACTTTATGTGATTAAAAAAAATTTTTTTTATTGTGATAAAGGTCACATAGTATAAAACATACTATTTTCCCCAGATTTAAGTGTGCGGCTCAGCAGCACTAGGCACATTCACCTTGTTGTGGGACTCTTACCATTGTCCAGCTCCCGGATTTTTCACCTTCCCAAACTGAAACTCTGTCCCTGTTAAACACTAACTCCCCACCCCTATACCCCCCACCCCCAGCCTTTGGCATCTACCAGCGTACATTCTGACTCTATAGTAGAAAGATTATATTCTTGATTATAGTAGGTACCTCATATTGGAGGAGGAAATGGCAACCCACTCTGGTGTTCTTGCTGGAAGAATCCCATGGATAGAGGAGCCTTATGGGCCATGGGTCTCAAAGAGTGGGACATGACTGAAGGGACTGAGCAGGTGGGCCCTGGGTACCACATATAAGTGGGAGGATTCACATTCTTTAGTGGATCTCATGGTCAAAGCTCTTGGAATGCCACCCACTACTAATCCAGCTGAAGAGGTCAAAATCTAGGCTTCCACTCTCTTTTTCCAGGACTTCTGTGTGTTCTGGGGTATTGTGAAAGATGGGTACTCACGACGAATCAGATGAGACCGAGCTAGTCCTGGGGCAATGATGTTGGATGGCCACAGTCTATGATAAGTTTATTGGGAACAGTCTATATCTTATATGCCATGCTAAATGGGATGCCTTTAGTGGATTATTTTTCACAGAGTCATCTTTTGCTTCCACACAGCTGAAAGGCATGTGTAAGAGATGGAAATGCATAGTTGAGCTCTTGTTCACTCAGCATTTAATCTTGTACTCACTGGCCCATACAGGACACTGGAAGGTCTTTAACACTGATTTTAAAAATTGTTTAAACACATTTTAAAAACTTCTTTTTTGGGCCACGACATGTGGCATGTGGGATCTTAGTTCTCCAACCAAGCTTGAACCCAAACTACAGCAATGAAGCTATGGAATCTTAATCACTGGACCATCAAGGAAACCCCCTAAATACACTTGATATAGTAATTTCTTTCCTGAAATTTCTTCTTTTATTTAGAAAATTATTTTGTCTCTGTAGACTGAAAGCTATAACCAAGGCTCAAATTTGATTGGCTTTATCTGACAGAGGCAATTTCTCATCACTTGTTGTTTAGTTGCTAAGTTGTGTTTGACTCTGTGTGACCCTATGGACTGCAGCACTCCAGGCTACTCTTGTCCTCCACTGTCTTTCAGAGTTTGCTCAGATTTATGTGCATTGAGCCGATGATGCTGTCTAACCGTCTCATCTTCTGTTGTCCCCTTCTCCTTTTGCCTTCCGTCTTTCCCAGCATCAGGGTCTTTTCCAATGATTTGGCTATTTGCATCAGGTGGCCAAATATTGGAGCTTCAGCTTCAACATCAGTCCTTCCAATGAATATTCAGGACTGATTTCCTTTAGGAGGGACTGGTTTGATCTCCTTGCAGTCCAAGGGACTCTCAAGAGTCTTCTCTAGCACCACAATCTGAAAACATCAGTTCTTCGGCACTCAGCCTTCTTTAGGGTCCAACTCTCACATCTGTACGTGACTACTGGAAAAAACATAGCTTTGACTAGGTGGACCTTTGTTGGCAAAGTGATGTCTCTGTTTGTTAATACGCTGTCTAGATTTGTCATAGCTTTCCTTCTAAGGAGCAAGAGTCTTTACTGCTGAGCCACCTGGGAAGCCCTCCTCATCACTGCTACTGCTGCTAAGTCGCTTCAGTCGTGTCTGACTCTGTGCGACCCCATAGACGGCCACCAGGCTCCCCCGTCCCTGGGATTCTCCAGGCAAGAACACTGGAGTGGGTTGCCATTTCCTTCTCCAATGCATGAAAGTGAAAAGTGAAAGTGAAGTTGCTCAGTCCTGTTCTCATCACTAGCCAAACTCAAAATACTGAGCATAAAATTTGATAAACTCAAGCAGAAATAGTCTCCAGGTATCTGAAGACATTTCTGCGTTTATATGCTTTTCCTTCAGAAGAGTTTAGGACTGAAGAAAATTAATATTTTTGATCTAAAATGATTAGCTTTCCCATTTTTAAACAGGACTGCTAGATATTCCTTACTTAAAAAAAAAGATACATGAAATTCAAGGAGGAAAAGGTAGATAAAGAAAAATACTGTTGTGAATTGTAAACTTTTAAAAACAAATATGTTCAGATTACCGCAGAGTTGCATGCAGCTTGGCTGGGTCGGCTGTGCCAAGATAATTTTGGGAGCTTTGCCCAGGAGATTCATTGGTTTCACAGAGCAGAGCCTGTCTTGTACCCATGCTGCAGTAAAATTCTTGCTATTCATTTATGACACCAATCAAGGCAAGAAGGGCACAAGTTAGGCCCAGAGAATCAAAGAGAAAACCAGTCCTAACAAACTGCTAACATTAAAACTTTACTTCGAAGTCTATGTTGGGCTTCCCTGGTGGCACAGTGCATAAGAATCCGCCCGCCAATGCAGGAGACACGATTCGATCCCTGGGTCTGGGAAGATCACGCGTGCCATGGAGCGACTAAGCCCTGCGCCGCGAGTACTGAGCCAGCGCTCAGAGCCCGGGCTCCGCAGCAAAAGAAGCCGCCGCAGGGAGAAGCCCGCGCACCGCCCGGAAGAGGAGCTCCACTCGCGGCAGTGGGGGAAAAGCCCAAGCAGCAAGGAAAACCCAGAGCAGCCCAAGATAAAAATACATAAAGTCACTAAGGAAGAAAAGACGCTCGTGTTGAAGACTCCTTCCAGATAGAGGCGTACAGACGTGTTGCCCGGGGATTACTGTGTCCAAAGTCTGGGGCCTGGATTGAGGAAAGCCAGGAGCCCCCTTCCCCCACCTCCTTGCTGGAGGCCGTCTCATGTTGGCTTATTTCTGCTGAGGTGTGCCGTATATTATACTTAACGATCCAGGTGGAGGGTGAAGTAACGTAAGGTTTGCCTTTTGGAGGCTGTCTTTGTATCCAAAGACAGATATCAGCTTCTCACGGAAGGTCTGTGGCTTCCAGACCCGGAGCAGCCCCAGCATGGTGTTCATCTCAAACGGCCAAAGCGCCATTCTTTCCTTTTATTTTTTTAATCCAGTTTTTATTATTTTCTATTGGAATATACTTGATTTATAATGTGTTCGTTGCAGGTGTACAGCAAAGTGATTCAGTTATGCATATATGTGCATCTATTTTTTTTTTTTTTAATGCATCTATTCTTTCTCAAATTCTTTTCCCTTTTAGGCTATCACACAATGGTGTGCAGAGTTCCCTGTGCTATACAGGAGGTCCTTGCTGGTTATCCATTTTATGTATAGTGGTGAGTATATGTGAATCCTAGAGTAGAATTCTCCTCTATCCCTCTCCCAACCCTTCCCCCTTGATAACCATAAATTATTCTCTAAATCTGTGACTCTGTTTCTGTTTCATAAATAAGTTCACCTGTATCATCTTTTAGATTCTACATATAAGTGACAGCATGTTGTCTTTCTCTGCCTGCCTTACTTCACTTAGTGTGATCGTCTCTAGGGTCACCTATGACGCTGCAAATGGCATTCTTTCATTCTTTTTAGTGGGTGAGTGATATACCATTGTATGTATGTACCACATCTTTATTCTTTCACCTGTTGATGGATAGTTAGGTTGCTTTCATGGCTTGGCTGCTATGAACATTAGGTGCATGTATCTTTTTGAATTATGGTTTTGTCAGGATAGATGCTGGAGAAAGCAATGGCAACCCACTCCAGTACTCTTGCCTGGAAAATCCCATGGATGGAGGAGCCTGGTGGGCTGCAGTCCATGGGGTTGCAAAGAGTCAGACACTTACTGAGTGACTTGACTTTCACTTTTCACTTTCATGCATTGGAGAAGGAAATGGCAACCCACTCCAGTGTCGGACACGACTGAAGCGACTTAGCAGCAGCAGCAGCAGCAGCAGCAGGATATATGGCCAGGAGTGGGCCTGCTGGATCATACGGTAATCCTATTTTTACTTTTTTTTAAGGAACCTCCATACTGTTCTTCATGGCTGTGGTACCAGCTCACATAGTGGTCATCTCAGATGACTGTAGCTCCCTTTCTTTACAGAGACGATCATCCTCCACTCTCAAACGGTTTACTTCTGAGTTTTTTGTAGTCCCTGGCCACTGTTTTCCAGGTCTGACTTTAATAAATGTCCTTCTGCCTAGGGCTTGAGCCATTGTCTTTCATTTGACACCCAAGAAATGATTTGGGGAGAGGAGGAAGTCCGTGAAACTCGTGGAAGTAGACTTTAACCTTACTGTGATATTTGTAAGTGCATTTTTTTCTGAGGTGAAGTTACAAATCTTTCATTAGATTCTCACAGGGTTTCACTCTTTGCACCCTGAGCTATCGCACCAGCATGTAAACCGGACATTGTGATGAAAGAGTCTCCACTCGCTGTGACCCGTGTCTCCTTCCCAGAGGAACTGACATAAAGGAACTCACTGTCCAACAGCTTATAATTACCACCCATAACACAGTGACCAAAAGTGTTCTAAGCAGATGGTACTCACACTAAGTGATGGAGCTTTTTGGAGGATGTCAGACTTTGAATCTTTAGCAATCCTGACTCATAGCTAGGAATTCTTGTGTTGTGAGGATGAGGGATTATAAACAAATGCTATACAATGTTGAGCTAAAAATTGTTTTGTATTGCCTAGGGGTATTTTTTGGTTGCGTTTACCAACCACCTACTTAATAGTGGCTTAAATAATACGGCATTTTGTTATCTCATATAACAGAAGGTAGAGGCAGATGTTTCCAGAGTTCTGTCAGGGGTTCAACCACATCAGACCTTGTTCTGGACTGAATGTGTCTCTTCAAAATCCATCTTGTGAAGCCCTCACCCCAAGTCTGGTGGTATCTGGAGATGGAATCTTTGAGAGGTAATTAGGTTTAAAGGAGTTTGTGAGGATAGGGCCTCGTGATGGGATTAGTGCCCTAATGAGAAGAGACATCAGAGAGTTCATTGTCTCTCTCCGCTGGAGTGAGAACAAAAAAGAGGTTATGTGAATACACAATAGGATAATGGCCATCCTCAAGCCCAGAGAAGAGCCCTCAGAATGAAGCCTGCCTAGCTGGCCCCTTGATCTTGGGCTTTCAAACAGCCAGAACGATAAGAAGTAAATTTCTGTTAAGCCACCTATGGTGTTTTGTTATGACTAATGCAGAATTCTCAGTTGACCATAATCGACCAAACTGACCAGAATTGACAAATTCTCAGTTTCCATCATCCTCTTGTCCTTCCTACTGTGGTTGCAAAATGACCACCAGCCTGCACAGCATGCCGCAGAGGGGGTTTCTAAAAGCATCTATTTATTTATTTGGGCTGTGCAGGGCCTTCGTTGCTGTGAGGGCTTTCCTCTCCTTGCAGAGCGTGGGGGCTGCTCTCTAGTTGTGGCCCGAGGGTTTCTCGTCGAGGTAGCTTCTGCTGCCGTGGAGCCCGGGCTCCAGGGGGCGGTAGTTGCGGTGCTCGGGCTTAGTTGCTCTGCAGCATGTGCGGTCTTCCTGGGCCAGGGACTGAACCCGTGCCTCCTGCCTTGGCAGGAGGATTCTTTACCACTGAGCCAACATGGAAGCCCCACTGAACTGACCTGAATGAAGGGAAACAAGCTGAGCGATTGTGGGATGCTGAGTGTGATTTCTTCTCATGTTCCTCTCCTCTCTTATCAGGGAAGGAAAAAAAAATCTTTCCAGAAAATTTTTCTGTACATCTCAAAGGCCAGAACTGGATCACAGGGCCATTTTTTAGAAGCAGGGAGTCTGGAAAGTGAGTTCCTTGGTTTTTCAGCCTTTGCAAAGGGAAGAAGGAAATGATTAGGTGGATCAGGAATGGCTGCTGCTGTGGCTGCTAAGTCACTTCAGTCGTGTCCGACTCTGTACGACCCCATAGACGGCAGCCCACCAGTTTCCCCCGTCCCTGGGATTCTCCAGGCAAGAACACTGGAGTGGGTTGCCATTTCCTTCTCCAATGCATGAAACTGAAAAGTGAAAGTGAAGTCGCTCAGTCATGTCCGACTCTTAGCGATCCCATGGACTGCAGCCCACCAGGCTCCTCTGTCCATGGGATTTTCCCATGGCAAGAGTACTGGAGTGGGGTGCCATTGCCTTCTCCAGGAATGGCTATTGGGCAGCAAAAATGATGTGATTGCCAGAATTAAAAAATTGAGAGTTTTTATATAAAAATCTGACTGATATCATCTCTTGAAAAATGAGAGTATCTGGAAATGCTGAACATGCTTGCAAGGAGATGCTAAGCCAGAGCTCAGCAGCAGCTGCTCTGTTAGGAGGAGTGTGAAAAGGACTTTTGCACAGGCCTTCTGGTTCCTCCTTTCTCCTCAGGCCTGGATCTTTGACATTTCTTGTTGAATTTTCTTTTTTTTTTTTTTTTTAACAATACGAGCAATCTTTCATTCATGCACATGACATGGTTTACTTCTATTGGCCTTTCGACTGAACTGGTAGAACTAAGAAAAAACAGCTTTCTGAAGGGATTTGTTTGGGGGGTCCCAGTCCATATGTACAGTTTTGCTTGTAAAGAAAAAAAAAGTCTAATTTCTAACTAAGTCATTTAGAGTCCAAAGGGCTGCAGGTCACGTGGAAGGAGTACACTTCACAGGAGACACCAGCTGTCGTGTCCAGCAGGACAAGCTGAGGAGGACAGGAAAATCAACTCGCATCTCCGTAGAAGGTGATCAGATTTGGAGTAAAACTAAGTTTTAGAAACAACTAAAATCCCATCAAGTTTCTTAAAAAAAAAAAAGAGTTAGCAAGTTGTTCTTATGAGAACAGAAAGGGGGAAATATGACACAAGCAGTTTCAGGAGAACTATGATAGATTTCCACGTGGAGACCTCATTAAATAATTTAGAAAACAGCGTGATAAATTTGGGGAGATTTTACTTATACCCTTCTTAGGATGTGTCTAACTGATTTTCAATTTCATGTTGGTTTCAGGAACCCAGAGGATCAAAGTGAGACCATTCAAGACAGAACCCAGGCCAGCAACCGTGCTGCCTAACTCTTCAAAGTAAAGAATGTGCACAGGTTAGAAACCCACAGGTGTTTAGGAATCAGGCCATTACAAGTTCAGGGGTCTCTACTTGTATCGAATTGTCTCTTTCCTCATAAGGCTCCAACAGTCCCTTAATTTATATGCATATAATCTTTTTTCATACTATTACATCAGGTTTGATGCAATTTATTTGATTTAAAAAGGTGTCTTTAAACATAATTGCTCAGGGAATATCTGAACAGCAAATTTCAAAATAACATGGAAAATGAACTAGCATCCAGTGAAATATAAAATTATAAATCTTGGAGTGCCAATTAATTGAAAGAAGGCCATTTGAAGATATTAGGCTTTGGGCTGGTAATTGTAAGTGTATAAGAGCATCACTAATAAATGTTATTAACAAGATCCCTTTTAGGATTCTAGGATTCTGATTTTCTTTAATATTTCTAGAGGAAAGGTAAAAATGTTTCCCAAATATTGTTTAAAATGCCAAACAAATTACCTGCCTTTCCTAGGGCTTTCCTGGTGGCTCAGATGGTAAAGAATCTGCCTGCAATGCAGGAGACCCGGGTTCGATCCCTGAGTCAGGAAGAGCCCCTGGAGAAGGGAATGGCAACCCACTCCAGTATTCTTGCCTGAAGAATCCCACGGACAGAGGAGCCTGATGGGCTACAGTCCATGGGGTCGCAAAGAGTCGGACACGACTGAGCGGCTAGCGCTTTCACTTTCACTAGGAAAGGAAGAACAGTGTTGAACTATTAATACCTGTGTCTCCCAAATACTGAAAAACAGGAAGTTTTGATGCTCTGCCATCTGCAGAGGTGATATGTTCCCTTAATATAAATGTTTTACTTTAAAGGTAATCCTAATTTGGAATTATAGAAGTCTCCCACGAGGCATGGAATAGTTCATTAAAGAACGTATTCTCATTAAATCTCATCTCATCTGCTCAGCTCCTAAGGTTTGACTCCAGCTGCTCTCACACTCTCCTCCATTAAAATCTACTAACTCCTTTCACTCCAGAAAGATTAATCTACTGACTGTTTCAGGCACATCCTGACTGTCTTTCGCCTGATCTCTCTCACTCTGTTTCTTTCCTTTGTCTGAAAATCTGGTTGTTTCACGCACAACTCCTATCCAAGTCAAAACAAGTCTTCAAGGTCCAGCTGCAGACCTGACCTCCCCCAGGAAGCTTACCTCGTCTTTGGCATCATTAATATCTCTTTACACTGACTTGTGACACACACACACAGCCTTGCAGAGCACATTATAGCTCTATGAATGGGGTTGATGTACTCACCAAGGACGAAGATAGAACATTTTATTTCTCTTGTAGCCTTCATGCTGCCCATCAGAGCGCCGAGTACAGACTGAGGACCTGGAGTCTGCTGAGTCCAATTTATTCATTATTTCTACGAGCTAAATACAGCATGCAAAATATTCCCAAACTTGCAAGACTCCCCTGCCATCTTCAGAGTTCTTCTTTTATAAAGACTTGTTTGGAGCACTATTTAAGCAGCAGGCTATATAGACTCTTGTTTATAACCCATTTTCCATACTAAACAGTAAATCCCTGGTGATATGCAAGCATATTCTCTTCATCCTCAAATCTCCAGTATCTTTTACATTGCTAAGCACATACTAGGCTCTTAAATCAGTTCAGTTCAGTCGCTCAGTCGTGTACGACTCTGCGACCCCATGGACTGCAGCACGCCAGGCCTCCCTGTCCATCACCAACTCCTGGAGTTTACTCAAACTCATGTCCATTGAGTTGGTGATGCCATCCAGCCGTTTCATCCTCTATCGTCCCCTTCTCCTCCTGTCCCCAATCCCTCCCAGCATCAGAGTCTTTTCCAATGAGTCAACTCTTCACATGAGCTGGCCAAAGTAAGGACTTTAGCATCAGTCCTTCCAATGAACACCCAGGACTGATCTCCTTTAGGATGGACTGATTGGACCTCGTCTTCTCCACAGTTCAAAAGCATCAATTCTTCGGCGCTCAGCTTTATTCACAGTCCAATTCTCACATCCACATATGACCACTGGAAAAATCATAGCCTTGACTAGACAGATCTTTGTTGGCAAAGTAATGTCTCTGCTTTTCAATACGCTATCTAGGTTGGTCATAACTTTCCTTCCAAAGAGTAAGCATCTTTTAATTTCATGGCTGCAGTCACCATCTGCAGTGATTTTGGCTCTTAAATAGTGGTTGACAAATGTGTACACAGCATTTTTTTTTTTCCAGGCTGGAAAAAGGATCATGGATGACAATTCACTTAATGAAGTGATATCTGTGGTGCTGGAGTCTGAGGATGTCTATATGAGACTGGAAATTCTGATCAGGAGAGTTTTCTGTATTGAAAAGGGATGAACTGTCAGGATAAATAATATATTTGGAAATCTTGTAAGAGATTTCTAAGTGTGGTCTTGCAAGTTTGGGAGTATTTTGCATGCTGTATTTTGCTTGTAGAAATAATGAATAAATTGGACATTCGTGATATGGCTTGTAAAATTCTTGGAATAAAGCCATGATCACAGTGGAAAGATTTTTTTTTTTTGGACACACTTTATTTTGGAACTTGTTTTATGAAACCTTAGAAAATGACCTTTTAAAAATTTTTATTGAAGTGTAGTTGATTTATAGTGTTATGTTCATTTCTGCTGTATACCAAAGTGGCTCAGCTATACATATATATATGTATATATATATACATATATATACACACACATTCTTTTTCTTTTCCATGATGGTTTATCACAGGCTATTGGATATAGTTCCCTGTGCTACACAGTAAGATCTTGTTTATCCGTTCTGTACATAATGGCTTACATCTGCTGATCCCAGACTCTCCTTCCCTCCCCCACCTCTTCTCCTTGGCAACCACAAGTCTGTTCCCTATGTCTGTGAGTGTGTTTGTGTTTCATCGATACATTCATTTGTGTGTGTGTTTGCTATACTACGAGGCTTGCGGGATTTTAGTTCCCCAACCAGGAGTTGAACCTGGGCCCTCAGCAGTGAGAGCATAAAGCCCTACCACTGGACCACCGAGGAATTCCTTTTGTTATATTTTAGATTCCGCACGTAAGTGATATCATATGCTATTTGTCTTTCTCTGTCTGACTTACTTCACTTAGTATGATAATCTCTAGGTCCACCCATTTTGCTCCAAACGGCACTATTTCATATTTTATGGCTGAGTAATAATCCATTATATATACTGGTGGCTCAGACAGTAAAGAATCTGCCTGCAGTATTCTTGCCTGGAGAGTTCCATGGACAGAGGAGTCTGGCGGGCTACACTTCATGGGGTGGCAAAGAGTCAGACGCGACTGAAGGACTAACACTTTCACTTCATATATATATGGGCTCCTATGTGGCACTAGTGGTAAAGAATCCGCCTGCCAGTGCAGGAGATACAAGGAATGCTGGTTTGATCCCTGGGTCAGAAAGATCTCCCGGAGAAGGAAATGGCAACCCACTCTAGTATTCTTGCTTGGAAAATCCCATGAACAGGGGTGTCTGGCAGGCAACAGTCCATGGGGTCACAAAAAATTTGGACATGGCTTAACTACCAAAAAGACAACATATATATATCTCTCTCTATATATCTCATATCTTCTTTATCCATTCTCCATTAATCTGTTAACAGACACTTAGGTTATTTCCAGGTATGGGCTACTGTAAATATTAATGCTGCTGCTATGAACATTTGGGTACATGTGTCTTTTTGAATCAGTTTTGTTTAGGTATATGCCTAGGAGTGGAATTGCTGGGTCATGTTGGGAGAAGGCAATGGCACCCGACTGCAGTACGTTTGCCTGGAAAATCCCATGGATGGAGGAGGCTGGTGGGCTGCAGTCCATGGGATCGCTAAGAGTCGGACACGACTGAGCGACTTCACTTTCACTTTTCACTTTTATGCATTGGAGAAGGAAATGGCAACCCACTCCAGTGTTCTTGCCTGGAGAATCCCAGGGACGGGGGAGCCTGGCAGGCTGCCGTCTATGGGGTCGCACAGAGTCGGACACGACTGAAGTGACATAGCAGCAGCAGCAGCAGTGGTAGCTCTATTTTTGGGTTTTTTAAGGAACTTCCATACTGTTTTCCATAGTGGTTGCACCAGTTTACATTCCCACCAACTGTAGGAGGGTTTCTCTTTCTCCATACCTTCTCCAGTGTTTGTTATTTGCAGACTTTTTGAGATGGCCATGTGACTGGTGTGGGGTGGCACCTCACTGTAGTTTTGATTTGTATTTCTCTAATAATCAGCAGTGATTCTTGTGTGCCTATTAGCGGTCTTCATGTCTTCTTTGGGAGAATGCTTGTTTAGGTCTTCTGCCCATTTTTCAATTATTTTCTGTTGTGGTTGTTATTGAATTGTATGAGCTCTTGTATATTTTGAAAATTAAGCTCTTGTGTGTTACACCATTTGGAAACATTTTCTCCCAGTCCATAGGTTACCTTTTTTTGTTTTGTTTATGGTTTCCTTTGCTGTTTAAACGTTTATAAGTTTGGTTTGGTTCCATTCGGTTATTTTTGCTTTTATTTCAATTGCTTTGGGAGACTGACCCAAGAAATCACTGGTGTGAATTACGTCAGAGAATGTTTGCTTATGTTCTCTTCTAGAAGTTTTATGGTGTCATGTCTTATATTTTAGTCTTTAACCCATTTTGAGTTTATTTTTGTGTGTGGTGTGAGGGTGTGTTCTAACTTCATTGATTTACATGCGGCTGTCCAACTTTCCCAAACACCACTTGCTGGAGAGACTGTCTTTTCTCTATTGTATATTCTTGCCTCTTTTGTTAAAGATTAATTGACTATAGGGAAGTGGATTTTTTTCTGGGCTCTTTATTCTGTTACAATGGAGAGATTATTGAATTCTCAGCTTCCTCTAATCAAAGAGATAGGGTGGTATCACGGGGGAGGTGATATAAAGGGCCCAAGACTGTAAGAGAAAAGGGATCAGTAGCGAATTAAAAAGGGCTAAAAGAGTTCTTGGAGCTTCTGGTCTGTTATTTTATCTGCTGGGATACTCTTCAGCAAAGTAGATAAACCCAGGATGGTTGGGTCCACATGCTGACCACATCTATCCTCTCTTTATATAGCACTTGGATTTGGGCCAGATGTTTTGGATGGACAACAACTCCCATTTTATATTTCCCACTCTGTAGTGAACATGCGTGTGGTGAATGTTACCTCTGCACCTGGGCTTTTAAGAAAGGATATCAGCGTCCCCCACACTCTTTTTTCTTTATGATAGATCTTGATGAGGATGATGATGATAAACGTATTCTAGAGCCATGAGGTTGAAACTGCCTAGGTCCCCAAATCACTGCATGGAACAGTGGTGGCCAATCAACAATACCTTCCTTGGACTGTTTTGTGGCTGAAAAGCAAACTTCTGTTTTGTTTGTACCACTTAATATTTTTGGATGTACTGGTCACAGCTTTTTAGCCTCGCATACTAATGCCCCAGTGTTTTGGAAAGGACACAGCCTTGCTGTCTTTTTAATTGGTGTCGCCACAAGAGAAAATCCCCATGTTTCTTGGATTGGCTTGGGTCACTAGTGATTGGGGACACTGCCCTGTTACCTGCACAAAGAAAGGGGGATGAGGCCTCTCAAGGGAAGTGCAGGCAGAATGAGAGGAATAAGGCTTAACTGACAAAGATGTTGGTACCGTGAGTGCCTGAGGTCTCATGGTATGGTCTCTGTTTATAGTAAGTCCTTTGTGTAGTTGAAGTATGAGAGTCACAAGTGCAAAGTAAATGACTAGACTACAAACACACGCCAAATGAATGGGCATACTTCTGGGGTTCATAAATGAGTCTAGGCTGTTGTTTAATGGAAACATTACGTGGAACAGCTGTGTTGCTCCACATCCTCACCAACACTTTGTACTGTCAATTTTTTTAAAAAAAAATGTAACCCTTGTGGTGTATGTGTTGGGTATCTCACTGTGGTTTTTTGTTTTTGTTTTATTGAAGTATAGTTGATTTATAATGTGTTGGTTTCTGGTACACTGCAAAGAACTTTAGTTATATATTTTCTTTTTCAGATTCTTTTCCATTATAAGTTATTACAAGATATTGAGTATCGTTTCCTGTCCTATAGACTAGGTCCTTGTTGTTTATTTGTGTTATATAAAGTAGTATATATCTGATCATTTCAAGCTCCTAATTTATTCCTCCCCAAGCTTCCCCTTTGGTAACCATGTATTTATTTTCTGTGAAAAAAAAAATGGTATGGTAGAGTGGAAATGACTTGGGCTTTGGTAGCAAAAGTCTCGTTCACCTTTCAAGTGGTGCTAGCGGTAAAGAACTTGCCTGCCAGCGTAGAAGACGTGAGAGACTCAGGTCTGATCCCTGGGTTGGGAAGCTCCCTGGAGGAGGGCATGGCAACCCACTCCAGTCTTCTTGCCTGGAGAATCCCATGGACAGAGGAGTCTGGTGGGCTACAGACCATGGGGTTGCAAAGAGCTGGACATGACTGAAGCGACTTAGAACACAGCTGGGTGGAAATGACTTGGGCTTTGGTAACAAAGGTCTCAGTTCATCTTCCAGGTTCCGAGCTGTGTGACTGTGAGTGAGCTACTTTCTGAATTTCAGTTTTGAAAATCTTTAAAAGGAGGATAATAGACATATCAAAATATCACTGTGACAAGTAAATGAGCTTTTACATGCAGAAATTTAAAAACAATGCTTGGTATATAATAGGAATTGAACAAATGTTAGTTATATTTTTAATAATAACAGTAATATTATTTTTAATCATGATTAGTAAAAAAAGTTATCTTAAATTATTCTAACCAATAAAGCTGCTAGTGGCCGAAAAAAAGAAACATGTGGAAGCAGGACCTGGAAAGAGTGGTGACTGCAGAAGGTTAGCCCCTGGGACTCCATGGAAGCTTTCAGGAGGACTTTGGATTTCTGTGAGTCATGGCCAAGGGACTGAATGTCATGTTACCTTAATCTCAAGGGATTAGGAGTCCCCAGCTAATAGGTACATTGAATTTGCATCTGCTTATGAGTACGGTGGGGCTTCCCATATGGCTCAGTGGTAAAGAATCCGCCTGCCAATGCAGGAGACATAAGAGATGCTGGTTTGATACCTGGGTGGGGAAGATCCCTAGAAGAAGGGAATGGCAACCCACTCCAGTCTTCTTGCCTGGAGAATCCCATGGACAGAGGAGCTCGGCAGGTTACAGTCTATGGGGTCGCAAAAGAATTGGACGTGTCTGAGCACACATGCATGCAGGCACGTGTCCGTACTGTACACCATTCTTGTGTGTGTTTCTATCAAGAGCACTTTCCCGGAACGCAGCACGTGGTAAGGGCACACGATGTTTGCTGAGTAGTTGCTTTTACCTTTTCCTTTCTCGTTGCGCTCTTAGTCCTCTTAAACACTGTTCCAAAGAACTGAAGGATCCCACGAGTTTCTCCAAACTGTTGTTTGAAGCTCACTAATGACTCCCAAGTCCATGGCGGCATCTGATCCAGCTGCCTGTTGGATATCACCAACGGGATGCTTCGCGGTCCCTCAGATTCATCCCACCCAGAAGCTCAAGGTCCACATGGCTACCTTGTACAGAGCAAAGAAGGACAGAGGTTCCCCTGATCCCAGAAACTGTAGCAAGCTTGAAACAAGGACAGTCCCCAAATGTCCTTGGAGCGCTTCTGTGCCTACAGAGATTAAATAATCTAATTGGCTCACGTGGGGCATGTGAACTGCCCCCGGGGTGGGCAAGGCAAGCCCCCTGATTGACAGCTTCATGAGAGGCTGACATCAGTAAGGGAAAGGGATTCTCAGAGGAACCTAAAGCGGGGCAGACAAAATATTAATAGAGGCTACCTCTGGTAGAAACCCAAGAAACGTTGGTTAAATTGAATTATCTGAGAATCTTCACAACCAAACTTGTCCTGAAGCCTAAAGAAAGACTTTTTGGTTTGGTTTTCAGTATGAGCTTACTTTTTCTTGAGCCAGCTTGCTCATCCTTGAGAAAATTCGTGGTCTTGAAGCTCTCATGCCAAGCTTTAGCTCAGGCTTTCTTAGGCAGATTTATAACCTCCTGAGATGCTAGCATTATAATGAAAATGCTGACAGCCTCAGAGTTTTGCTGACAGGCATGGCACAGCTGTGATAAAACTAGAAGATAAATGGAAATACAGTGCCTTATCCTTGTGGAGTTGTAGTGCATTTAGGTCAAAGAGAAACAAGTCCTTGATTAGTTCAGGGCTAGAAGAAAGGCCCTGCAACATCTGAGTCCCAGGTTGGTTTGATTTCAACTGCCTGGATATTTTTTCAGGACATTAAAAATTTTTTTTTTAATTAAAAAATATTTATTTGTGCTTATGCTACAATAAAAACTCAAAAGCTACTTTACAAATGACTTATCTCAAGGGGAAAACATAAATACATTATATAACAACATATTTCATATTCCGAGGATCTTTGTGTATGACATACATTGTAGTTTATTTATATTCTGCAAACGTTATTAATACGGGATTTAGAACAAGGAAATTAGAATAATGGCAAACACCCAGAAAAGAAATTCAGATGCTCAAAGATAATCACAATATCTTCAGGCATAGAAAATAAACCTGCATATGAGAGATTTTAAAAAGAATAAGTTTAATGTCTTGACATTTTCCAGGAGATTGATTTCAGAATGAAACTCGACAGGATCTGCTTAGGTTCATCCAGGCCATTTTATTTAATTTTTTAATTTAATTTTTTCTGGAGTATAGTCAATTTATAGTGCTGTGTTAATTCCAGGTGTATAGAGAAGTGAATTAGTTATATGTACACATTTCTCTACTCTCTTTTTAAAGATTCTTTTCTCCACAGCTATTTTTATACTATGGCAGAGTTGAGTAGCTACAACAAAAATGGTATGGCTGAAATTCCCTGGCGGTCCAGTGGTTAAGAATCCACCTGCTAATGCAGGGGACAGGTTCTGTCCCCGGACTGGGAAGATTCCACATGGGATGGGGCAACTAAGCGCGTGCGCCACAGCTACTGAGCCTCTGCTCTAGAGCCTGCGCGCCACAGAGAACAGTAGTCCCCACTCGCTGCAGCTAGAGGGCGCCCTTTCTTGCTGCAGTTAAAGAAAGCTTTCGTGCAACAATGGAGACCTAGCATAGTCATAAAGAAAATAAGTAAAATGATACTGCCTGCAAAGCTTAAAAACTTACCATCTGGTCCTTGACAGAGAAAGTTCGCCAAGCTCTAAAGAAATGATTCCCAAGATTTTTCATGGCTTGATTCCATGGTATCATCCATTATCTCCTTGTCTTATCCATACATCTTCCTAATGAGGCTAGAACATATCATTATGTATTAAGAAATAAAGTGGGGGTGGGATGGGCTGGGAGGGGACAGGGAGGCTCAGAAGGGAGGGGACATATGTATAGCTATGGCTGACTCATGTTAATGTATGGCAGAAGCCAACACAATGCTGTAATTGTCCCTCAATTAAAAATAAATTCAGAAAAAGTGAGGCAGACTTGTTTCGAAAACTCCATTATAGTCCCCGAGATAATTGGAGACATTTGGGGTTCTCGACTTTGCAGCATAAGTTTTCTGGTAAGAGTGATGGATGAGTTTCAACAGAGGTGAAAGGACCAAAAGAATAGTTATTCAGAGCTCTTATCTTCTAGGGAACACAGAACCAGGCATAAAAGTTGAAAGAACTGCAGTCAGATAGATTTGAATCATTTAACGTTGTGGAACTGCTAAGGAAAGTAGATTAAGGCTCCTTTTCTTCCAGTTTTATTTTCCTTTGTTCATTCCTCATGGGAGAAAAATGACATTTAGAAGTTCCACATATAATTATGAAACTCCTATTGTTGTTGGAAACATGGTGGGCATTTTCTCTTTATTTGTATGCCATTCAATTCTGGCTCCTGTAGCTGTCATTAGAATTAAATGGGTACCCTTGGAAGAACAGAGGCTTAGAGAGATGAAATAATTTTCTCAAGGCTACCTCGCTATCAAGAGATGGTATTAGAATGCAAATTCAGATTTTCTGATGCTGTCTTGAATTCATAAAAATCTGGGCTTAATTTTACATTGTAATATCTGAATTGTGGGTATGATAAACAGCAGGGGGAATCTTTCTCTTACTACACAAGCGTGAAGTGTAGGACACTGGTCCTCAAAGTATAGACCATCCCCTAGGGGATGTGAGTTGAAAACTATTTTCTTTCTTTCTTTCTTTTTTTACAAATAAATAATACAGATATTTATTAGATAATTATCTAGCTTATTTTCAACATACTAACATTAAAAAAGAAGAGAAATAGAGCAGAGAGTACATCACCAAATTGCGTTTTGACTAACATCCAGATTTAATCAGTGCTGGGAAGTCCCATGTCCCAGAACATCTGGAGTCCCAAATGGGAAAGGGTCCCAGGCAACTTGTGGGTGAGACGTCAAAGACTGCAGTTTGGGCTTCTGCTTATAATCCCAGGACAGTTGCAAATAGACATCATTATCAACCTGTGACCAAATTGCAGCTCTGGTTTCATGTTAATGCTGTTTGGAAAACTATTTTCTTGATTCTACCAGGACATTATTTGACTTCTTAACTAGAATTCTCTCACATGTACACAGTGGAATTTTCTGGAGGCTGTGTGATGTGTGATGACATTGTTTTGAGGACTAATGAAACATGTGGTAGTGTGCTCCTAGGCGAAAAAATTTTGCTTTAAATTTAATACTGTAAATATTGATAGATGTAGCTCATATGAACAAAACTCTTTAAAGCCTTAATAATTTTTAAAAGTAGAAAGAGGTTTTAACCAAAGCATTTGAGAACCATTGGTGAAGTGAGTAAGATAGCCCCCACTTGGAATGTAAATTGCTGAGCCATTATGGAAAACAGTGTGGAGCTTCCTCAAAAAATCTAAAAATATAATCCAGCAATCCCACACCTGGATATATATCTGGAAAAAACAATAATTCTAATTTGAAAAAATACACAAACCCCAATGTTCACAAAAACACTGCTTATAAGAACACAGACATGAAAACAACCCAAATGTCCTCCAACAGATGGATGGTTTAAGAAGATATGATATATAAATACAATGAAATACTACTCAGTCATGAAAAAGAACGAGATAATGCCATTTGAGCCGCATGGAGGGATCTAGAGACGATCATACTAAATGAAGTCAGTCAAAGACAAATATAGGATATCGCTTACACGTGGAATCTAAAAAGTAATACAAATAAATTCATATACGAAACAGAATCACAGACATAGAAAACAAACTTAGGTTACTGAAGGGGAAAAGGAGGGAGGGGAAGGATAAATTAGGAGTAAAGGATTAACAGATATAAATGTTAAAAAAAACTACTACATATAAGATAGATAAGTAACAAGTATTGACTGTGTAGTACAATACCTGGTAATACCCTGTAATGAAAAATAATCTAAAGAAAAAGTTTCCACTCAGCATCCCGAACCAGATCGCCTGGATTTAGAATTCAGTTCTACCATTCACTGTAGTGGGTAAGTTATCCTCCTCATCCAGTCCTTGCTTTCTCAACCAAGTTGGGACAATACTAGCACCTGCTATACAGGTGGTTTAAATAGGGAGATATTTAATATTGATAAATCTTTGTTTAATAAAATAATAAGAACTTCAATTTCAGGAGCTTTGAGATGGTGTTTAATTTACCAAGAGTTATCACTTTCTCTTCCTTCTCTCTGAACTATAAATAAATTAGTCTTTTATAATTCACAATTATAGAATACAGTTGTCCTAAACTTAGTTAACTAAAAAAAAACTTCATTACAGAATAACATGTGTATAATAAAGCACAATAGTCCTTAGTAAATAGCTTATTTAAAAATTAGTTTAAAAATTATTTAAAAATAATTAGTTTAAAAATTATTTAAAAAGTGAGTCCCTTAATGCAACCACCCCATGTCAAGAAGTTTAACATTGCCATACCTTCAAAATCCCCCTGTAGTTTCCAAGTATTTTATAATAAATACTTGGAAAGTATCTTAAATATATTATTTTAAAATCAATAAAAAGATATATTATAAAAGGTATGTTTTAACAAATGTTTGATTACATTGGTTACATTTTTTTAAAATTGAAGTATAGTTGATGTACTATGTTAGTTTATATGTAGTTGATGGGCCTCCCGGGTGGGGCAGTGGTAAAGAATCTGCCTGCAATGCAGGAGACGCAAGAGACTCAGGTTTGGTCCCTGGGTCACGAAGATTCCCCTGGAGTAGGAAATTGCAGCCTGGACGGAGGTTGTCCTGAAATTCCATGGACAGAGGGGCCTAGCAGTCTACAGATCATGGGGTCGCAAAAGAGTCGGAATGCAATAAAAAATTCTATTAGCTTCAGGCGTACAGCAGAGTGATCCAATATTTTTACAGGCTATACTCCATTAAAAGTTATTACAAGACAATGGCTCTAATTCCCTGGGCTCTAAAACGTATCCTTGTTGCTTATCTGGTTGTGGGCTTGATTCTTGCCCTCTGTTCATCGTTGGTGAGGAAATATTGCACACCCATAGTCCCGCTCTTCAACCACTGAAGTAGCAAATTCCAGCCCAACTGCAAGGACCATTTACAGACTGCACTGCCAAGACCTTTCCCCTCTCTGCTATCTTGAGCGCTTTCTTCCTGGAGACCATGTCTCCTGGGAATGCCCTTGGCCACTCCCGGATACTCTGAACTTCTTTGCCATTAGTTTCTAAGAGTGGCTGTCTCTGATCTTTCAAATAAAGTTGATGAGGGAAAGGGGAGGGGAAAGAGTAATCTTGCTGTCTGCGATATCCAAATCTGCCAGGAGAGCAAGGGCTCTGAAGTTTTAGCCTCAGGGATTAGAATCACCCTCAGTAGATCTGAGGATCACACTCAGTAGATCTGAGGTGAGACCTGAGAATTTGCATTCCTAACAAGTTTCCAAGTAACGCTGATGCTGCTGACCCGAAGGGGCTTCCCTGGTGGCTCAGTGGTAAAGAATCCACCTGCCAGTGCAGGAGACACCAGTGAGATCCCCTGGAGGAGGAAATGGTAACCCACTCTAGCATTCTTGCCTGGAGAATTCCACAGACCAAGGAGCCTGACGGGCTAGAGTCCTTGGGGTCACAAAAGAGTCAGGCACGACTTAGGGACTAAACAGCAACCATAACACCTGGCTTGAGGATCCTACTTTGAGGTCCATGGCAGAAGAAGGATGTCGGCCCTTTTCTCTGATTAGTAAGACACCGTGAGTCACAGCAGACAGCAGTGAGTGGCGAGGGCCCTTTTTTTCCCACTTGGCTTCTACACCTTTAAGCTAGACTTGAATAGTTTTTCTTTGGCTGGAAGAAATGAAAACTTCTATAATCCATGTATCTGTGGGTTTTGGCTTTTGGGAATCATCATTATAGATACTTCAGAGAAATATCAGAGAAAAAGATGTTTTAAGGGCCACTAGCTAGATACCTTTTTTAACCCTTTAAAACGAAGCTTGTAAACATCATTTTTAAAAACAGCATAGGGTGAGGGCAATTCGAATAGCACCCAGCCGGGACAGCCCGGCCCTCCCAGCCTCTGCTCCCGGACCCAGAAGATCTGGAAGGAGCCGCGGGGCCGCATCCCTGCTCGCCCGCCGTGGGCCCGCACCGCCCGAGACGCAAGCCCGAAACAGCGAGGAGGCGCCCCGCGAGCCCGGCCCCGCCGCCCGCCGGCCGGCCCGGTCCTTAGGCCCGTCCTCCCGTCCACTTGCTCGCGGGGCCGTGGAATCCTGAAGGAGATCCGAACTCTTCCGAAGACCACACACCTGCTGTTAAGAAAGACCCCCTTCTGCCGCCTGGCAAGACAAATACGCGCTCAATTCGCTCGCGGTGTGGACTTCAATTGGCAAGCCCAGGCCCTGTTGGCCCTACAAGAGGCGGCAGAAGCGTTTCTAGTTCACGTCTTCGCGGATGCCTATCGCCTCTCCTTACACGCCGGCCGCGTCACGCTCTTCCCGAAGGATGTGCAGCTGGCCCGGAGTGTCCGAGGCATTCAGGAAGGGCTTGGCTGAGCTCTGGCCACCCGCCCGAGTCTCTGGTTGGTACCAGAGCTTCTGCCTGTAGCCAGCTCCAGATCCATGGAGTACAAGGTGTTGCCTGGACTTGCTCTCTCGAAGCAGAGCGTGGGAGTTGCTTTCGTAGTTAGGTTTTTTTTTTAGAAGAAGACTGCATGGCTTTCCTCTGTAATAGAGGTAATGCATGAGAGAATCAACACATTCCAGAAATCCTGAGAATAATTTTCAGATGAAGAGACTCTAAGGTTGACTTCACTTTGCAAATTATTCATGTGACTGATGAGTTGGAAGACGTCAGATTTTCTAGGTTATGGGCGAAAAGGATATTTACTAATTATTTTAAATCTTCTTGTACCATTAAAATTTTTTTTTTACCATATATATATATTTACTTTCATTTAAAACATGATGGAAAAAAAGAAGAGAAGACCAGTCAGTTGCATGGAAGAGCCTGGCGCATCCAGCGTACAAATCTCTGCCCTTCAGATTGACTTCATCATTAACGGCAGAAGCAAGTTTGTATGTGGACTGTACCTGTCAAAAGATTATACAGCTTTTCAAAAACTCATTTGGGATGAAAATAGAAAATTGTTATGGTTTGATGTTCTGGGTCCTTCTGGTAAATTCCTGCCAAAATCATTCAGAAATTCCAACTTGTAGAATTTATTTGATCCTTTATTTGCAAATCATAGATGATGTATCATAATTTATACTTCAGAATTTTTCATTCCAGGATTTTAAAGAGCCTTTTCAATGTTTTTATAGGTACTTTTATAACTTCCTTGTGGAGAGATAATAAAAATAATTCTTAATGAAAAAAACTTGAAGCAAAGTTACTGTTATACATAGATTATACTGTGTTCTTTGTGTGTTAGCATTAAATTCTTCATTTGGACACTTTGCCAACAACCACAATTTATACAAGAGAATTGAGGGATGTATCTTTGCCTCCAGTGGAGTAGAGTATGAGCCGATAATATCCTTGCCCTTCTCTTTTAACTGAAAGCAGTTTAAGAGACGTCCAGGGAAATAGGAAGTGCCACCCGAAGACGTTTAGATATTGTGTGTGATAATGATTAGTGAGGGCGGATGCTAATAACGATGCGTCAGCCAACTGAATTCAAACTAAAGGGAAGGATCAAGTTCTGTTGTTTGATAAATTTTAACCCTTTGTAAAAACTTTTTCCTGTTCAACATCAACTGATTTTTATGTAAACATTGGAATAAAGCTTATCTATGAATACATTAAAAAAAAATAAAAACAGCATAATATTCCATCTGAGGGATGATCCATGATCACTTCATCATTCTCCTAACATGGACCTCTCAGGTTATTATCAAATTTTCAGTATGAATAGGTAAAGTGACGTTGAACACCTTTATAAATGAAGTCATTTCTGCATCTTCAGATCATTTCCCTTAGGATATTATGAAAAGAATAATTACTGGACCCTTCTATGGCTACAGAAACAAATCGTCAAATTCTTTCCTCTAAGGTGTGTTGTACCAATAAATATTCTCATGGGGGGAAAGCCACTATTTTGTTAATCTAATATAGGAAGACGTGCAGTATCTCATTCTCGTTTTAGTTTGCTTTTCTTAGTTTACTTTTATTTTTCATCAAGGAATGTATCTATCCCCACCTTCCCTACACAAAGTGTTCCTGGGACCAGACACACTGTTTGCTTCAATTGGGAAAAGTTCTTTATATAATATCAAATTATAAATTATGTAAAAATGTACTTGGAAAATATTAACCATATTACTAACATTGTTGTTTCTGGGTGGTAGAATTATTATTTGTGTTTTTCTTCTTCATACTTTGTGCTAATTTTTCTAAATTTTATAAGGTACTCAGAAAATGCTATTATAATTGCGAAGTGGAAAGTAAAAGCAATAAGAGTGAAATACTGTTTTAAGTGTCTGTCTACAATGTGGGAGACCTGGGTTCAATCCCTGGGTCAGGAAGATCCCCTGGAGAAGGACATGGCCACCCACTGCAGTATTCTTGCCTGGAGAATCCCATGGACGGAGGAGCCTGGTGGGCTACAGTCCACGGGGTCACAAAAGAATCAGACACAGTGTAGCGACTAAATAACAATAGTCAAAAGTGGCAGCGCTGAGTCGTGTCCGACTCTTTGCGACCCCATGGCCTGTAGCTCACCAGGCTCCTCCGCCCATGGGATTCTCCAGGCAAGAACACTGGAGTGGGTTGCCATGTCCTTCTCCAGGGGATCTTCCCGACCCAGGGACTGAACCCGGGTCTCCTGCATTGGCAGATGGATTCTTCACTGCTGAGCCACCAGAGAAGTCCCAAGAATTTTATAGTCCTTCATAAAGAAGCCCTGAGCTCAGCTGTTGGCAAGTGAGTTTAGTGGAGCTGAAAGGAAGCTTGGGGAACAATGATCTTAGTCCCTCCTCTTCCTGGTAAGAAAGTGAGGCCAAGAAACGTTTAGCGGTTTGCTGGAAGTCATGATCGTGAGTGAAACAACAAGGCAGAGAACTCAGATCCATCCGTATGGTTTTCCTACCAAATTATGTGCCTTTTCAGTTCAAGTTTGTGCAAAATTTATATGGATGAATGTAAATACCTAAATCTGAGCAAGACATAGGAGTTTCTTAATTTATCCCTAGCTTTAAGAATGTTTAATTTTATGACACAGAAATGTCTTTTAAAAGACTGACAATTTGTAGAGAACAGTAGCAAACAAATGGCATTATCTACTCTTAAAATGGCTGTGAGTACCCTATATACATATGGGTTTGAAGTTATCTGTATGTTCTGCTCCATATAAATTTATAATTTTCCATGCTTTCCTGGATACCTGATCCATACAGATGGCCAGAAGTCAACAAAGTGGGCCCAGTAACTTTTAGGATCCAATCCAGTTCCAGGCAGAGGGACTTCGTTACCTGAAGAGGCTTCCTGGTTTTGTGCAATAGTTCCCAGGTGCAAGTCACTGGAATTTCACAGCTGAGCTGAAGCTATTGTCATCCTGGCCGAAATGTACCCATTTGAAGCAATGTAAGGGCTTCCCTGCCGGCTCAGTGGTAAAGAATCCACCTGCTAATACAGGAGAGTTGGGTTTGATCCCTGGGTCGGGAAGATCCTCTGGAGGAGGAAATGGCAACCAGTACCTTGCCATTCTAAATGGCAACCAGAACTCCAGTATTCTTGCCTGAGAAATCCAGAGGAGCCTGGCAGGCTACAGTCCATGGGGCTGCAAAAAGCTGGATGTGACTTAGTGACTAAAAACAACAGCCAATAAAAATAAGGATATATAATGTGTTATTGATAAAGCTGCGTTTATCCACTCTTCTGGTGTTAAAAATGTTCTCTTATGAAATGATGGTGAAGGTGTGTGTATCTGTGTGTGTCAATGTTCTTATCTAGAAAAATACAAATTTGCCACTCTCATGTTGACCTTCAAAATGCTTTTAAAAATTTACTCTTCTGTGGAATTTCAAAATCTGGGACTTTGAAATACTGACAGTTTTAGACATGATTTAGAAGAATTAGAGTTCAAATCCTGGTGCAGCCACATATTTTGAGAAAGTTCTTAGTTTCTCTGAGTCTTCCTTTATTCAACTGTAGAGAAGGTGATATTTCTCTCAGGAAGATTAAATATTCTCATAAAACATCCAGAGAAACTGCTGGCACATAATCTCCTCCAGATATACCTGCTACAAAGTGAGGGAAAAATGCAAGACAGTCATCATTTGGCTTTTGGTTGTGTGAAGATAACTGACAAATCAATAGATCAGTTGACCATTGGCTCCATTTCCCTTTGTTAATAACTAGCACCATTATGGTCATTACAAATGTCTATTAGATAGAGTGAAGAAAATGATTTTTTAAAATCATTTCTATGATTTTCTCATTATAGTCATATCTTTTAGAAATTAGGTCCTAAAGCTTTCACTGTGTGTTGCTAGTAGCAATTTTCTGATTGCTTATACCCTGAGAACTTTAGGTTTACTTCAGGAAGATTATTGTTGAAGTCATGATCAATATTATGATCCTGAGTGTACTTGTTGTTGTTCAGTCACTCAGTCGTGTCCGACTTTGTGACCCCATGGACCGCAGCATGCCAGGCTTCCCTGTCCTTCACTGTCTCCTGGAGCTTGTTCAAACTCATGTTGGGTGAGTCGGTGAGGCCATCCAATCATCTCATCCTCTGTCATCCCCTTCTCCTCCCACCTTCAATCTTTCCCAGCATCAGGGTCAGCTCTTCACATCAGGTGGCCAAAGTATTGGAGTTTCAGTTTCAGCATCAGGCTTTCCAATGAATATTCAGGGTTGATTGCCTTTAGGATTGACAGGTTTGATCTCCTTAAAGTCCAAGGGACTCTCAAGAGTCTTCTCCAGCACCACAATTTGAAAGCATCAGTTCTTAGCCCAACTCTCACATCCATACATGACTACTAGAAAAACCATAGCTTTGACTAGATGGACCTTTGTTGGCAAAGTGATGTCTCTGCTTTCTAATATGCTGTTTAGATTTGTCATAGCTTTTCTTCCAAGGAGCAATTGTCTTTTAATTTCATGGCTGCAGTTACTGTCTGCAGTGATTTTGGAGTATGTATTGCGCTATTAAAGCTTAAATTTGTGCCAAATGTTTCTGGAGCCAACAAAGCAAGATGCACGTCCTAATTAATAGAAGAGCAGAGGGCAGAAGGTGGTGACAATGTCCCTGTGTTTAGGGAGCGCCCACTTGGTGGCTGTCTCTCCTGGTGCCCTGGCATCCTTGTCTCTGTCTCTGCCTCTGTTCTCTCTCCCTGCTCAGCTCCGACCAGGCTCTATCACTCTCCTCAATGGTTCAACCCCTGGGGTGACTTGCTGTCTGGAGTCCATGTCATCCCTTCACCTTCTAGGCCTTTGAAATAACCCCTTGAAGTCTTCACCAATCCATCATTTCTAACAGAGAAACTCTAACACCTCATTTAGTCAAGAACTCATCCCTGACAGACTGCATGTCGTTAGGATTTTTTTTTCAGTTTTTCCTTAATGTCAGTAATTTACACCTGAGCCCTTCAATTAGGACTAAATATTTATTTTATTATAGTCCAGAAACATCCTTGCTTTTGGAGGTTGTTGTGGATGGTGCAGTTATGATTCTTTTTAAAAAATATGTTGTTGTTCAGTCACTAAATTGTGTCTGAATTTAGTGACCCCATGGACTGCAGCACGTCAGGCTTCCCTGTCCTTTACTATCTCCCAGAGTTTGCTCAGGCTCATGATTTATTCCTATATTTCCATATTTTTCTCTTTGGGAAGAATTTCTTGATCTTACATATCAAGCTATGATGTGCTAGTTTGATATGTAAATAGAATATCAATATGCACTTATTAATGACTTCTGTGATGTAAGTAAGACAATATCTATCCTATCTATCCTTATTGTCTTACTTACATCACAGAAGTCACTAATAAGTGCATATTGATGTTCTGGCTTCAACAAGTAATAGGGCTCCCCCCCCCCACTCCCCCCGCCCCCCACCACTTATTAAGACACAAATCCCACAGAGTTTGTAATACTAACCAACTGATGTGCTGAAACTCCAATACTATGGCCACCTGATGCGAAGAACTGACTCATTGGAAAAGACCCTGATGCTGGGAAAGATTGAAGGCAGGAGGAGAAGGGGACGACAGAGGATGAGATGGCTGGATGGCATCACCGACTCATTGGGCATGGGTTTGGGTGGACTCCAGGAGTTGGTGATGGAAAGGGAGGCCTGTCATGCTGTGGTCCATGGGGTCGCAAAGAGTCAGACACGACTGAGTGACTGAACTGAACTGAACTGAACTAAACTGATGTATGAGTGGCAGCCAGCTGATAAAGGACAGCTAGTACCCAAGTGGGGAAGACCTAACAGATAACGTGCTCTGTGTGTCAGCATAGAAGCTAAGGTCATGGGATCAAAGAATGCCGATGCATCTCTGGGCGAATGTTTGGGGGGTCATCTTGGGACAAATTGTGCAAGAAAGGTTGAGGAAACATTTTATTAGGTACTTAATAGGTGTGACGTCTTTTGTTGAATTTTGAATATATAAGATGAAGAAGAAAGCTCCGTCTCCTGGACAAGGTTTAAGGCAGAATGATGGGGTAAACACATAGTTGAAGAACTGTGAGCGTGTCTATGGTAGATGTCTTTGTTCATACCATGTTCTTATCTAAAAGCTCAATGCCATGTGCTGAGAAGTTTTGATGGAAAAGAATCTTCCCCCCACATTTGTTTTTTCCTAGGGTTTTTTTGGGCTCCTTGAACCTGATTCTTTGGGCTAACTTTTGGCTTTATTGTTTGATTTTTTTTTTTGGCAAGCCTGAAATCATGTCTTTTCCACTAACATAATTCTGAAACTACATCCCTGGGTACAGTGTGGAACTTAGCACTTCCCAGGGTCCAGTGATGTGTTCTGATGGAGCCAGTGGACGAAGCCCAGAATGTCCCCAGGCAATGCGTGGGATTTCACTCTCCACCAGGCGGTCCAGTTCCTGTACACTGTGGGTGTCACTGATTCCAGATGCCTGAATCGGAGGAGCAGAACTATGCTCTTTGTTTCAAAGTGGGTGGGCGGTTTGTTCAACCCCAGGGGCCTTTGGACTGTGAGATGTAGGCTGAGAGAGCCAGTTATCTGAAACAAAGGTGGCTGGCCCAGACAGGCTGAGGGCCCAGCAGGGAAGGGAGAGAAGGAGGAGAACGCCTTCCAAGAAGAAGCTGAAAATTGACCTAGTTATTCTGATGGCACGCTCGGCTGGCTGCCTTTCCCTTCCAGGCCAAGTCCAGACTCTCTGACATGAAACAGAAACACTCACTGCCAAGGACTGAAAGACTGGAGACTTTTCAAGTGTTTCCTCTCTTTCTTCCTGCCTTCTTTTTTTTTTTTTTTTTTTGTAGTAAGGAATATCTGCTCTATCAAGGAATAGCTGTCCTCAAGCTGGTAATTCGGCTGATCTGAGTTCCATCAGGGAGCGCAGAGTGGAGTGGACAAGCAGAGGGCGAGAGGCAAAGCCATCTGCTTCCACGTCCCACTTGCTCTGGGATTTGGAGGCCCACGGGGACCTGAGGGGAAGAGCGTGGGTAGAGTGTGGGGGCTGAAGAAATGGGGGCAGGTGCAGCCCCACCCTGGTATTTTTAGGGGCTCTCTGCCAATAGCACATACACCTCATTTAATGATGAGAACTGGATTTTTTTTTCCCCCAACTCTCTATCTCCATATTTCTTTTGGGCCATTTCTTGGGCTTGTAGGTCAAACTGTAGTGCAAGACTGATCACCGGTGGCACTACTGACATTTGGAGCCAGGCAGTTCTTTACTGAAGTGTGATCGGGGGACTGTCCTGTGTGTTTACAAAGTTTAGCACCATCTCTGGCTACTTCCTCAACAAACCCTGAAGTTTTAAATTGAAGTATAGTTGCTTTACAATGTTACGTCAATTTCTGCTGTACAGCAAAGTGACTCAGTTTTACATATATATATATATAAAATATTCTTTTAAAATATTTTTTCCATTGTGGTTTATCACAGGATGTTGAATATAGTTCCCTGTGCTATACAGTAGGACCTTATTGTTTACCCATCCTTTTTATAAATAGTTCACATCTGCTGAGCCCAAACTGCCAATTTACCCCTCCCCCAACCCCTGTTTTTTAGATTTCTGCTGGTAAAGTTTTTGGAGGAGTTCTGTTGTCTGTTGTTAAACTTGTTGGTCTTCGAGCTTAAATTTGTTGGTGATAGAGCTTCATTTCATCCGCTTTCCTGAAAAAGCCAACTCTTAAAATGGCCTCATTTGTTACTTCAAGCAGACTTTGTAACTGAAGTGGAATATACATTCAGAAAAGTGCACAAGTCATGTGTACAGCCTGACGAATTTTCAGAACATGAACACACTCACTATGTCAAGCAATGGAACCCTGGAGCACTCCCAAGCCCATCTCATGTCTCCCCGCATTGCCATACCCTTTCAGGTTCACTGGTTTATAACACTATTCATCTCTTGAGCCTAGTTTTGAACTTTATAGGAATGGAATCATACTGTGTATTTCCTTTGGCTCCTGGATGTTCCCTCAACATTAAGTTGTGGAATTCATCCATGCCATTGCAGGTAGTAGCAGTTAGTTCCTGCTCATTGCTCCGTAATGACCAGTTTGGGGAATATGCCTCATTTTCTATATCCATTTTACTGTTCATGGGTACTTGTGCACTTTGCAGATTTTGCCCACTTTGAGTTGTGTGCTTCTATAAACATTTTTGTACCCATCTTTTGTTGACTGCACATATGCATGTCTTTTGGGAGTAACATTCCCAGGTGATAGAGTGCTCACAGGTGACTACTTCTGGTTTCCCAAAGTTGTTCTACTCTTTTAGCTCCCTCCAGCCTCAGATATGCAGATGATACCATCCTTATGGCAGAAAGTGAAGAGGAACTAAAAAGCCTCTTGATGAAAGTGAAAGAGGAGTGAAAAAGTTGGCTTAAAGCTCGACATTCAGAAAATGAAGATCATGGCATCCGGTCCCATCACTTCATGGGAAATAGATGGGGAAACAGTAGAAACAGTGTCAGACTTTACTTTTTTGGGCTCCAAAATCACTGCAGATGGTGATTGCAGCCATGAAATTAAAAGACACTTACTTCTTGGAAGAAAAGTTATGACCAACCTAGATAGTATATTCAAAAGCAGAGACATTACTTTGCCAACTAAGGTCCGTCTAGTCAAGGCTATGGTTTTTCCTGTGGTCACGTACGGATGTGAGAGTTGGACTGTGAAGAAGGCTGAGTGCCGAAGAATTGATGCTTTTGAACTGTGGTGTTGGAGAAGACTCTTGAGAGTCCCTTGGACTGCAAGGAGATCCAACCAGTCCATTCTGAAGGAGATCAGCCCTGGGATTTCTTTGGAAGGAATGGTGCTGAAGCTGAAACTCCAGTACTTTGGCCACCTCATGAGAAGAGTTGACTCACTGGAAAAGACTCTGATGCTGGGAGGGATTGGGGGTAGGAGGAGAAGGGGATGACAGAGGATGAGATGACTGGATGGCATCACGGACTCGATGGACGTGAGTCTGAGTGAACTCTGGGAGATGGTGATGGACAGGGAGGCCTGGCGTGCTGCGATTCATGGGGTCGCAAAGAGTCGGACACGACTGAGCGACTGAACTGAACTGAACTGAACTGAGCTGAGGATGAGAATTCCGATTGTCCCATGTTCTCTCCAACATTTGGTATGTTTTAGCTTTTTAATTGTAGCCATTATCATGGTGATATTGTGATCCCAGTGTGGTGAGATGACTCAACCAGTGAAGCTGACAACCATTACATCCGATTTGGTGATGGGCCTCTTTTCACCTTCTTTTTTTCCAGGTTTATTGAGCTATAATTGACAGAAAGATGGTAAGATATTTAAAGTGTGCAACATGGTGATTCAGTACAGGTCTACATTGTGAAAAGTCCCATCGTTGAGTTCATTAACGCATCCATCACATCATATATATTTTCTTTGAGGAGAACACACCTTCAGTTCTCATCAAAATTATAATAGAATTTAGTATTATCAGCTGTGGTCACCATGTTCTATGTTACATTGCAGACCTTATTATAACTGAAAGTTTGCTCCATTTAACTAATCTCTCCCTCTTTCTCCCCCTTCCCAGCCACTGGAAATCATCATTCTGTTTCCTGTTTCTACAAGTTCAACTTTCTTGTTGCTCAGTCGCTAAGTCGTGTCCGACTCTTTGCAACCCCATGGACTGCAGCACACCAGGCTTTCCTGTCCTGCACTACGTCCTGGAGTTTGCTCCAAGGCATGCCCATTTTGTTGGTGAGGTGATGCCATTCAACCATCTCATCCTCTGTCACCCCTTTCTCCTCCTGCCTCCAATCTTTCCCAGCACCAGGATCTTTTCCAAGCAGTCGGTTCTTCGCTTCAGGTGGCCAGATTATTTGAGCTTCAGCTTCAGCTTCAGCGTCAGGCCTTTTAATGAGTATTCAGGGTTGGTCTCCTTTAGGATTGACTGGTTTGATCTCCTTGCTGTCCAGGGGACTCTCAAGAATCTTCTCCAGCACCATGATTTGAAAGCATCTGTTCTTTGGTGCTCAGCTGTCTTTAGGGTCCAAGTTTGTTTTCTAGTTTCTGCATATTGTTATACGGCCCGTGGGCCCTGACCCTGAGGGAGGGGCCGCCTGCGAGCGTGAGAACCCGAGTGGGGTCAGAGGTTGCGCCCCGCCCACAGTCAGCTCCCAGGAGTCTCCGCGGCACAGAGCGAGGGGAGGCGTTCGTGGCCTTCTACCCGGAGGCCTCCAGGCCCTGTGGTCTGAGGGCCGGCGGGTGAACTAGGGCCCGGGGACAGGCTGGGTCCTGAGTCCTGCGGCGCCCCAGACCCCCAGGCTGAGTGGGCCCAGGACTTGAAGAGGCAGAGAACCCCTCCGCCATCCCAGCCTCTTCATGGAGGAGGCCGTCTCTGTGGGTCCCGGTCTCTGGAGGCCTCGGCACCTGGACGATGGGGACCCTGCGGCTCAGGTAACAGCTTCCTCCAGCACGTTCCCACTTTGGTGACATGCCTTGTGAGAGTCCTGTGATTTGTTTAGCTTTGTCTCTGCTGGGTCTTGGTTCCTCTGTGGGCTTTTACTCTCGGTGCAGTGAGCGGGGGCTGTCTACTTGTGTGTGGGCATCTCATTGCAGCGGCTTCTCTTGTGGAGCGCGGGGCTCAGGAATTGGGGTGCACTGGGGCTTTGCTGCTCTGCAGCACGTGGGATCTTCCCTGAGCTGGAATCGAGCCTGTGTCTCCTCCTGCATTGGCAGGCAGATTCTTCAAAAACTTTACTGCTGAGCCACCAGGGAAAACCCCGAACTTATGTGATTTTTAGCGGCAAGTTTGTGGACTAGATAAGACAGGAGTTATTTATACCCAATGTCCAGTAAAGAAAATAAAACTCCAAGGAGAAAAGATAGCTTCTCAGGGTCCCTCTAGTAGGTGGCTGACTGGACTTCAAGGGCTGGTCTCCATGCCGGTGATGTCCACTGCTGTACTTTGCCGTCCTTCCTTGTATGACATCTATAATAGGAACGAGTTTAGGTTGTTTGGCTTCTGAGAGTATGACTGAGGTTCGTGAGGATAAAATAGTTCTTTCAGCTTGATGGTGCTGAGTTATGGCATTTAGAGGATCAGAAAAAGTGAAAAAGGCAGGAATACAAATAAGCCTGCAACATAGAGAGCAGTTTGGTTATCACAAAATAATGAGGCCTGAAAGATGGGGATTCACAGAGGTCAGTTATATTTCATGTGAAATGAGTTAAGTGGCCCTTTTGTACCACAATGGGAGCCTTGAACACAGAGTGATTAGTCAAGAAATTAATACTACATCGGCCACTGTCAGTGCTCTTCTGTGAATTACAGA
The DNA here is from genome assembly GCF_023091745.1 of Budorcas taxicolor. Lineage (NCBI taxonomy): Eukaryota > Metazoa > Chordata > Mammalia > Artiodactyla > Bovidae > Budorcas > Budorcas taxicolor. Next base: position 39,250,484 of record NC_068933.1, on the reverse strand, counting down.
ATAGTGTGCTCTAGAGTCTTGTGGAGTTTGACTTGGGAGTCATGGAAGTTTTCAATTTTTAAAATGTTTCTGATTATTATTAAACTTCATGACTGAATTTATATGAATCTTATTTTAATTTAGAACTTTTTTTTTTTTTGATGGGCACTGAGTGTCTTGCAGGATCTTAGTTCCCAGACCAGGGATTGAACCCATGTCTGGCAGTAAAAGTGCAGAGTCATAACCAGTGGACCACCAGGAAACTCCCTAGAGCTTTGAATTTATTTAAAATTTATCTCTGTGTCTCTCTCCTTCCTCTTTCCCTCTTTCCCGCCCTCTTCCTTCCTTCCTCCATTTTCTTCCTTCCTTCCTTTTCATCCCCCCTTCCTTCCTTCATCCTTTATTCTTTCTTCCTGTTCTTCCTATAGTTTTTCTCTCTGGGCCCTCTTTTTTGGAAATAATGTAATTTATGGGCAAGTAATCATCTAAGTCTTCCCCCAAATTTCTAGTCCCATTGGTACAGTACCTGGGAGTCACGTGTCTTGGACACACACCTAGTGGGGGATTAAATTGCCCATAATAAATTATGCTGGATGGCATGTCCTTTCTTTCTGTCATCCTACACCCAGCTGTCGATCACTTGATACGTGATTGTCCTCAGCCTAAACCACCTTCAGTATTCTCTTGCTACTACCCTGTTCTTAGTATTCTTCCCACTCCTGGGAAAATAGAAGAAGGCCCCTCCTGACCTCTTCCTTGGTAGGTCACATTCTATCAACCCCTTTTAGAGAACTACCCCTAAATTTGGAAGAGTAGTTAATTTGACTACCTGGAGTCTGATAACAGAACATGGTGGAAGTGAGCAGCCTCCAGCCCCAGTCCTTTAGGGATTGTTGAGTACAGCTCCTAATGTCTTAAAAAACCTCAAAACCCAGCTGCCAGGCTGTAATGAAGCTCAGGCAGCTTCCTGAGATGCCTTTGTAGGAAGAACTGAGTACCCAGGAAATAAGTACCCTATAACTCTGGCTGAGCTCCTAGCTGATGGTTAAGACCAACTTGCCACTCATGAGTGAGGCAATTGGAAAGTAGATTCCTTGTCTCAGATATTCCGTATTGAGCAGAGACATCCTGTCCTGCCCGGCTGTGCCCAGATTGCACATTAGTGGATGAAATAAATGATAGTTGTTAATCAACGAGGCTCTCAAACCTCAACATTCCATCAGTGGCTAGTACACAAAGCTGATGAATCCTCCTCTGTGTGCCACCAAGTTGCTGCTTTCTGATCATGTTTGTTTTACTGAGGGAAAAATGGGGTGTGTTCCCACTAAGTCTTCGTTAGCTCTGTGGTGGGCCCCCTTCCTACGGGGGAGAGGTCTGTGGGGTACTTCTAACTTGACTGTTGACTTCGGTGTGTGAGAGTCAAGCCTTCTGTGGAGAATCAGCAGGCCACGTGCAGGCTCCCTTGTGGTATCAGAGGGGTGGGGCCTGCTTTCCTCTTAGGGTTGCCACCCTCTTCCCTTTCTCCACCTGTGACCTTTTATTTATTGGCCAGTGATCATTTATACTCGCACCCCAGTCTTCCTCTTTCCCCGGCTCCACAATCCAACTCTTTTTATACAGGACTCCTCCCCCAGTGGCTCACAGTCCAAGGTGCATTTTAGGATTACCTATGAATCTTAAAATACAAGGACTTAGGACCCACAGCAGGAGATTCTAAAGCCAAACATTTGGGTATTTGGCTTAGACATCTGTGTTTTTAAGGAAACGTCACAGGTGATTCTTTGAAGGTCACTGTCTGAGACACCCTGCAAATATATCCTTGGATTAAGCTTTATGTGCCGTGTACTTTGCGGGCATTTGACAACTTCAGGGCCAGTGTTGCTCATTCCTTTGCTGTATAATGAAAAAATTTTTAAATGTTAGCCTTGCTCAAGTTTTTACTTTCTAGGCCATGAGTTTCACTTGAAATTTCTGTCTTCTCATATTGTCTGCTTCTTTCTGAGCCAAGAGCTGCTCATTTTCCAGTGAGTGTTTAATCAGATCTGCGTACAATGAGATGATTAATACTTGTAAATGCAAAGATCTGAGGATAAAAGTGATGCCTTCTCCCTTAAATAACAGACTGCATCAGTTCAGTTCAGTCACTCAGTCGTGTCCGACTCTTTGCGACCCTATGAATCGCATCGCGTCAGGCCTCCCTATCTATCACCAACTCCCGGAGTTCACTCAGATTCACATCCATTCAGTCAGTGATGCCATCCAGCCATCTCATCCTCTGTCGTCCCCTTCTCCTCCTGCCCCCAATCCCTCCCAGCATCAGAGTCTTTTCCAGTGAGTCAACTCTTCTCATGAGGTGGCCAAAGTACTGGAGTTTCAGCTTCAGCACCATTCCTTCCAAAGAAATCCCAGGGCTGATCTCCTTCAGAATGGACTGGTTGGATCTCCTTGCAGTCCAAGGGGACTCTTAAGAGTCTTCTCCAACAACACGGTTCAAAAGCATCAATTCTTCGGCACTCAGCCTTCTTCACAGTCCAAATCTCACATCCATACATGACTACTGGGAAAACCATAGCCTTGACTAGACAGACCTTAGTTGGCAAAGTAATGTCTCTGCTTTTGAATATGCTGTCTAGGTTGGTCATAACTTTTCTTCCAAGGAGTAAGCGTCTTTTAATTTCATGGCTGCAGTCACCATCTGCAGTGATTTTGGAGCCCAAAAAAGTAAAGTCTGACACTGTTTCCACTGTTTCCCCATCTATTTCCCATGAAGTGATGGGACTAGATGCCATGATCTTCGTTTTCTGAATGTTGAGCTTTAGGCCAACTTTTTCACTCCTCTTTCACTTTCATCAAGAGGCTTTTTAGTTCCTCTTCACTTTCTGCCATAAGGGTGGTGTCATCTGCATATCTGAGGTTATTGATATTTCTGGAACAGGCCAATTCCTGGGACCCATGCTGTGGCCAGCTCCCGTTTCCCTCTCTTCAACATATTCACACTCATGCCCTCTTCTTTGCCTGTTCTTGGAAACTCTATCCTTCCCTACCAAGTCACCGTACCTTCTTTAAGAACCTTTGAGATGTCATTCCCCACAAAGTCTCTGCTGACTGCTGCAGAGTTGGCTCTGCTTATAACCCCCTGGCGCTCACCTTGTCAATTTCTGTAGGTGACATCCTACCACAGGCACCTTCCACTCTTTACTAAGCGTTCGTCTTGCTCCTGTACAAGGTAGGCTGTAAGTTCTACACCTTTCTCAGTCAAAGATAGAAGGGTGTTGAGTGAGACAACTTTGCTTGTACAGTTTGTTTTTCTTGGTTCTTTTTTTTTTAATTTAAGTTTTATTTTATCATGGAGCATTGTTGATTTACAATGTTGTATTAGTTTCACGTATACAGCAAAGTGGTTCAGTTATACTGTGTTTATTATACATGTGCTGTATACTGTATTTATTCTTTTGTAGATTCTTTTCTCATATAGGTTATCACAGAGTATTGAATATTCTGTGCTGTATAGCAGGTCCTTGTTGATTATCTGTTTTGTATTTAGTGCTGTGTGCATGTTGATCCCCAGCTCCTCGTTTATTCCTCCTCTGTCCCTCTTTGGTAGCCATGAATTTGCTTTCTATGTCTGTGGGTCTGTTTCAGTTTTGTAAATAAGTTCATCTACATCATTTAAAATTTTTTTATTATTATTTTTAAACCTCTGCTTATTTTCGGCTCTGCTGGGTCTTCCTGGCTGCGTGTGGGCTTTATACAGTTGTGGCAAGTGAGGCTACTCTCTAGTTGCGGTGCTCGGGCTTCTCACTGTTGTGTCTTCTCTTGTTGCAGAGCATGGTCTCTAGGGCACATGGGCTTAGGAGTTGCATCTCGTGGGCTTAGTTATCCCGCAGCATGTGGGATCTTTCTGGGCCAGGGACTGAACCCATGTGCCCTGCATTGGTAGGCGGATTCTTAACCATTGGACCACCAGCGAAGTCTGTATCCTTTCTTTTAGATTACACATATGAGTGATATATGTATTTGCGACTTATTTCACTTAGTATGATCATCTCTCAATCCATTCACATTGCTGCAAATGGCATTATTTCATTCTTTTTTATGGCTAAGTAATATTCCAGTATATGTAGGTACCACATCTTTATTCATTCATCTGTCAATGGACATTTAGGTTGCTTCCATGTCCTGGCTTTTGGAAACAGTGTTGCTATACACGTTGGGGTGCATGTATCTTTTCAAATTATGATTTTCTCTGAATACATGCCCAGGAGTGGAATTGCTAGACCGTATGTTAGTTCTATTTTTAGCTTTTGAAGGAACCTCCATACTGTTCTCCACAGGGGCTGTACCACTTTACATTCCACCAGCAGGTAGGAGGGTTCCCTTTTCTCCACACCCTCTCCAGCATTTGTTATTTGTGGGCTTTGTGATGATGGTCATTCTGACTGGTATGGGGTGGTACTTGCACTGTCTCTGAGAGTTCCCAATAGGAAGGAGCAAGTCAGGTGCCCACAGTGGTACTGGTGTTTCCATTTTCTCACACTTGCCTTTTTACCTGGTATTCTTCCCGGTTTGCTGCCCAAATAAATTACTTCCACTCAAATCTTTGTCTTTGGTTATAACTTTTCAAGAAATTACTTAAGACGGTGACCATCTTCCCAACACTGGCACTCAACTGAAAAACTTGATTCTCTCTGGTTTTATAGATGAGCATACTGTTTTCCGCATCAGAGCATGAGGACTGTCGGAGCTGGAGACGGGTCTTATAACTGACTCCTGCGAGTCATCCTGAGGTGCCTTGCACATTGCTGAACCCACAGACTTGCCTCTAACTGTGCAGGATGTGCGACAGAGGCAAACCTGCAGAATGGACACACATCGTTACTGGCTCTTGATGCATGGATCCTGAAAAGAAAACTGTAACAGGAAACATGATTCCTTAGGGACTGCTTCTAAAAAGCAGGTTGAAGATTTCACGGAGAAAGAATAGTCCTGGAAGGTCTTACCTTGCTCCACAGGAGCAGGGAGGAGGGATAGAGGAGGAGGGAATCCTTCAGCATGCATTTCAAGGTAAGCTGCAGTATTTGGTGAAGAAAGTGTCTGCTCCTCTGAGTACATCAAAAAGAAGACATTCTTATAATTCTGAAGCAGGAGTGCATGACAAATTGCCTGGGGTTTCAAAGGAAAGGAAATGTGCATTTGTCTTAGTCTTCTGATCGAGCCTGAAAATTACTTAGAAAACCGGGTGATTTTCAGGAAGTTACTGTGTAAGATCTATCAGGGAGATACCAACTAATGTGACCTCTTCAGTAGGGCAACTTCGGGAAGGAAGGAAGCTATTCTAAGTTGCCTTGTTCTACTGGTAAGAAGAAAACAAGGCAGTGTTTAGAAGAGGCTGTTAGCTCTGCCTGGTCCATCCGAGGATGTTATGGTGCATGTAGGCCACCTCGCTTACACGACAATATCAGCATACTGGAGAAAGCTGTATCAGTATGCTGCCTAAGTGCGGTTGCTGATCGTTTCTCCATCATGTTGCAGAATGCTCCTGACCAGTTAAATTAATTTTGTAGTTAATTTTTATAAGCAATCGCTAAATCTCCACAAGTTACCTGTAAGAAAGAGATTGAAATCTTCTTACATGACTTTCCCCCCATTTTTCACAAAACCTATTTACATACAATAAAAATTACCCCTTATGCATGTATAGTTCAGTGATTTTTGGTAAATATGTCATCCTTATAGTACAACTTTGGGACATTGCCATCCCTGCAAAATACTCTGCTGAGCTCATTTGCAGATCATTGAACCACTCCGAGCTCCAGGCACCCACTAAACTGCTTCCTGTCCTATAAGTTTGTGATTTTCTGAACATTTGATAAAAATGGAATTACATACAAAGTGTAATTTTTGCTGGCTTCTTTTACTTAACATGTTTACAAAAATATTGGAGTATATAGTTGATTTGCAACAATGTGTTAGTTTCAGGTGTACAGCATAGTGATGTAGTTAAACATATATGTATAGTCATTATTTTTTCAGAGGATTTTCCCAATAGGTTTTATTTTATTTTATTTTATTTTTTTAATTTTTATTTTTACTTTATTTTACTTTACCATACTGTATTGGTTTTGCCATACATTGACATGAATCCACCACGGGTGTACATGCGTTCCCTAACATGAACCCCCCTCCCACCTCCCTCCCCATAACATCTCTCTGGGTCATCCCCGTGCACCAGCCCCAAGCATCCTGTATCCTGCATTGGACATAGACTGGCGATTCGTTTCTTACATGATAGTATACATGTTTCAGTGCCATTCTCCCAAATCATCCCACCCTCTCCCTCTCCCTCTGAGTCCAAAAGTCTGCTCTGCACATCTGTGTCTCTTTTGCTGTCTTGCATACAGGGTCATCATTGCCATCTTTCTAAATTTCATATATATGTGTTAGTATACTGTATTGGTGTTTTTCTTTCTGGCTTACTTCACTCTGTATAATCGGCTCCAGTTTCATCCGTCTCATTAGAACTGCTTCAAATGTATTGTTTTTAATGGCTGAGTAATACTCCATTGTGTATATGTACCACAGCTTTCTTATCCATTCATCTGCTGATGGACATCTAGGTTGTTGCCATGTCCTGGCTATTATAAACAGTGCTGCAATGAACATTGGGGTACATGTGTCTCTTTCAATTCTGGTTTCCTCGGTGTGTATGCCCAGCAGTGGGATTGCTGGGTCATAAGGCAGTTATATTTGCAATTTTTTAAGGAATCTCCACACTGTTCTCCATAGTGGCTGTACTAGTTTGCATTCCCACCAACAGTGTAGGAGGGTTCCCTTTTCTCCACACCCTCTCCAGCATTTATTGCTTGCAGATTTTTGGATCGCAGCCATTCTGACTGTTGTGAAGTGGTACCTCATTGTGGTTTTGATTTGCATTTCTCTGATACTGAGTGATGTTGAGCATCTTTTCATGTGTTTGTTAGCCATCCGTATGTCTTCTTTGGAGAAATGTCTATTTAGTTCTTTGGCCCATTATTTGATTGGGTCGTTTATTTTTCTGGAATTGAGCTGCATAAGTTGCTTGTATATTTTTGAGATTAGTTGTTTGTCAGTTGCTTCATTTGCTATTATTTTCTCCCATTCAGAAGGCTGTCTTTTCACCTTGCTGATATTTTCCTTTGTTGTGCAGAAGCTTTTAATTTTAATTAGATCCCATTTGTTTATTTTTGCTTTTATTTCCAGAATTCTGGGAGGTGGATCATAGAGGATCCTGCTGTGATTTATGTCTGAGAGTGTTTTGCCTATGTTCTCCTCTAGGAGTTTTATAGTTTCTGGTCTTACATTTAGATCTTTAATCCATTTTGAGTTTATTTTTGTGTGCGGTGTTAGAAAGTGATCTAGTTTCATTCTTTTACAAGTGGTTGACCAGTTTTCCCAGCACCACTTGTTAAAGAGATTGTCTTTACTCCATTGTATATTCTTGCCTCCTTTGTCAAAGATAAGGTGTCCATATGTGTGTGGATTTATCTCTGGGCTTTCTATTTTGTTCCATTGATCTATATGTCTGTCTTTGTGCCAGTACCATACTGTTTTGATGACTGTGGCTTTGTAGTAGAGCCTGAAGTCAGGCAAGTTGATTCCTCCAGTTCCAGTCTTCTTTCTCAAGATTGCTTTGGCTATTCGAGGTTTTTTGTATTTCCATACAAATCTTGAAATTATTTGTTCTAGTTCTGTGAAAAATATGGCTGGTAGCTTGATAGGGATTGCATTGAATTTGTAAATTGCTTTGGGTAGTATACTCATCCTAACTCTACAACTAAAGCAACTAGAAAAGGAAGAATTGGAGAACCCCAGAGTTAGTAGAAGGAAAGAAATCTTAAAAATTAGGGCAGAAGTAAATGCAAAAGAAACAAAAGAGACCATAGCAAAAATCAACAAAGCCAAAAGCTGGTTCTTTGAAAGGATAAATAAAATTGACAAACCACTAGCCAGACTCATCAAGAAGCAAAGAGAGAAAAATCAAATCAATAAAATTAGAAATGAAAATGGAGAGATCACAACAGACAACACAGAAATACAAAGGATCATAAGAGACTACTATCAGCAGTTGTATGCCAATAAAATGGACAACATGGAAGAAATGGACAAATTCTTAGAAAAGTACAATTTTCCAAAACTGAACCAGGAAGAAAGAGAAAATCTTAACAGACCCATCACAAGCACGGAAATTGAAACTGTAATCAGAAATCTTCCAGGAAACAAAAGCCCAGGTCCAGACGGCTTCACAGCTGAATTCTACCAAAAATTTCGAGAAGAGCTAACACCTATCCTACTCAAACTCTTCCAGAAAATTGCAGAGGAAGGTAAACTTCCAAACTCATTCTATGAGGCCACCATCACCCTAATACCAAAACCTGACAAAGATGTCACAAAAAAAGAAAACTACAGGCCAATATCACTGATGAACATAGATGCAAAAATCCTCAACAAAATTCTAGCAATCAGAATCCAACAACACATTAAAAAGATCATACACCATGACCAAGTGGGCTTTATCCCAGGGATGCAAGGATTCTTCAATATCCGCAAATCAATCAGTGTAATTCACCACATTAACAAATTGAAAAATAAAAACCATACGATTATCTCAATAGATGCAGAGAAGGCCTTTGACAAAATTCAACATCCATTTATGATAAAAACTCTCCAGAAAGCAGGAATAGAAGGAACATACCTCAACATAATAAAAGCTATATATGACAAACCCACAGCAAACATTATCCTCAATGGTGAAAATTTGAAAGCATTTCCCCTAAAGTCAGGAACAAGACAAGGGTGTCCACTTTCACCACTACTATTCAACATAGTTCTGGAAGTTTTGGCCACAGCAATCAGAGCAGAAAAAGAAATAAAAGGAATCCAAATTGGAAAAGAAGAAGTAAAACTCTCACTGTTTGCAGATGACATGATCCTCTACATGGAAAACCCTAAAGACTCCACCAGAAAATTACTAGAGCTCATCAATGAATATAGTAAAGTTGCAGGATATAAAATCAACACACAGAAATCCATTGCATTCCTATACACTAATAATGAGAAAGTAGAAAAAGAAATTAAGGAAACAATTCCATTCACCATTGCAACGAAAAGAATAAAATACTTAGGAATATATCTACCCAAAGAAACTAAAGACCTATATATAGAAAACTATAAAACACTGATGAAAGAAATCAAAGAGAACACTAATAGATGGAGAAATATACCATGTTCATGGATCGGAAGAATTAATTTCTATTTTATATCGGACCATAGTTGATTTACAATGTTGTGTTACTTTCAGCTGTACAGCAAAGTGTTTTCAGTTATACATATATATGTTCTTTTTCAGATTATTTTCCCTTATGGCTTATTATAGAATATTGAGTAGAGTTCCCTGTGTTATACAGTAGGTCCTTGTTGATGATCTATTTTATATATAGTAATATGTGTATACTAACACCCCAAAAAGATGTCCTTTTCATTATAGGGGACTGGAATGCAAAAGTAGGAAGTCAAGAAACACCTGGGGTAAAGGCAAATTTGGCCTTGGAATACGGAATGAAGCAGGGCAAAGGCTAATAGAGTTTTGCCAAGAGAACGCACTGGTCATAGCAAACACCCTCCTCCAACAACACAAGAGAAGACTCCACACATGGACATCACCAGATGATCAACACCGAAATCAGATTGATTATTTTCTTTGCAGCCAAAGATGGAGAAGCTCTATACAGTCAGCAAAAACAAGACCGGGAGCTGACTGTGGCTCAGATCATGCCAAATTCAGACTTAAATTGAAGAAAGTAGGGAAAACTGCTAGACCATTCAGGTATGACCTAAATCAAATCCATTATGATGATACAGTGGAAGTGAGAAACAGATTTAAGGGACTAGATCTGATAGACAGAGTACCTGATGAACTATGGATGGAGGTTCGTGACATTGTACAGGAGACAGGGATCAAGACCATCCCATGTAAAAGAAATGCAAAAAAGCAAAATGGCTGTCTGGGGAGGCCTTACAAATAGCTGTGAAAAGAAGAGAAGTGAAAAGCAAAGGAGAAAAGGAAAGATATAAGCATCTGACTGCAGAGTTCCAAAGAATAGCAAGAAGAGATAAAAAAGCCTTCCTCAGCAATCAATGCAAAGAAATAGAGATAAACAACAGAATGGGAAAGACTAGAGATCTCTTCAAGAAAATTAGAGATACCAAGGGAACATTTCATGCAAAGGTGGGCTCGATAAAGAACAGAAATGGTATGGACCTAACAGAAGCAGAAGATATTAAGAAGAGGTGGCAAGAATACACAGAAGAACTGTACAAAAAAGATCTTCACGACCCAGATAATCACGATGGTGTTATCACTCACCTAGAGCCAGACATCCTGGAATGTGAAGTCAAGTGGGCCTTAGAAAGCATCACTACGAACAAAGCTAGTGGAGATGATGGAATTCTAGTTGAGCTCTTTCAAATCCTGGAAGAGATGCTGTGAAAGTGCTGCACTCAATATACCAGCAAATTTGGAAAACTCAGCAGTGGCCACAGGACTGGAAAAGGTCAGTTTTCATTCCAGTCCCAAAGAAAGGCAATGCCAAAGAATGCTCAGACTACCGCACAATTGCACTCATCTCTCAGCCTAGTAAAGTAATGCTCAAAATTCTCCAAGCCAGGGTTCAGCAATACGTGAACCGTGAACTTCCAGATGTTCAAGCTGGTTTTAGAAAAGGCAGAGGAACCAGAGATCAAATTGCCAACATCTGCTGGATCATGGAAAAAGCAAGAGAGTTCCAGAAAAACATCTATTTCTACTTTATTGACTATGCCAAAGCCTTTGACTGTGTGGATCACAATAAACTGTGGAAAATTCTGAAAGAGATGGGAATACCAGACCACCTGACCTGCCTCTTGAGAAACCTTTATGCAGGTCAGGAAGTAGCAGTTAGAACTGGACATGGAAAAACAGACTGGTTCCAAATAGGAAAAGTACGTCAAGGCTGTATATTGTCACCCTCCTTATTTAACTGATATGTAGAGTACATTATGAGAAACTCTGGACTGGAAAAAGCACAAGCTGGAATCGAGATTGGCAGGAGAAATCTCAATAACCTCAGATATGCAGATGACACCACCCTTATGGCAGAAAGTGAAGAGGATAAAAAGCCTCTTGATGAAAGTGAAAGAGGAGAGTGAAAAAGTTGGCTTAAAGCTCAGCATTCAGAAAACGAAGATCATGGCATGAGGTCCCATCACTTCATGACAAATACATGGGGAAACAGTGGAAACAGTGTCAGACTTTATTTTTTTGGGCTCCAAAACTACAGATGGTGAATGCAGCCATGAAATTAAAGAACGCTTACTCCCTGGAAGGAAAGTTAAGACCAACCTAGATAGCATATTGAAAAGCAGAGATATTACTTTGCTAACAAAGGTACATCTAGTCAAGGCTATGGTTTTCCCAGTGGTCATGTACGGATGTGAGAGTTGGACTGTAAAGAAAGCTGAGCGCCGAAGAATTGATGCTTTTGAACTGTGGTGTTGGAGAAGACTCTTGAGAGTCCCTTGGACTGCAAGGAGATCCAACCAGTCCATCCTAAAGGAGATCAGTCCTGGGTGTTCATTGGAAGGACTGATGCTAAAGCTGAAACTCCAATACTTTGGCCACCTCATGCGAAGAGTTGACTCATTGGAAAAGACTCTGATGCTGGGAGGGATTGGGGGCAGGAGGAGAAGGGGCCGACAGAGGATGAGATGGCTGGATGGCATCACCGACTAGATGGACATGAGTTTGGGACTCTGGGAGTTGGTGATGGACAGGGAGGCCTGGCATGCTGCAATTCATGCGGTCACAAAGAGTCGGACATGACTGAGTGACTGAACTGAACTGAATGTGTGTATGTTAATCCCAAACTCCTAATTTATGCCTCTACCCAGCTTTCCTTTTGGTAACCATTAGTTTGTTTTCAAAGCCTGTGAGTCTCTTTCTGTTTTATAAATAAGTTCACTTGTATTATTTTTTAAATTCCACATGTAAGTGATATTATATGATATTTGTCTTGCTCTGTCTGATTTATCTTACTTAGTATGATAATCTCTGGGCCCGTCCATGTTGCTGCAAATGGCATTATTTCATTCTTTTTATGGCTGAGTAACATTCCATTGTGTATATGACGAGATCTTTTTAATTTATTCATCTGTTGGATTGCTCCTGTGTCTTGGCTGTTTGAAATAGTGCTGCAGTGAGCGCTGGGGTGCATGTGTCTTTTCAGAGTATGGGAGTTTGTTAGTTTGCTTTCTGTGTATGTGGCTCTGTTTTGTAATTATGTTCATTTGTATCACTTTTTAGAGTCCACATTTAAGTAATATCCTATGATGCTTGTCTTCTTAAGACAGTTTTTCTTATTCCTACTTTCCCTACTTCCATTTTACAAGGAGGAGTCACTTTCATCTCTTTTAACTGAGGTGTGTGAAATTATACATGTATGTGTGACATGTATGTGTGTGTGTGTGGAGTACTATTTTCCTCCATTGCAATAAATGATTTTGTGATTTCTATTTTATTAATTTAGGTAATATCCATAGCCTTCTTTATGTGTATAGAAGAGAGAATTTAACTCTTTTCCTTCTCCCACAGCCCCCCACACATGAATTTTTGTTTTATTTTCTTGATTTATTTTACATTTTTATTTTAAATTAAGCTTTTACGAGAGTGGTTAAAAATAGGCACATTCGTTCTTAAGAATTCAGATCTCAGGCTATAACAGGAAATATATTAATATTAAGAGAAACGTGAACACATTAATATCAAGCATAGGATTTAAGTCATCTAGTTGGGGGATATCATGAACTCTGATTTCCAGGTGAGTGAGAAATTTTATTGTTGGGAGGGAAGATGAGGACTGAAATTTTAAGTCAGGGGCAGGAACTGAGATCTTCCGGAAGTGCCAGGCGTGGGAAGGAACTAGATTTGTCAGGCAGCCGCTGTGGACCAAGCGGTGTGCTATGGATTTAGTGTAACCGTAACAAGCCGCAGCGGGACTCCTTCGTCATGAGATAGAGCGCAAAGCAGCTGCAGTAGAAGGGCTTTCAGTGGGGACTGTCTGATCCGGTGTTACTGCAGTTGTGGCCAGGCTCGGGCTCAGACAACAGGGCAGGGCTCTGCTCTTCTGGGAAACGTTGCCTGTGTTGGCTGATTTCTTTGCAGGTAGGATGTCTCCATGTATCTACTAAGAAGACTGCTGGCATCTATATTTTCCATTTGTCATTTCAGCAAAGCACTGGATAGGAATTTTCTTTTTCAGAGTCATTATTACTTTAACTTCAGGAAAAGCTGGTTGGCCTTGCTTGGGTCACCTGCTTGTCCCTGTTGGAGGGTGTCCAGCCATCATGGTACACAGCTCCTTCATGGACACATGGAATAAAGAGGCCCTGTCTCATGGGCCCGCTCACCTTTCAGCACTTCCTGAGGTCACTTCCCAAACAGACTACTCCCTCTCCCAGCCTGGTCCCAGTATCTGCTTCTGGGGAAACCCAGCCCAAGACAAGAGATGGGGAAATCAGACATGTGGATAATTCTGGATATTTCAGTTGGCTCATCTTTCAGATACAGTAAGCCTGCCACATATGAACCTTCAAATGGTGAGCATTCAGAGATGTGAACAGGCGTTTGCCTGTCCAGTCATGTGCGTTAGTTCAGACGTCTGTGTACATTGTCACGTGTGTGCAGCCTCTACAAGTGGCTGTGCTTTTATGCACTTGACAGTACTGTGTAGAGCGCAGCAGTACAGTATCCTTATTTTGAGCTAGATCTGCAAGAGGATGACTGTTGAATTCCTTGCTGTGCAATGTGAGGAGTTTACTAATGAAGACCTGATGGAATTGGAGGCCCAGAGAAATGACGAAGAGAGACAAGAGGAAGAAGAAGTAACTGAGGAACTGGAAGGGTTCACGATGCAGCAAATGGCAAGGCGTGTGCATGCTAAGTCACTTCAGTCATGTCTGACTCTGTGCGGCCTATGGACTGTAGCCACCAGTCTCCTCTGTCCATGGGATTTTCCAGGCAAAAATACTGGAGTGGGTTGCCATGCCCTATTCCAGGGGATCTTCCTGACCCAGGGATCAAACCTGCATCTCATAAGACTCCTGCATTGGCAGGCAGGTTCTTTACCGCTTGTGCCACCTGGGAAGCCCCACATGGCAAGCAGCTTTTGTTTCTTTGAGGAGGGACTGTTAGTTTTCGAGGAACAGGACCCGAATGTAGACTGGGCCACAGAGGTGGCAGCAGCTGTTCAGAATGCAGTCCGACGCTACTGTATCACCTATGATGAGAAAAATAGAGAGCTGCTACCCCGATGTTACTGGGTGGTTGTATCAAGAGGGTAGACAGGATCGAGCCCAGCAGGGAACCAGAACCGGTGCCATCAGCATCGGGCATGAGTGACATCGCACTGGGCCCTCTGTCTCCTATTGCTGATGGTCCTTCAGCGCTACCATCTCCCTTCTTCCCTCCTTCCTCCAGTTAGAGTAACCCTTCTTGCCTGTTCATTCGATGCCAGCCCCTGGATGCCAGCTGTTGTATTGCACTACTGCATTTTTCAAGGTACTGTACTGTCAGATTAAAATTTTTTCTCTATTTTTTTTATGTATTATTTGTGTGATAAGTATTAAAAACCTATTACAGTAAAGGACTGCATAGCTCATTGTGTTAGCTGGATGCCTGGGACCACTTTGTTAGCCTTATGAACAATTTGGACTTACAGACACACTCTCAGAATGGAACTTGTTCATATGTAGAGGGCTTACTGTATGTTTATTTTAATATGTTTATTAGCTAGAGTGGTGAAATATCACAAACTAGCTTCCATTACCTATTTTCAGATAAGAGTTAAATGTCTTCTGAATTAATGAAATTTGTATGGTTACGGCAGGTGCCTTGCCTTAACATGATTCCTGGAGATTGATGGTCTGGGTTTGAATCTTTTCTGGGTTCGTCCTTGGGAAAGCCTCTTAGGCTCACAATACCTCAGATTCCTCTCTGATGTAGACAGTGCAGTATATAGCTCAGTGTTTTCCGATAACATTAAATAAAGTTTGTAATGTGCTCAGGAGAATGCCTGGTGTATAATAAGCACCATGTAAATGTCGGTTAAACACTTGAATAAAAAAATGAGGTTGATCACGGTAAAAACTGTACTTTCCCAAGTAGGCCACAGACTAACCATTGCATGAACAAATTATTTTATTTTAATAATACATTCTTTTCCATATTAATTATACATTTTAAACCACAACACAATTATGTTAGCTTCATGAGCCATTTGTCTTTAATGAGTACTGAGCTAATTAGTAAGACCTATCTTTTTGGGCATTGCATCTGTTCTGCACCTTTCAGTTTAGTATTCATTATTTTAATATAGCAATTCTCATTTTCAAAAATATTTGGAGAGGAAAATGAATAATTACTCTTCTGCACTACATCACTAAGTTTCAAAATACAAAAAAGTTGAAAATAGGCATGTGGGCATGGATATACCTGGGAAGTGACTCCATAGTGTATTATGCATGAGAAATACTTTATTGCTTCTTGAATTGGTACAGTTCATTATTTCTCCTAAGAAGTATTTTTAGTCCCTTTTCAGAATTCTTAATTATTTCTTTTTGTCCCCGAACATCTAATTCTACTCTTGTGAGGTGGTGAATCCAGATTTTCTTTCATTCTCAGAGGTGACAACCTTCAGCATATGAATTGGATCATCACTGGTGAAAGAATTATAACTGTTCCAATGATTCTTCATCTTCCTTTCACTCCCATATTTTCAGCTGTCAATAGCAGTGATTCTAAATAATGGTTATGGACTGTATCAGAACATGTATGTGCACACATATGTATCCACATATGTAGATATAAAATACACATATACTAATACATAGCACTTTGAGTGATGCTAATTCAGTGGTCGAGGGCTAGGCCTCAGGAACTGGCATTTTTGGGAAGTTCTTTAAGCAGTCCTGTCCCAAGAACAGCCAGGTTTGGGACCCCCAGCACGATGGCTTATCCAAGGGCCTGCTGCCATTTCTAACTGATTCTATAACTTATGTCTGATTATGGACACCTAGAGGCAGGAATCTCCCCTGCTTATGCTTAGATGTGCCTGACACCTGTCCTGACACCCAGCACAGTGTCTGGCAGAGCCCGCATTTAATAAATGTTTGAAGGACATCATTTCACGGTCAGCCTCCCAGTACCCAGGTTTATCTTTTGTTGTTTCCAACATGGCCCTGTTTTCTGAACAGGCCTATCACAGGCTGTTCCTTCTGCCTTGGCCTCTGTGTTCACTCTTTACCATCTCGGGAACAGATGTTCTTTTTCTTTGCTTAAGAACATCGTATAGATTATTTAAGAACTAGTTTTCCAAGTTTGCTGTAGAATAATATATTAAGTAGTAAGCTCTGAGGACATGAGATAAGACTGGATTGATTGATGCTTTAAGAAGGTTTGAGGCGGACCGAGGAGTAATGAGTATGAACAGCGGTCCCACATACCATGCTATCCTAGTCACTTGGGTCTCCCATTCTGGTCACATGATGAATTTAGGTCATGAAATCATTGGGGGCTTATTTCATTACTTACTCAACTGTTCATTAGACAAATATATATTGAGTACTGCATCTTCTTTTGGGCAATGGAAATATAGCAGTAAACAAAACAGAGATCTTTACTCTTCTAGAGTTGATGTGTAAATATAGATTATGTTAGATATTGATAACTGCCCTGTGAGAAAATACAGCTGAATAGGGAAGTAAGGAAGGGAAGTAGGGAAATTGCTCTGTTAGATGCCAGGGGAAGTCTCAGCTGAGTAGGGGAGTGGTTCAGAGACTGTAAGAGACTATTCAGACAGGAGAGGCTTTTGGCTTAGATGAAGGGAGACGTGGAGATGGTGAGAAATGGTGAAAGTCTGAATATATTCTGAAGGTCTATCTATCTCATGAATAGCACATAGGCTGTGACAAAGGACAGGAGTCAGAGTGGCTCTCTGAAGCCTGAACAGCTGGGAGGATGGAGTTGCATTTACTGAGATGGGCAGGTTAGCAGGAAGAGGTTGAGCTGTGGGTGGAAAGCATTTAGTGATTTCATTTTAAATATGCTAAATTTGAGGAGCCTAGTACACTTCCAAATTTGTTGACTAGACAGGTATATTAGGCACCCTGTAGTTTGCAGGAGAGGTTGGCCTAGAGAAAAATAAAATTGAAAGACACGAGCTGGGAGGAAGTCACTTAAGTAGACAAACGTGGAACTCTGAGAACTAAGTTGTTTTTTCTTCCACTGGTGCTGCATAGAATGTGGAATCTTAGTTCCCTAACCAAGGGTTGAACCCTTCCCCGCCTGCAGTGGAAGCACAGAGTCTTAACCACTGGACCTCCAAGGAAGTCCCCTGAGAACTGTCCTAAGACAGGAGTCAGCCAGAAAAGTCTCTTGGAGAAGAGTAGCCAGTGAGGTAGCAAGTAACCAAGAGAAACTGCTGTCCTGGAGACAAGAGAAGAAAGTGGTCCAGGGAGGATGGTGTCATCACACGTGTGATGCTAGTGAGAGGCCATGTCGGTGATGACTGAGAGGGACAGCGGGACTACTGATGGGGAGAGCACTGGTCATTGGTTTAGGTTAGAGGTGGTGGTGGTGGCTTGGTCGCTAAGTCATGTCCGACTCTTGTGACCCCATGGACTATAGCCTGCCACGCTCCTCTGTCCATAGGATTCTCCAGGCAAGAAAACTTGAGTGGGTTGCCGTTTCCTGACCCAGGAATGGAACCCAGGTCTCCTGCACTGCAGGCAGATTCTTTACCAACTGGGCTACAAGGGAAGCCCAGGTGTTAGAGAAGGCACTTTAATTGGGGTGATACCTGCAGAGGATTTTAGGATATGTTAGAAAAACAGGAGTGAGCGTGGACCACAGTTTGAATGGGTTTTGCTTTAAAGAGTAGCAGAGAAATAGGGCTGCTGCTGGAGGGTGATGTGAAGAAATGGAAGATTTTTCATTGGAGCTCTTCTAGCCTGTGTGCACGCTGATAGATATGATCTAGTACAGAGAGAAAAATGATAAAGCAGAGTGAAAGTGATTAATTGTTAGAAGGATATTCTTTCATGGGTGAGAGAATTTGGGGACAAGTGTAGGGATTTGCTTTAGAAAAGAGCCAGATTATTCATCACAGTTACTGGGGGGCTGGCAGTTTCTGGCAGCAGCAGTTTTACTAAGCTAAGGGAAACTACTCTCTCAAGAAGGGAGGAGGCTCAGAAGCGCCCGGCAGTGGGAGTAGGGCTGGGTGTTTTCCAGTGGTGGTCCCTCCCTGTGTGCTGCGTCATTTGACTGACAGGTTGATTGACAGATTCAGGTTATATACCTTCTTTCCTAGTATGCAGGCACCCAAGTGGAGCCCATGGTGGGGAGAGCAAAGGCCGCAATGGTCATTTATCATAAATAGCGCATCATGACCCCTAGGTTACTTGGAGTCACCTCTTAGGTCTTGGTGTGCCTATGCCAGTTGACGCTGACTGTTTTATCTTGCTTGGTCCTGATAAAATCTGGAAACTTAACAGTCGTTAACCACAAAAGGGAGGATCTCTGAAAGTGTTCTGGTCCCCAGTGTCTAGGTGGGGGAGGGAAAGGTGACCTGTTCCAGGATGGGGTGGGACCCACTCATGTCTGATTCGCTATCTGATAAAGGGAGTGAGCTCAGAGACAGCAGGCAATGGTCAGAGAATGAGGCCCTGGGAAGGGGGTGGGTGTATTGGCCGTGGCAAGGTCTGTGTAGGGTATAACCAAGGCAATAAGTTGTTGAGTTAAAGCTAAGGAAAAAATCACTGGAGGTTGAAGTGGGGAGGAAACTAAAAATCCAGGAAACTGAAAGGATAATCCCCAAAGACTTTGAAATCACTGAAGCGTATGATAACAAAAGGGTGAGGGTAACAATGATGTGGGAGTTGAGGTCCCCAGAGGAGTAAGAGTGAGGTGGTCTGGTGTCTGGTGATGGCAGTGTGGTTTGATGTAGGAGCCTCAGAGTTGGAGAGGGTGGTTGCAAGGCAGGAAAGATGATGGCTTGGAAGGGCTAATGAAGAGCAAGAAGCGCCTCCATTCAGCCTTCAGTCAGTCAGCACGAGGAGGGCGCGGGAGGAAGATCCCCTTGCCAGAGTGTTAAGGAAAGCTGGATCCGGGGGAGAGCCAGGGCTTACTGGGAGCAGGAAAGAAGGGAGAAAATAAAACAACCTTACAAAGCCCTTACTATGTGCCGGGACGCTTCCATGATGTTTTATATATTACCTACGTTAATCTTCAAAACAAGATCTCTCTGTAGCCATATTTTAGAGATGGAGAAATTAGAGCACAGACAGATTGAGTGTCTCGCTCGAGGTCAGGGGTCGTAAGTGGCGGATGTGGGACTGAGACCTGTGTGTGCTCAGCCCTGCACTGCCCTTGCCGCCTGGAGCACGCATCTGGAGAAGAGGGGTGTGCTGCTGGTGCATCAGGAGTTCCATGGAGGGGCTGCGGGAGGGGTAAGCAGGTTAGAGTAAGGATTGGGCAGAGCTGTGTGGGGATGAGGGATAAATGGGCCTGTGGTTTGCAGGCACACAGAATTAGTGCTCACGGTCTCCCAGGCAGACGGTGGTGAGGCTGTGAGTCTTGGGGTGATGGGGCCGAGGGTAGGATAGAGGTGTTGCCAAGGACACAAGGTCAACACCCCCATCTTCACTCAAGCTGCTGGAGGGCAGAGGCTGGGCACAGGCCTGGGAGGCTATCACTTGGTGCATAAGGAAGTTTGGGACCCCCTCTTCACTTAACCCGCTGCAATTATCCATTTATTTAAAAAAATAATTACTGCTGACATCCAGTAAGTTTCTGACATGAACAATAAGGTTAAAATCATCCTCATTTTCCATTTTGTGAATTTCTTTAAAAAACAAATGTGCTCATGAATTTATTAAAGGGATTCAGTCACCTTTACAAGATGGCAACCTTTATGAATCTCCCTCACATCTCCTTATGCTTTGTAGTTGCTAACATATTTTCACAGACATGATTTCACTTACAAACTCTACCCACTACCAGCCCAGTTTCTGGCGTATTTTTGGTACTAAAAGTTTGCATATCTAGAGGATGGACAGAATGAAATATTGAGTTTGGAGTAAGGGCAGAAAGTAAAATGTGAAATATTTGGGAATATTCATACTTAATTTTAATTTAACTTTCTTTTCTTCAGTTTTTAAAAAGGGAACTATTCTTATATTCTTCAGAAGGTAGAACAGAGAAAAATTAGCATAAATTCTTGCTGGCAGCTTTTCAATTTATTACATAAATCTGTCATATTTTAAGTGGAATGGCTTAGACACTCAGCTTTCACTTAGGAAACATATGGTGATAATAGAAAACATTTCAAGAGTCCAATATGGTAAATCAGCAAAAAGATGATTTTATACATCAAAGATATTTATTAAATGTTGATGCATTTGTGCAACAGCTGATTTTTGCTACTAGCGGAAACCATCAAGAGTCATAATGACTTTTCTTTTGCTGTTAAAGAGAACAGAAGGGTGAGAAGAAACCAACTAGAGAAGAGATAATGGCTCTCTTGTGAATATAAGGCTCCTATTTTTATAGACACTTATGATGGTTTCTTCCCAGGGATCTGGTATCATGTTTTTCACCCCTCTGCTGTTTTTGTTGCTGTTTGTTTTCTTATGACGGATTTGCTTGATTGGTAAAATTGGAAACAATACCTGGGTATGCTGAGTTCAGCTCTGTCCATCTTGCTTAATCTGGTCTGGAACCACGTAGTTTGAATGTATATTTAATTTAGGTCCCTTTGGCTTTCATGCTAACTTATAACCTCTAATTAAGGCTCTACCAATAAAAAGTATTTTGTCTCCTTTGCCACATCATTGCTTTATACCTTAAATTGCATGAAAACTGGGGCATTATGGTGCTGCTTACTGGGATCAAAGTGTAGGATGCCTTGGAAGCCTTTTCAGACCTAAAGCCTCTTGATGAAATTGAAAGAGGAGAGTGAAGAAGCTGGCTTAAAACTCAACATTCAGAAAACTAAGATCATGGCATCCAGTCCCATCACTTCATGGCAAATAGACTGGGAAATGATGGAAACCCTGACAGACTTTATTTTCTTGGGCTTCAAAATCACTGCAGATGGTGAGTGCAGACATGAAATTAAAAGATGCTTGCTGCTTGGAAAAAAAGCTATGACCAGCCTAGACATCATATTAAAAAGGAGAGATATTACTTTGCCAACAAAGTTCTGTCTAGTCAAAGCTGTGGTTTTTCTAGTAGTCATGTACGGATGTGAGAGTTGGACCATAAAGAAAGCTGAATGTCAATGAATTGATGCTTTTGAAGGGGGTGTTGAAGGAGACTCTTGAGAGTCCCTTGGGCTGCAAGGAGATCCAACCAGTCCATCCTAAAGGAAATCAGTCCTGAATATTCAGTGGAAGGACTGATGCTGAAGCTGAAACTCCAATACTTTGGGCACCTGATGTGAAGAACTGACTCATTTGAAAAGACCCTGATGCTGGGAAAGACTGAAGGCAGGAGGAGAAGGGATGACATAGGATGAGATAGTTGGATGGCATCACCAACTGGATGAACATGAGTTTGAGCAAGCTCCGGGAGTTGGTAATGGACAAGGAAACCTGGCATGCTGAAGTCCATGGGGTCGCAAAGAGTCAGACACGACTGAGCAACTGAACTGAACTGAACTGACTCAGTTAGATGTCTCTCCTGTGTGCTTTCAAAGTTCCTCATGCTCTGCCTTTATAGCTCTTCATATAGTTACTATTGGTGTAATGCCTGCTTTGTTGCTAGAGCTGCAGGTAGTGACCAATCTCAGTATCACTGGGACTTAACATGGTGCCTGACAAAGTAGCACCCAGTTTGTGGAGTGAATGTTTGAATGAGCTACTGCTTGGGTAAAGACTAAGTTCCTAATTTACGTAGTGAATGAAAGAAATGGACGATGAATTTGAAGCTCTCCACTCAAAAAATAAAAGTAGATTGTAGAAGTTATTGTCCTTCCGTACTTCAGTTTTGAACAATTTAAAACTCTGAAAGAGAAGTGTCTTCCTCCATGAGTCATGCTGGAACTAAGCTAGGAAACTGGAAAATGTGTTTTTTAAAAAATAAGAATCAGCATTAAAAAAAAAAAAAATCAGCAGTCTCATTCCAGTATATCCAGTCTCATTCCAGTATATTATCAGCTCAGCTTACTAGACAGTGTTCATTTTCATCCTTCAGAATTTTGCATATGAAAGTGTGGAGATGAAAGTACAGAAAGTGCTTTCTGTGTTCCAGTGCTCATTAATAATAGCATTAAGGTACATTTTAAACAATACTATAAAGAACTAATAGGTAGATATAACTGCCTAGGAAGATTTAGCTATTTCTTCAAAAAGAAAATTAGGGGACAGTGAAAAAATAGATCATCATGATGATTATTTTTAAAGAAAGTAATACAGTCAATTTCTAACCAGAAAACATTGGATTGAGAATCTGAAATAAGGCTTGTGGAATTGAACCTCCCTTTTAGGTCCATCTCTATAATAATGCATAAAGTAGTAGTAGAAAGGAAGCCTATTGCCTGGTTTGCGGTTAACCACTTCTGTCAGTGAATGAAAGCCCATACTGTTGATCAAGGATTTGGAGGTCAGAGAGCTCAGATGGTGGTTCTTACCTAGGGTCGCCATATGGCTGCAGTCGGATGGTGATCAAGGCTGGAGTTGTTTGAAGGCTTTTTCACGTGCACATCTGGTGCTGGGCTGGGGTGTCGAGAGTAGCTGCAGGCTGGTGGGCTGTTTGTATGTCTCTCTGTCCTGCTGGAGCATCCATGTGGATGTCTTGAACTTCCTCACTGCATGGTGATCTCAGGGGAGCTTGGCTTCTGTTAGGGGGATGTTATCAAGAGAACACGAGCACGGATTGACCCTCCAGCTGGCCCCAGGCAATCAAAGGCTCCTCAGCCCCTCTCTTGTCCTTGGAATATACGCTCTGCCCACTGTTCCCCCAGGTAGAGACATCTCAAGGACACAGCCTTGAGAGAGTCATTGGTCTTGGGCCCAGGTGGACTGAATATGTGCTTGAACCAGCTCAGGGTTCTGTGTAAATGTTTACGATTTGGCAGATAGGGGAGGAGACCTACTCACCTTGCAGCTGCCCAAGACAAGCCTCCTGTGTAAGTTCCCTTGCTGAAGCTCACCATCCACCCGTCTGGAGGGTCTGCCTCTTTCTTCGGTCCCACCTTGCCTTCCATGTCTGGGGCCAGTTTCAGACTTCACCTGTGGAGCCCCCTGAATTTGCAAGCCAACAGGTTTTCCCAAAAAGTTCCAAGAGAAGGGAGGTGGAAGCTCCCAGGCTTACAAACTGGGCTCAGACAAGGGAGCAGCGCTTCTCCTGTATTCCCTGAGAAGTGTCCTAGAGCTCATGTTCAGAGGGAGAGGACATAGGCGCCACCTCTTTTTAAAGAAAGATACATTTCTTGGTTTATTTTTGACTGTGCTGGGTCTTTGTTGCTGCCCAGGCTTTTTGCTAGTTGCGGCAGGCGGGGGCTACTCTTTGTTGCGCTATGCAGGCTTCAGATTCCGGTGGCTTCTCGTGGAGCTCTAGGCGTGCGGGCTTAGTTGTGGTCATGGGCTTAGTTTCCCTGGGGGAACGTGGGATCTTCTTGGACCAGGGAACGAACTGGCATCTCTTGCACTGGCAGGTGGATTCTTTGCCTCTGACCACCAGGGAAGCACTAGGCGCTGCCTCTTGCTGAGAAGGAGTCACAGTGGCTTGCTCTCCCCGGTGCTGCGTGCTAATGCCTCCCCGCCTGGAAACTGTTCTCACTAGCGTCACGGAAAACGTTAGCGTAGAATTAGTTATTTACTGATGAAATAAAAAATATTAAATGTGAAATACCTGTCTGTTTACTGCTCATTGATTCTTGTAGCACATTCAAAAGTAGGAAAAAAATCAAAGGCAGAATAGATGAGATCTAATTTTTCTTTCTGTCAGTTTAGGAAATGAATACATGTCCTGTGGCCATCACAGCTGGTGAAGTGAATGTATGCAATGTCTGAATTTTTATTTTCCCCATTTAGATCTTTATATTATGTACAAGCAAATGATTTTGGTGCCCTCAATTTTTTTTTTTTTTGTCTTTAGAGGAAATAAACTTACATATATAGTTCATTCCTCTCTCAATTACAGATGTTTAGACAATTAAAGGAGGAATTTTCAAAGCTCAAAGAAAATTAATTTTGACCTTGGGGAAAAATGTTGAAATGAAGTTGTGCTTTTTTTAATCTTCCCGCTTAAAACCCAAGAAACCAATGTTTGCCCTGCAGGCATAGCCTGGATTCTGGAGCTATGCAGATTCCCAGCCCCCCGGGTGGTGTGAGGCCTTGTCAGTGCTGTGGCTCCATTGTGTATTCCTTGTTAATAATAATTTAATGACAGCTGATATTTGTTGTGCACAAACCATGGGCTAGGTATGGTGCGAAGTGCTTATCTTGCATTATCTCAATTAACCCTTTCAGTAGCTCTATGATGTAAGTACTAGGATTATCTTTGTTTACCAGGAAATGGAGGTGCTGAGATGTGGCATCGCTTGCCTCAGTTCATGTCCCCACTCCAGTATTCCGGCCTGGAGAATTCCATGGACTGTATAGTCCGTGGGGTTGCAAAGAGTCAGGCCTGACTGAGCAGCTTTCACTTTCATGCAATATTTATTTCTCTCTGACTTGCTTCACTCTGTAGAACAGGCTCTAGGGTTATCCGCCTCACTACAGCTGATTGGAGCCATTCCTTTTCATGGCCGAGTAGTATTCCATGGTATATAGATAACCACAGCTTCTTTATCCATTAAAAATAACAGTCTAAATAAATTCTGAAAAACCTAATGTAAAAGATATTCTTACCCCTCAATCGCACGCACCCCTTTGCCTCACTTGAGGTTTCAGCCTTGGCTCTGTGTACATATTCCATACAGGCTTTGGCTGACTTCCAGCTGTCAGCCTCTGGTGGAGGTCTGTGTGCTGCTTCCCTTAGGGAATCATAAGTTTTATCTGGGTTTTTCCCTCAATAACTCCAATGGACCTAAATTGTCAAGATCTACAGGTTAAAGGAAGTAAGGAAGACCCAAATCAAACATTCCCCACACTGCACATGTCTGTCAGCTCAGACAATTTTCCCCACATAGAGAAAAATTAGCTTCTTTTGGTTATAAGTTTTTTTGTCATCCTCTCCCACCTGGAACAACCACTCCTGGCACAGCAGCAAGCCCTCTAGAGGTCTCCAGCCACCTATCATTCCTCACCAGGAGGAGATTTCCCCCGGCTACACCTGCATGTAAGTGGACGAACAGCAGGTTGTCCATGAGGTGTGTGGAGCCCGTCTCCCTGGGCCTCTGCTGAGGACAGCTGTGGGTACTCCAGCAGCCCTCATATCGCATCAGCAAGTGTCAGACAGAGCCATTCAGGGAAGATCGATTTTATTGTCCGCGGGGTTTATGACTGAGGCATGTTCCTCTCCATCCTGCTCTTCATGAAGGCAAAGAGAAGTGCTCAGAATGTCTTCCTGTTAACTGGGTGGGTCCTTCTGATAAATAGCGAGCCCCGTGGTGGAGCAGTCACAGCATGCTCTGGAAACAGTCTGCACCTCAGGGCCTCGGCATGTGTAAGGGTCAGGCACGACTCTGTTAAGGAACTGGCTTGGTGTGAACAAATAGTGGGAACTGCAGTTAAAGGGAGGCAGGAGAGATAGGTCATTCCTTAAAAAAAAAAAAAAAAGCCGATTTTTATCGGCTAGAATGAGTAAAGGAGCACTGGGGGATACTGTGGTTGGTTCTCCCGGGAGCAGACCTGAGATGAAGATGCGAATGTACATGGCTTGTTTCAGAAGCATGCGCAGGGACCTGGGGGAGTTGGATGGGGAAGGGAAGCGATCCAACACACAGTGTGGCATCGGGCAGGTGTTTGGGCAACTGGGGGACTCCAGGAGACAGGGTGGAATGTGCTTTGGGATTACCTCCCCACAAGCCCTGATCCCACCAGGTGAGGAAGCTAGATTACTTATTCCCCATCCCTTTCTCTGTCATCAGCTGAGGCCACTTGCTGGAGCACTGCAGGGGTCATCTCGAGGCGCGACCCAGAGACCCCATTAAGGAAAGATTTGTTGCCCCACTTCTGGGTGTGTGTCTGTGGGCCCCCTTCTGCTGCCAGCCCATTCAGTAGCTGCCTCCGTGCAGAAGCAGTTTTCCAAAGTCCTGCCGTTCCATGGTGGCCCGCACCCAGTGCCGGCATGGAAGAGGGTGACCGTGGAAGGGCATGACGATTGAAGCGGGCATAGACAGGACTTGCCATTTAAGCTCATCTCAGGACAACTCTGATTTAGCACCCAGGCCCCCTGTAGGTAGGGCTGGGGATGGCTAGCAGAGAGGATGGGGGTGAAGGGCAGAGGTGGAGAAAGTAATGGAGAAGGTCCAGCCTCATGGAAAGAGAGACAGTGAATTAGGCAGAAAGTGAAGAAATAAAGAGCCTCTTGATGAAAGTGAAAAGATGAGAGTGAAAAAGTTGGCTTAAAGCTCAACATTCAGAAAATTAATATCATGGCATCTGGTCCCATCACTTCATGACAAATAGATGGGGAAACAGTGGCAGACTATTTTTTTGGGCTCCAAAATCATTGCAGGTGGTGACTGCAGCCATGAAATTAAAAGATGGTTACTCCTTGGAAGGAAAGTTATGATCAACCTAGACAGCATATTAAAAAGCAGAGACATTACTTTGCCAATAAAGGTCCATCTAGTCAAGGCTATGGTTTTTCCAGTAGTCATGTATGGGTGTGAGAATTGGACTATAAAGAAAGCTGAGTGCCGAAGAATTGATGCTTTTGAACTGTGGTGTTGGAGAAGACTCTTGAGAGTCCCTTGGGCTGCAAGGAGATCCAACTAGTCCATCCTAAAGGAGATCCGTTCTGTGTGTTCATTGGAAGGACTGATGTTGAAGCTGAAACTGCAATACTTTGGCCTCTTGACGTGAAGAGCTGACTCATTTGAAAAGACCCTGATGCTGGAAAAGATTGAAGGCAGGAGGAGAAGGGAACAACAGAGGATGAGATGGTTAGACGGCATCACCGACTCAATGGACATGAATTTGGGTAAACCCCGGGAATTGGTGATGGACAGGGAGGCCTGGTATGCTGCAGTCCATGGGGTCGCAAAGAGTTGGACACGACTAAGCAATTGAACTGAACTGAACTGAGTACGTATTAGCGATCACTATTATTGTTATTGTTATTAAGGGCTGAATTGCACTTTCCCTAAATTAATATGTTGAAGTCCCGTTCCCTAGAACCTCATAATGTGACTGTGTTTGGACACAGGGCCTTTATAGAAGTTCTTAAGGTAAAATGTAGCAGTTAGGGTGGGTCCTAATCCAGTCTGCCTGGTGTCCTTATAGAAAGGGATTAGGGACACAGAGACCTAGGAACTGTGCGCCCAGAGGAGAGACCCTGTGAGTACACAGGGAGGATACCGCCGTCTGCTCCTCTCTCGCTCCATTTCACGGATGGCTGGGAGCACCCAGCCCTGGCATGCAGTGGTGCAGAGCGTCTGGCTCCTGCCCTTGTGGTCCTTCTGTAAGGAGGAAGGGGAATACGTGAGTGATGACAACCGCCAAAGTGCTATGAAGAAGCAATGCTGAAGAAAGGGAGTAAAGGCGGAACAGCGGCGAGATCTGCTCCGGTAGAGCCTCTTCCAGCCGACAGACCTCTCTCTCCTGTGTATCTGCCTCTTCTCTGAAACCCAGTTCAAAAGAGTCACCTTCCCCCAAAGCCTTAGATCTTCCACATCTGCTTTAGAGCCTCAGGAAGCCACTGCCCCCTCTAGTTCTGACTCTGTGCTCTCCCTTCCAGGGTGCCAGGAGAGCGTGAATTGACAGCACGGGTCCTTGGAGTCAGTCTCCCTGGGTTCAGATCCCAGCATTGTCCTTTACTGCTTGTGTGGCTTTGGGTAAATGTCTGTGGTTCAGTTTCTCCATCCTTAAAATGAAGATAAAACTGTGCTGTGCAGTGCTTAGTCGCTCAGTCATGTCTGATAGGCTGTAGCCCGCCAGGCCCTCTGTCCATGGGATTCCCCAGGTAAGAATACTGGAGTGGCTTGCCACGCCCTCCCCCAGGGGATCTTCCCGACCCAGGAATCAAATTGGGATCTCCTGCATTGCAGGAGGAATCTTTACCAGCTGAGCTACCCAGGAAGCCTGAAGATAATACTAGGATCTATGTTATGGCATGGATGTGGGGATTAAATACATTAAACCAAGTTTAGAACAATGCTGGGTATATAGACAGCATTACAAGGATCATCTTACCTGCCTGGTTACACTTGCTTGTGTCCATGTTTTATCTTTCCCTCTAGGCACAAGCCTAAGCACAGTTAAGAACAAGAAATTTGGGGTCAGAGTAGAAGAAAATCAAATTCTGGTTGAACAACTTTTTCAGATGCGTGAGCTTGGATACAATCACTTGACCTTTCTGAACCTCATTTTCACTACCATTTAAATAATGACAGCAATACCTACATTTTGAGTTATTGAGAGGAGTAAATAGGATCAATACCCCAAATGTCTACAGAGACAGCTCTCGGTGGAGACTGCAGTCATTCTCACCTTGGTCCAGGAAAGGAGTCCTTATTTATTATTGGTTTTGGTGTCCTCAGAATTCACCACTCATGAAGTCAATGATACTAGTTGGTGCTTTTAAACTGTGGTGCTGGAGAAGACTCTTGAGAGTATCTTGGACAGCAAGGAGATCAAACCAGTCAATCCTAAAAGAAATCAATCCTGAATATTCATTGGAAGGACTGATGCTGAAAAGCTCCAATACTTTGGGACATGATGTGAAGAGCTGACTCATTAGAACAGACCCTGATGCTGGGAAAGGTTGAAGGCAGGAGAAGGGGATGGCAGAGGATGAGATGGTTGGATGGTGTCACCGACTCAATGGATGTGAGTTTGGGTAAATTCTGGGAGTTGGTGATGGACAGGGAGGCCTGGCGTGCTGCAGTCCATGGGGTCACAAAGAGTCAGACATGACTGAGTGACTGAACTGACTGACTGAGTATCTGATAACTCACCGTATAACAGAGTGAAGAAGTGAGCAAGCAGCAGGGTCTGTGGCAGACCTCATGGGGATGGGGAGACTAGCTGCATCCGCATTTTGCTTGTTTGTTTTGTGCTATGCAATAGATTCTCATTATTTATGTGTGTGTGCGCGCGTGCGTGCACTATCCAGTAAGTTCTCAGTAGTTATCTGTTTTATACATAGCGGTGTCATATGTCAATCACAGTCTCCCGGTTTATCCCAGCCCAGCCCCCTCTTGGTGCTCATGCATTTGTTCTCTGTCTGTGTCTCTGTTTCTGCCTTGCAAACAGGTTCATCTGTACTCTTTTTCTAGATTCCACATACATGCGTTAATATTTAATGTGTATTTTTCTCTTTCTAACTTACTTCAGTCTGTGTGACAGTCTCTAGGTCCATCCATGTCTCTGCAGATAACACAGTTTCTTTTTTTGGCTGAGTAATAATCCGTTGTATGTGTGTATATACATTGTATATATGTACCACATCCGTTTTTATCCATTCCTCGGTCGATGGACGTTTTAGGGTACCACTCACACCAGTCAGAATGCCCATCAGCAGAAAATCTACAAACAAATGCTGGAGAGGATGTGGAGGAAAAGGAACCTTCCTACACGGTTGGTGGGAATGTAAATTGGTGCAGCTACAGTGGAGAACAGTATGGAGGTTCCTTAGGAAACTGAATATAGAGCTACTGCATGATCCAGCAATCCCATTTCTGCTGCTTTATTCCCTGGAGACAGATGGCAAAGGGTGTGCGGTCTCTTTGGAGAGGGACTCTCACCATCCTCCCCCGTTTCCTTCCAGGTGCCTTGAATTGCCCACCCCCTGATGTGCTGATTGCGCTTCCCCACACAGAGTCACCAGCTCATGCTGTCCCGTTACTGTTCTGTTCTGGGAATGAACGAGAGCTTTGGTAGGGGCTTGGGAAGCTGGCCTGCAATTTGAAACTTCCATCAGAGAAAGCAGCTATCAAAATCCAGCCAATTATCTGCTTCCGGCTTTGGTTTTCAAGCTGGAACTCCAAGGAATTTCATGGAGGACCAGATTTCATGATGATAAGCCTTGGAAATTCTGACTGTCAATAAAGCAGGTGTCTGCAGCCCGGACAAGGCACAGAACTTGTATCAGCAAATGGGACAGTTTAATTCAGAGGGCCCTCAGCTCTTTCGTGTCACTGATGTCACGCCCCTTAGTGACTCCCCATTATATCTGACATCTGGCTTTCTGTTTTTTTATCAGGTACTAATTTATTTTGGACAATTTTCAGGGATAGTCAACCAAAAGTCATGTTCCTGTGGCTCCAGAAAAACATTTCTCTCCTCACTTAGCCCACAGTATATTGTTAAGAATAAAATGCTTCATTAAACTAGTTATCAGCCACAGACTTGTGTCTCAAGTTATTCCATCCTGCAGTGCTCTCAAGAGAGCAGTGTGAAATCAAACTGAAGCTAATGTGAAAATGGGTCAGATTGAGCAATGAGTACACTTTAAAAGTATGGTGCACTGTTCCTTATATGATGTCATTTTCTCCCTCTAGCCATTCTCTTTGATAACAAAATTGTCTCTCTATGATTTAGGGCCCCAGTGAAAAGCAGAATAGGGGATATTACACTAAACATTTGACCAGTCACCCCGCTTCTCCACTCCCTATGATTTCATTAAGCCCAAGTCATCTTCCCTTCCTCGCAGGCTCCACTTTGTTTGAGGCTACAATTTGCTCATTTTGCCAACATCTGCTGGATCATTGAAAAAGCAAGAGAGTTCCAGAGAATCATCTATTTCTGCTTTATTGACTATGCCAAAGCCTTTGACTGTGTGGATCACAATAAACTGTGGAAAATTCTGAAAGAGATGGGAATACCAGACCACCTGACCTGCCTCTTGAGATACCTATATGCAGGTCAGAAAGCAACAGTTAGAACTGGACATGGAACAACAGACTGGTTCCAAATAGGAAAAGGAGTACATCAAGGCTGTATATTGTCACCCTGCTTATTTAACTTATATGCACAGTACATTCTGAGAAATGCTGGACTGGAAGAAGCACAAACTGGAATCAAGATTGCCGGGAGAAATATCAATAACCTCAGATATGCAGATAACACCACCCTTATGGCAGAAAGTGAAGAGGAACTAAAAAGCCTCTTGATGAAAGTGAAAGAGGAGAGTGAAAAAGTTGGCCTAAAGCTCAACATTCAGAAAACAGATCATTTCATCTGGTCCCATCACTTCATGGGAAATAGATGGGGAAACAGTGGAAACAGTGTCAGACTTTATTTTTCTGGGCTCCAAAATCACTGCAGATGGTGACTGCAGCCATGAAATTAAAAGATGCTTACTCCTTGGAAGAGAAGTTATGACCAACCTAGATAGCATATTCAAAAGCAGAGACATGACTTTGCTGACTAAGGTCTGTCTAGTCAAGGCTATGGTTTTTCCAGTAGTCATGTATGGATGTGAGAGTTGGATTGTGAAGAAGGCTGAGCGCCAAAGAATAGATGCTTTTGAACTGTGGTGTTGGAGAAGACTCTTGAGAGTCCCTTGGACTGCAAGGAGATCCAAGCAGTCCATTCTAAAGGAGATCAGTCCTGGGTGTTCATTGGAAGGACTGATGCTAAAGCTGAAACTCCAGTACTGTGGCCACCTCATGAGAAGAGTTGACTCATTGGAAAAGACTCTGATGCTGAGAGGGATTGGGGGCAGGAGGAGAAGGGGACGACAGAGGGTGAGATGGCTGGATGGCATCACCGACTTGATGCACATGAGTTTGGGTGAACCCTGGGAGTTGGTGATGGACAGGGAGGCCTGGCGTGCTGTGATTCATGGGGTCACAAAGAGTCGGACACGACTGAGCACCTGAACTGAACTGAACTGAACTGAACTGACCATTTTCTCACTCAGGTAATTAATGTTGACCTTGTAATGTAAGTTTGGACCTGTTCCTTCCTTTTCAGTGTTTTTGGGGAAGAGTTTAAGAAGCGCTGACATTCATTCTTCTTTCAGGATTTGGTAGAGTTTGCAGGTGAAGCTATTTGGTCCTGGGCCTCTTTGTTGCAAGATTTTTGGTTTGTAAGTCAATCTCCTTACTCATTTTTAAAAAAAATTTATTCATGATTCAGTCTTGGTAGTAGGTTAGATGTTTCTGTGGATTTATCCATTTCTTTTAGCTTACCCAATTTGTTGGTATATAATTGTTCATTATCGAATTGTCTATTTTTCCCTTTAGATCTGTTAATGATGGTTTAAAATATTTGAATGCTCATATGTTGGATGCATATAAATTTACGGTTGTTATATTCTCTTGATGATCTGACCCCTTTATCATCATATAATGGTTTTCTTTATCTCTTGTTACAGTTTTTGAGTTAAAGTCTCTTTCGTCTGATAGTAAGTATAGCTACTTCTGCTCTCTTTTGGTTTCCAGTTGTATGAGTATCTTTTCCCATCTCTTCATTTTGAGCCTATGTGCATTCATGGAGCTGAAGTGAGTCTTAGGTGTTTCTTTTTTTTTTTTTTTTTTTAAATCCAGGGACTTCCCTGGCTTCCCAGTGGTTAAGAGTCTGCATGCCCATTGCAGAGGGCACAGGGCAACTGAGATACTGTGCCAGACAGAAAATTAAAAAGTTAAAAATCTATTCAGCCACTTTTTGTCTTTTGATTAGAGAATTCAATGTATATTTAAAATAAATTAATTATTGATAGGTAGGGACTCACTGATGCCATCCTGTGTTTTCTGGCTGTCTTGTAGTTTCCTTGTTCCCTTCTTTGTCTCTGTCTTCCTTTGTGAATTGATGGTTTTCCATACTGGTATCTTTGCTTCCTTCCCTTCTCCTTATCTTTTGTGTATTCACTCTAGGTTTAGCTTTGTAGCGATCATGAAACTTACATAAAACATCTTAGAGATATAACTGTATGTTTTGTCCTGATAAGAAACCTAACTTTGATTGCATACAGTAACTTTATTCCTACCCCTGTTTTAGTTTTTTATATCACAATTTAGCTCTTTTTATGTTCTGTATTCACTAACAGGTTATTGCAGTGACAATTTTTTTTTTAATGCTTTTGTTCTTTAACCTTTATTAAAGCAGTTTCTTAAAATTAATCATTTTATCATAAATTTCTCGTGCTCACTATTCACTCCTAGGAATCCATCTAAAGTAAAAATCTGTCTGTACACAGACTTGTTCTGAATGTTTAAGCATTGTTATTTACAATAATCCAATACGAATAATCCAAAATTCTACTAAATAGTGAGTAGATAAATAAAATGGGACGTTTCTAAAGAATGAAGTGCTACTCACCAATCAAAAAAGAATGGGCCACTGATACATGCTACAACATAAATGAACCCCAAAGTGTTTTGTGAAGAGAAGGAATCCAGGCACAGAATGTCACATCTTATATAGTTTTACTTACATGAAATGTCCAGAAAAGAAAACTCTTTAAAGACAGATAGTGATTGCCTGGGGTGTAGGTAGGAATTGAGAGTGATTGCAGATGGGCATGAAGAATCTTTTTGGGGGTGATAGAAATGCTCTGAAATTGGTTTGTAGTGACAGTTACACAATTCTATAAATTTTCCAAAACTCATTGAATTGTATATGGAGAGTGAATTTAACGGTATATAACTTACACCTCAGTACAGCTGTCAAAAAGAATAATAAGAAAAATAGAGTAGTTAAAACATTTCTCCAGTTTTTTTAGTAGAAGAATATAGGGATATACACCATTAATGACAGTATGTAAAAATAAAACAAAATGAGATATCTTACCAGAAGAAAACTCTTCTGTCTTTTTGGCTTTCCAGTCCTTTCTTCTTGGACTGCAGTCTTGATGCCTGGAGGTGCAACAACCATCTTGTATTCATTGAAATAAAAGCCATATACTGAGGACATTGTAGCAGAAAGATAGAAAGACCTTGGATACTTGATGACATCTTTGACTTACCACAATCCAGAATTATATCCTTTCAGACTTCTGTAAATTGAGAATAAGAAACTTCCATTTATGTCATTATTAGCTGGATTTATATCACTTGTAGAAGGGAAAAAAGTTACATTTTCAAAGGTTTTTAAAAAACTCATTAACCAGACCTTAGTGGTCTGGCCTTTGCCTATAGCTCTAAGAGGCTTGATCGAAGGCCTCTAGGTCAGTGATGGAAATAGATTGTTTTCCCTCCATCTACATCACTCTCTTTCTTCTCCTGGTCTCCTGACCCACTAAGAGCCAAACCAGTCTGGTCTTCAGGCTTGATCTGCTTCTATGAAGGCTCATCAAGAAATAGCAGCCATCCTATAGAAGATTTAAACACCAGTCTTCCATCCCTGGTGGCTCAGCTGGTAAAGAATCCGCCTGTAATGTGGGAGATGTAGGTTCGATCCCTGGGTTGGGAAGATCCCCTGGAGAAGGGAAAGGCTACCCACTCCAGTATTCTGGCCTGGAGAATCCCATGGACTATAGAGCACAAGCTGGAATCAAGATTGCCGGGAGAAATCTCAGTAACCTCAGATATGCAGATGGCACCACCCTTATGGCAGAAAGTGAAGAGGAACTAGAAAGCCTCTTGATGAAAGTGAAAGAGGAGAGTGAAAAAGTTGGCCTAAAGCTCAACATTCAGAAAACGAAGATCATCTGGTCCCATCACTTCATGGGAAATAGATGGGGAAACAGTAGAAACAGTGTCAGACTTTACTTTGTTGGGCTCCAAAATCACTGCAGATGGTGACTGCAGCCATGAAATTAAAAGATGCTTACTCCTTGGAAGAGAAGTTATGACCAACCTAGATAGCACATTCAAAAGCAGAGACATTACTTTGCCGACTAAGGTTCATCTAGTCAAGGCTATGGCTTTTCCAGTAGTCATGTATGGATGTGAGAGTTGGACTGTGAAGAAGGCTGAGCGCCGAAGAATTGATGCTTTTGAACTGTGGTGTTGGAGAAGACTCTTGAGAGTCCCTTGAACTGCAAGGAGATCCAACCAGTCCATTCTGAAGGAGATCAGCCCTGGGATTTCTTTGGAGGGAATGATGCTGAAGCTGAAACTCCAGTACTTTGGCCACCTCATGCGAAGAGTTGACTCATTGGAAAAGAATCTGATGCTGGGAAGGATTGGGGGTGGGAGGAGAAGGGGCGGACAGAGGAGGAGATGGCTGAATGGCATCACGGACTCGATGGATGTGAGATTGAGTGAACTCCGGGAGTTGGTGATGGACAGGGAGGCCTGGCGTGCTGTGATTCATGGGGTCACAAAGAGTCGGACACGACTGAGAGACTTTCACTTTCACTTTCTTCCATAGCCTCTAGCCATAGGTCAGCACAGCTCACCTGGCTTCTTCCTTATTCCAAACCCTTGGATATTTTTGTTGTTGTTGTTGTTTGTTTGTTTTGAGGGAATGGACAAGGGAGTGATTAGAGGCCTTGTTTAGCTCTAGTTTCCTGTTTCTAAAGATACAAGGAAATCTGAGGTTCTCCTGTGTAGTCACCCATTGAAAACGCCGGGGTTGTCACCTGGCACCTCCCCGCTCCCCCAGCCACAGACACTCTTCCCAGTCATCCCGGTTGTGTTGACCCTATGCAATGGTTTATGAGAGACATCAGCAAGGCAACCCACTCACCATGTTGTAGAAAGGACTTGTGAGGCACAGGTCTCTTGTCTGGTATTGCTCAGACCTCTAGAAGACCTTATCACCTTTCCCTTCTATCACTTCTAGGATTTCGAGAAAGATTGACCAACATCTAGACTTTCTCCTTTCTTGTTATAGTCCTCCACTCAAATTGTTGGGGGCAAAGACCCATTTTGCCTGATAACAAATCCATGACATTTATTTTGGTCTTGTACTGGTTTTTAAATATTTAAAGACAGAGTGTTGGATGTATGGTTATCTTGCCTAGTTTTTTAAAATTCATTTTATTGGCATATAGTTGCTTTGCAATGTTGTGTTAGTTTCTGCCACACTTGGAGTCTGGCGCATGCTCTTGCTTTGCCGTGTCCTACTTTAATGGAGGTCTTGAAAAGTCCCACCCTGGCAGCTAGCATCGACAAGAGCTCTACTCTGCACTCCAAAACAGCGTATTCTATTCCTGCTTATCTTCAGTGATAAACCTGGTTTGATTTTGTCCTGTGTCTGTTCAAATTTGGACTGTTTTTGGATCATCTCCTTCTTGAATCTGCACTTGTGTTGATTCCAGAACCCCCATGAGCCCTGGTGTGTTCCTCCTCCTCATCTCAACAGCCGTGCAGCTGGTGCGGCTGGTAAAGTCTGCACCGCCTTCCTGCTGAGGGATGATTATAGCGATTGAAGCCTAGACTGGTGTTCCAGGGGAGTAGTATTTCCACATCCTCATTAAAATGAGTTCAATTTGCCGTATGATTTGAGTGGTAAACACTTTCCCCAATATTGTGAATTTCAAAACATTCTATCAGTGCAGAAAATATGCAAAATGTATAGCTTATGATAAAGCGTTTGGCTAGGATACGAATACCCAGAAAAGCTCTGGTTTACTATATAAATATTATAAAACAATTCAACTGTCTTAGGAAAGGGATTTGGTAATTTGAGTCAAGGAATAAGAAATACTTTTATCAGGCCCATTAAAAAAACAAACATACATAATGGGATATAAACTGGAAAGAAAGTTAGTAACAAACAGGTAAGTCACCGTCATTTCTTTCAAATGACTTAAAGGGAGTCAAGTAGGAGTCTTTCGTTCCAACATAATTCAGTTCACCGCAGAGTGAATTTCTTAGGTTACATGTGAAACATTCATGGACTACATTTCCCTTCAACATCACTCCCTGTGATGACACATTTAATGGAGAAAACTTAGCTAACAGAATGAGAGTCGCCCTGCGCTTTGATGACCTCCAGCTAATTATGATCTCAGGGAGTCAGTGAACTCCTTAAAAGCATCAAACCTATGAGCCATGGTAATGGGAAAGGGAGAATTAAATGAAGTTTTTTTCTGCTCCCTATTGATTTTTTTTTTCCCTATTGATTTTATACTAACCGGACCAATAGAAACCCTAGAAAAGTAATTTTGTATGAGAGAAAAAGAGGATTTTCTTTTACATAGCTTCGTATATGTCTATAATCTATTAAGGTAAGTGATAAACTGGAATCCACTTTTTCTGCATTACTTGTTGCAGGTGGTAGCTAGTCACTAATAATAGGATCTAAAAATTTCAGAGTTTAGGAAAATTGATCAAATACTTTCATATTACCTGAAAAAAAATTAGCTACATACTTTTTTCTTTATTTGAGCTAATGTTTAGACTCAAGTACTTAACTGTTCTTCAGCAGGAAGAACACACTCCCCTTTCCTGAACACAGCTAGTATCAATCTACTATCCGCATAGTAATGTTAGCAACAAAAATTGTGAAGTCTCAGCAGCACACATGACTAAGCATCTATTTAGCTCACGATTCAGTGGACAGTCTGGGAGTCAACTGATTGAGACTGGGCTTGACCGTAAGCTCAGTCCCGCGTCTCTCAGCCTCCTTGCAGAATGAGCAGACTAGTTTGAACACATTCTTCTCATAGCAGTGGCACCATTGAGAGATAATTTGAGTGAAAACACTGAAGGTCTCTTAAACCTAAGCTTCTATTAGCCAAAGCCGTATATAGCTAAACCCAATGTCAGGAGATAGGAAACGATGACTAAGTCACATGGGAAAAGGCAAGAGTACCGGAGAAGGTGGAAAGGATGGGGCTCATTGTACCACCAGACACATGGCTGTTGAGGCACTCAGACACCAAAGAGGAGGGAATGAGCTTGATAAATAACAAGGACGTAAAATAGAGGAAAATATACTTATTGATGGTTCCACCTATTCATTTACTGTGCTAGTTATTGCTACATAACAAATTATCCCAAAATTTAGCTGCTAAAAAACCCACACATTTATGATCTCACAGTTTCCATAGGTCAGGAATCGCATTTGGCTGGGTCCCCTGGGTCTGAGTCTCTTCCAAGAATACAGTTACCTAAGGTTTGACTGGGAGACTCCACTTGCAAGCTCACCTACATGGTTGTTGGTAGGATTAAATACCTGTGGTCTGTTAACTGAGGCTTTTGCTCCTTGTGAGTAGTTGGCTGCAGGTCTCTTGAGGTTCCTTGCCACGTAGGTCTATCCATAAAACATCTTACAGAATGGTAGCAAGCAAGCAAGGAGGCAAGAGCAAATTCCAGCAAGAGAGAAAGAAAAGTAACATGGAAGTCATAGTCTTCTATAGCCTAACTGCAGGATGACATTCCATTTGTTAGAAGTAAGTCATTAGGTCCAGCCCATGCTTAAGGGGAGGGGATTATGCAAAGTGGGCTTCCCAGGTGTCTCAGTGGTTAGGAATCTGCCTGCCAATGCAGGACATGTAGGTTCAGTCTCTGGGTCAGGAAGATCCCCTGGAGAAGGAAATGGCACCCCACTCCAGTTCTTGCCTGGAGAATCCCATGGACAGAGGAACCTGGCAGGCTACAATCCATGGGGTCACCAAAGAGTCAGACATGACCGAGCGACTAAACAATAACAACAATTATACAAAGGGTGTGAAGTCTGAGAGGGCAGAGATCATTGGGAACCATTTCAAAAGCCACTTAATGCTCTGAATCATTCTTCATTTTATGGAGCCTCTGCTATACATAAAATCTTGGGCTTGGAATGTGTGTGTGTATACAGAGATGGAGAAAATTATGCACCCAGACTTTGAACAGACAGTCCTGGTAGATTCAGTGACATAATTCTAAAACCATCCATTCAGGCCCTAAGAGCTTCTTCCTGGATTACCACCCTGTAGTAGCATTTTACAGTTTTTATCTTATTTAGAATCCTTCACTGCCCTGATAACATTCAGGGTAAAATTCACATCCTTTAGCATTTATCTATAAATTATTTATTTATCAATAAATTTAGCCTCAGACTTTTTCCATCTCTATTCCCTAGCCTGCCTGTTCTGTGAGCTGTTATTGGGATTTCACATTGTTTGATGAATCTAGTCATAAAAGGTCAAGCTGCTTTGGTTACTGTTGAGTTTCTTAGAACTGTTGTTGCTGTGCTAAAACGTTATTATAGTTTCCCCAACATGCTGCTGCTCCTAAGTTACTTGGGTCATGTCTGACTCTGTGCGACCCCATGGACTGTAGCCCACCAGACAACTCTGTCCACAGGATTCTCCAGGCAAGAGTACTGGAGTGGGTTGCCATTTCCTTCTCTCCCTAACATATTATACTTTTAAAAAATTATTTATTTTCAACTGGAGGATCATTGCTTTACAACACTGTGTTGATTTCTGACGTCCGTCAATGTGAATCAGACACGGGTACACATACGCCCCCTCCTTCTTGAGCCTCCCTCCCACCCCTCTACATTGTCACACAGCACCAGGTGTGAGCTCCTTGTGCCATCACTGCAGATTACCGCTGGCTATGTATTTTACATGTGGTAATGAGACGGGTTTCCACACTGCCCTCTCAGCTTGTCCCAGTCTCCTCTCCCCCACTGTGTCCACGAGTCTGGTCTCTCTGTCTGCGTCTCTGTTGCTGCCCAGCAAATAGGTTCCTCAGTACCACCTTTCTAGAGTCCATATCGGAGAAGGCTATGGCACCCCCCTCCAGTACTCTTGCCTGGAAAATCCCATGGACAGAGGAGCCTGGTAGGCTGCAGTTCATGGGGTCGTGAAGAGTCAGACACGACTGAGCGACTTCCCTTTCGCTTTTCACTTTCATGCACTGGAGAAGGAAATGGCAACCCACTCCAGTGTTCTTGCCTGGAGAATCTCAGGGACGGGGGAGCCTGGTGGGCTGCCTTCTATGGGGTCACACAGAGTCGGACACGACTGAAGTGACTTAGCAGCAGCAGCGGCAGCCGAGTCCATATATATGCGTTAATATACAACAGTTGTCTTTCTGACTTGACTCTGTATAGCAGGCTCTAGGTTCATCCGCCTCATTAGCATGGACTCAAATGCATTCCTTTTAATGCCTTTTTATACAATATACCTTGTATATATATTACTGAGCAACCAGGGGCTTCCCTGGGTAGCTCAGCTGGTAAAGAATCTGCCTGCAATGCCGGAGACCTGGGTCCGATTCCTGGGTTGGGAAGATCCCCTGGAGAAGGGTATGGCAACCCACTCCAGTATTCTTGCCTGCATAATTCCCATGGACAGAGGTGTCTGGTGGGCTACAGTCCATGGGGTCACAAAGAGTCGGACACGACTGAGCGACTAAGCACGTCACATACAATATCCCATTGTGTATATATGCCACAGCTTCTTTATCCATTTATCTGTTGATAGACATCTAGATTGCTTCCATGCCCTAGTTATTGTAACTAGTGCTGCAATGAACACTGTGGTGCTTGTGTCTTTTTCAGTTATGGTTTTCTCAGAGTCATATTACACTTTTAAGCAATGAGGCTTTTTACCATGGAGCACATCAGGGGACTCAGTTCTGATGAGTATCCTTTGGGAAAGTAGTTTCAACTCAACTTTTGTGACTTCATCTCTTCTCTCCTCTGAGCCACCTTCTCTGAAATCACCACGCTGTTCCTATTTTTCTAGGCATCCTCACATTCTGATCTCTTTGTCTAGAATGTTCTTTTCTCTCCCATCATCTGCTTGGTTTGGAGTAGATCCTTAAAAACTTAGCTCAAAAATCACCTCCTTCAAGAATCTTGCCCTGCTTTCCCCTTTCCTGAGCTTAAACAGTAACCTCTGTCCTGTGCTTATTATGTGAGGTTGTTAATTGTTTGGTTGTTTCTCACCTCTCTGCATTTTCCTAAATTGTAATCTCCTTCAGGGAAAGGCTATGGATAGCTCAAGTTCACAGCCCTGGTGCATACAAAGTGTCAGACATGCAGCAGCTGGTGAAGCAAGCAGTGCTTTTGAGTGCTGGGACAGAGGAATAGAACCTGGGTCTCCTCCACCTGCTGTTGGTGTTTTTCTCCTGCACCCCTAGCCTCCCCCGTAGTGAGGCTGAGCACACGTGACTTGTTGAGGCCAAAGGGCTATGGCGATTTTAAGTTGAGATCATGGAAGAACTGCCTACATATACATTAGATGAATGAGATAGACATGAAATGAACCTTTGATGCTTGAATTCAGCCACTAAGATTTCAGAGTTTCGTCTGTCTTGACTAAGCCATTACACCAAGGCTGGCAGGAGTCTGATGCAGGCAGGAGGATGTACACAAGGCTTAAAATCCAGGAGACCCAGACGAGTGCTAAGAGGTGGCTTTGCAGTTGCCTGAACTCTTTCTAATTTTGGTCACTAAAAAGCTGCCAGATGTATCTCTTTAGTAAAAATGCCTGAGGAAAACTTACAGACACGCTAACAATTACTACTAGATTTTAAATAGAGAACTGCCTAATTTGAGTTATTTTATGCAGAAAAAATTAAGTATCCGGAAAAGATGGCAAAATAGCCAAGGAATATGCATTGGTTTTATGAAAGAGAAGCATCTGCTGTAATGAACGACAGCTTGCTGCCTGCACGGAGCAAATTCAGTGATGTGTTGCTCACCTTAGCCCTGGTTTTGCTTAGGCAGCCTAAACTTGAATCTCCTTGAAATTCCTTTTGCATTGATTTGATGATAGCTTGGGTGCCAGATCTATAACTCTAAAAAGGAGGAAACTTCCTTCTTCATTTATGGAGAAGCTGAACATTTTTTTTCCCCCAGCTCTATTGAAGTATGATTCATGTATAACATTGTGCAAACTTAAGATGTACAATGCAATGATTTCACATCTGTATATATAGTAAAATGATTACCACAATAAGGTTAGTTAAAATAGCTACACTTCATGTAGTTACAAACTGCTTTTTGTGGTGAGAACTTTTAGAATCCACTCTTAGCAAATTCAAATACACAGTGCAGTATTGCTGGCTATAGGCCACATGTTGTATGTTACACCCCCAAACTCACTCATCTTGTAATGAAAGTTCGTACCCTTTGACCAGCTTCACCCATCTTCCCCACTCCCCACTGTTAGCCCCTGACAACCACCAATGTGTTCTGTTTCTTTGAGTCTGATTTTTTTAGATCCCACATGTAAGTGAGATCACAGATGTCTGTCTCTCTCCGTCTTATTGTACTTAGCATAATGCCCTCAAGTCTCATCCATATTGTCACAAAAGGCAGGATTTTGAGAAGCTGGGAGCTTAGGGCTTTGTTTCATAAGGAAAGTGACTGAGTACAAATTCCAAGGACTTTGTTTCTCAGTCTAGATTCTTTGTTTCAAGTAGCAGAAACTGACTGTGAGCTGGAAGGATTTATTGGGAGGAAATGATGTAGCCCACGGAACCAGTGGGAAGGCTGGCTATAGGACCAGGCTCCAGGGTGACTGGGAGACCGCAGAGACAATTTGTAAGGATGCCTTGTCACTGTGCCTGGCTGCAAATCCAAAAATGGTGAGGAAAATCAATGTCCTCACCAGGACAAGGGGAGTCTAATGTGATCAACCTGCTACAAGATGGCTAGTGGGCTGCTTTGCCCTTGCCTAAGGAAGTGGTTTTATTTCCCTGAGCTGAGGGCTGGTTCCTGCTGCTGCTGGCAGCGGGAACACTCCTCAGAAGAAGTGACCAGCATCTCTTCTTATTTCTTTGTCCCTGTTGTCATAGTCTCTTAGTTCATGAGTTTACTGGTGGCAGACCAAGGCTGACTAACATCTAGAAGGATTGTCTGATTGTTAAGAGTCTCTTCCACGGTGGGACTCTCTGGTGAGGAGCCATGTGAGTCATAAGTACCTTCCTACCCTGGGTCCACTTGGAGAGGTCTATACATACACTTCCTCCTCAAGTGTCCTAGTGCCAGATCTCTATTCGTGAATCAGCTAAACTGTCAGCTACTCCTCATCAGTTGGCCTTTTTTTTTAATTAAAAATTTTTTTTTATTGGACTGTAGTTGATTTACAATGCTGTGTTAGTTTCTGCTATACAGCAGAGTGATTCAGTTATACACGTATCCATCCATTAAAAAAAAATACTTATTTGGCTGCACTGGGCCTTAGTTGTCACACATGGGATCTTTAGTAGCAGCTTGTAAATTCTTAGTTGCAGCATGTGGGAGCTAGTTCCTTGACCAGGGGTCAAACCCAGGCCCCCTGCAGTAGGCGTGCAGAGTCTTAGCCGCTGGACCACCAGCGAAGTCTCCATGTATCCATTCTTTTTCAGATTCTTGTCCCATGTGGTCCTTAGTGTTGAGCAGAGTTGCCTGTGTTATACAGTAGTTCCTTGTTAGATCTATTTTATATACAGTGGTGTGTGTATGTTAAACCCAGTCTCCTAATTTATCATTCCTGCCACAATTTCTCTTTGGTTACCATTAACAGATTGGTTCCAAATAGGAAAAGGTTACGTCAAGGCTGTATATTGTCACCCTGCTTATTTAACTTCTATGCAGAGTACATCATGAGAAACGCTGGACTGGAAGAAACACAAGCTGGAATCAAGATTGCTGGGAGAAATCTCAATAACCTCAGATATGCAGGTGACACCACCCTTATGGCAGAAAGTGAAGAGGAACTAAAAAGCCTCTTGATGAAAGTGAAAGAGGAGAGTGAAAAAGTTGGCTTAAAGCTCAACATTCAGAAAACAAAGATCATGACATCCGGTCCCATCACTTCATGGGAAATAGATGGGGGAACAGTGGAAACAGTGTCAGACTTTATTTTTTGGGGCTCCAAAATCACTGCAGATGGTGACTGCAGCCATGAAATTAAAAAACGCTTACTCCTTGGAAGAAAAGTTATGACCAACCTAGATAGCACATTCAAAAGCAGAGACATTACTTTGCCAACTAAGGTCCGTCTAGTCAAGGCTATGGTTTTTCCAGTGGTCATGTATGGATGTGAGTTGGACTGTGAAGAAGGCTGAGCGCCGAAGAATTGATGCTTTTGAACTGTGGTGTTGGAGAAGACTCTTGAGAGTCCCTTGAACTGCAAGGAGATCCAACCAGTCCATTCTGAAGGAGATCAGCCCTGAGATTCTTTGGAAGGACTGATGCTGAAGCTGAAACTCCAGTACTTTGGCCACCTCATGAGAAGAGTTGACTCATTGGAAAAGACTCTGATGCTGGGAGGGATTGGGGGCAGGAGGAGAAGGGGATGACTGAGGATGAGATGGCTGGATGGCATCACTGACTCGATGGACGCGAGTGTGAGTGAACTCCGGGAGTTGGTGATGGACAGGGAGGCTTGGCGTGCTGCGATTCATGGGGTTGCAAAGAGTCGGACACAACTGAGCGCCTGAACTGAACTGAACTGAAGTTTGGTTTCAGGATTGGTGAGTTGGTTTTGTGAATAAGTTCATTCGTGTCATTCTTTGTTAGACTTCTCAACCAGGTGTTCTGGAAGCACATGCAGTCACAGTGGGCAGTGCTGTGCACTGCTTGTGGTAGGTTGTATTGGGTTGGCCATACGTTAATAGTTTGTTCAGGCCATACGTTAATAGTCTGTAATAAAACGTTAGGAACTTTTTGGCCAACTCAATACTCTTTTCCCTAACTAGTCCTTTCCCTTCCTATTAAAGGATTATATAGGCTACTCATTGTCAGTTTTGAAGTTTCCCCTCGAGGGACCATTGGTTAGGCTTCGCCGTGTGACATGTTTTGACCAGTGGCATGTGGCCAGACACACCTGGTGTGTCCAGACAGGCTGTCGGGATGTCATCACGAGCTTTCACACTGTCTCTTTCGTCTGACACAAG
The DNA here is from genome assembly GCF_023091745.1 of Budorcas taxicolor. Classification (NCBI taxonomy): domain Eukaryota; kingdom Metazoa; phylum Chordata; class Mammalia; order Artiodactyla; family Bovidae; genus Budorcas; species Budorcas taxicolor. Next base: position 39,205,602 of record NC_068933.1, on the reverse strand, counting down.
AGTGCAAGGCCGTGGAGGAGGCTGTGCTTTCACTTTGTGCACGAGACTAAGAAAACGTGCAGAGCACGGCCCCGTGCTCCATTCACCCAGGGCCACCATTCCAGTGAGTGAGGGGCAGTCTTGATCGTAAGCGCTCACGTTTCAGGCTTTCTTGTTACCATACCGACTGAGTGAAAGAGGCTATCCTGTTCCATATTCCACCACGGGGAGAACTCTCTCTGCAGCCTTTGGTGTTCCCTTACAAGGAGCGTCATGAGTTTCTTCACAGCCTACTTTTCTCGACTCAGGTGCTATCTTGAGTCACGCTTACATCCTGCAGCCTGGACCAGCTGCAGCGCCTCCACTTGCCCTTAGCCTCACTCAGTGGACAGCTGCTGTGCTCAGCAGGGTCCAAGAAGAGTGCACAAATGTGCTAGGTGTGCCTCACGCATCCCAAGAGGACCACCAATGACGGTGGCTTTTCCTTAGCACTAGGGGCTCAAGGGACAGCGAGTTCCTGCCACCAGGAGGGGATATCTCATGCTACTCCAGACGCTAGCTCCCTGCACCTTCACTGGAGAGCCAGCCCCTGTCTTTCCGTGAAATATACAGTTCTCAGTCTGGAATGCGTGTGTCCATCTAAGGAATCTAGGACACTTTCTACTTTCACTTCTCCAGGCCCCTGTAGAGTGAACCAGAGGCTTACTGTGGTTTTAAAATACTTTTCAGTGAACTTTTTGGCAGATGTTTTGGTATTACCCAATGGTTCTGAGGGTTATAAAGATAACTGTTTAGGAGGTGTAGGCTTCCATTTTTAATTTTATTTAGGCCATGTGTGATTTCTAATAGGCATGAAATAAAAATGAAAGAGAAGGTATTAGTGTGTAGTGTGACTAATTAATAAGTTGGGAAGAAGAGAGGTATGTTATGTGTGGCTCTGACAGAATTAGTATCTTTTCTAAGAAGCAGTGTTGGGTGTACGAACTTATGGCTTGGCTTGCCAACACACCATATACTATTTAATTTTTCTGGGGTCTTGGAACTGTATACAAATTAATGCAATCTGTAAGCCCTCAACATAGGAATTTTATAAACATAAAGCTCTTTAAACAGTTACAAGGGTATTATCAACTTGTTGAAGGTCTTCATAGAGGTCTGAGGACCCAAATTAGATTCTGTGCTCCCTGAGGCTGACAGCAGTAGCTACAGGAATGGGAAAGGCTATGAGTAACTTTATAAAGCTTGACTTAGCAGGCTAGAGAATCATTCACTCTCTTGATGATTCAGGCTGCTTATTTCTCTCAATGGTATAACTTTTTATCACTGTCAACATTTTGCTTGTGGGTCCTTCTTTCTTTCCCTGAATTTAATTATTGTAATTCTTCATTATATGCACACTCTTCGGGAACCAGAGTGGTTAATTCTTTAAGTGAAGCGAGATGCTTTTTATGTAGAACTTGGCAAATAAAACAATTTTAGTTCAATGATGGAAAAATAAAATATTTATTTCCCTTTTGGTTAGTTCATATTGAGTATAAGAAGTCATTGTGATTCCTAGAAGCCATGCTTGGTGATAAGATATCAATATTGTTAACAAAATTTTTGAGAAAACTTGGTATGGCTAGAATTGGGTTGGAATTTATCCTAAAGGGACAAAGTGAATACTTTTTCTCTTCTTTTCTGGTAGTCATGCAATAGAAAGGAAATAATACAGAATCCTTAAAGTGAAGTCGCTCAGTTGTGCCCGACTCTTTGCGACCCCATGGACAGTAGCCTGCACCAAGCTCCTCCATCCGTGGGATTTTCAAGGCAAGAGTACTGGAGTGGGTTGCCATTTCCTTCTCCAGGGAATCTTCCCAACCCAGGGATCGAACCCAAGTCTCTCACATTGTAGACAGACGCTTTACCCTCTGAGCAACCAGGGAAGTCAAAGCAATTTTTAAAAACATTTTATTTATTAGTGGGGATAGTCTGGTTATTCAAATGACTTGATTTAAATATATATTTACTAGGAACTTATGAAATTTATGGTTCAAGTAAGTTCATCAGAATCTTGATGACAAAAGCAAAATTGACTTTTCAAAAACACAAGGAACTTATGGTCACATAAGTAGCAAATTAAAATGTATCAGGATCTGAACAATTAGGGAAGAAGGGAGGGAGAAGTAAGGACAGAAAACTTGGTTTGGTTGACCTTGTAACTGATAACTTTGCTCTTGGAGTGGCACAGAGATAATTATGTTGCAATCTCAGGGAAGATTTGTTTTCCTATAATTTACTACTTAGCTATACCATGAATGGTTGAATAATAGTAATGGAAATATTGTCTTGGTTTTCAACATTTAGTTAACCTATAGACTAAGTGCAAAATTATAAATGTTTTAAGACAGTATGTGAATATTATCTACTTTGGCAATGCAAATGTCAAAGTATTCCTAATAAGTTGAGAAAAAGACAAAGGGAGAAGATGTTGAAGGAAGATGGGTTGGTAAGATCCACTCCCAAATGTAGGAAGTAAAGAGATTCTATCTCAAGTTGGTGGAAAAAGAACTATCTTGTATTACTGAGCTAAACTCATAAAGGTAACCCAGTAGGGAAAAAAAAAAAAACCAAACTAAAAATAATGACACAAACATCAACATTCCTGAGTTTTGGGATCAAATAATAAAATAAATCTTTATCTATCTTTTCAGTAAGGAAATAATGAGATTTTCAGATTTGATAAATGAAGATTTAGTGGTATTAACATATTATTTAAAATGTGGAGACAATCTTTAGAAGAACCCAAAGCATACACTGTTGAAGTAGTTCACTCTGAGGGTTGGGGTTGGGGCAATGGACTATTCCTTTTTTGGACATTAACGTTTGGGATGTGCTTAACTTTAAGCATGCTTTAATTTGGGTTTCCCAGGTGGTGCTAGTGTAAAGAACCTGCCTGACAGTGCATGAGACTTAAGAACATGGGTCTGATCTCTGAGTCAGGAAGATCCCCTGGAGGAGGGCATGGCCACCTACTCTAGTATTCTTGGACAGAGGAGCCAGTCCATAGGGTTGCAAAGAGATGGACATGACTGAAACAACCTGGCAGGCATGCATACATGCTTTAAAGATTAGAATATATATTTTTAAAGTTTGTATTCCAGAACTTAATCTTTTAAAAATTCATTAATTAATTTAATTTTGGTTGTGTTGGGACTCGTTGTTGCTCATGGGCTTTCTCTAATTGTGATGAGTGGGGCTTATTCTCTGTTGTGGCGCGTGGGTTTCTCATAGCATTGGCTTCCTTATCACAGAGCATAGTTTCTAGGTGCTTGGGCTTCAGTAGTTGTGACATATAGGCCTAGCTTCTCCATGGCGTGTGGAGTCTTCTTGAACCATTGATAGAACCCATGACCCCTGCATTGGTAGGTGGGTTCTTATCCACTGTACTGCCAGGGAGGTCCTAGAATATTTTTTAAATGAACTGGTAGAGAGAAGAGATATGAACTAGGCTTTTATAATTTAAAATATTAATTGTAATCACCAGAGCAACCACTAAGAAAATAACATAGGTACAGATCTTTGCATCCTTGGATTAGGCAATGGTTTCTTAGGGTGGGTCAGATGGTAAAGAATCCACCTGCAATGTGGGAAACCCGGGTTTGATCCCTGGGTTGGGAAGATCTGCTGGAGAAGGGAAAAGCTACTCACTCCAGTATTCTGGCCTGGAGAATTCCATGGACAGAGGAGCCTGGCAGGTTACAGGTCACAGTCCATGAGGTTGCACAGAGTTGGACATGACTGAGCGACTTTCACTTTTCTTAGATATGTTATCCAAAGCATATGCAGCTAAAGAAAAAATCTGTAAATTTGATTTTACCATAATTAAAAATGTTTATATTTCAAAGGACACTATCAAGAAAATAGAAGGATAATCCACAGAATGGGAGAAAATACCTGCAAATTATGTATCTGTGAGGGACTAGCATTTGAAATATTTGAATAACTCTTACAACTCAAAAAGACAAAAAAATCCAGCTAAAATCTAGGCAACTGATTTAAATCAACATTTCTAAAGAAGATGTAAAAGTGGCCATTAAGCACATGGAAAAGAGCTCAACATCATTTATTATTAAAGAAATGCAAATGAAAGCAAAAATGAGATGCTGCTTCACATCCCCTAGTCCCAGGCATTTCCATATGAATTTTATGTTCTGCTTGACCATTCTGAAGAAAAAAAACCAGCTATGATTTTAACAGGGATATAGGCTGTAATTTTAAAAGATGGAACAATAGCAAGTGTTGGTGACGATGTGGAGCCACCATAGGTGCCAGGATCAGTGGACTGATGAGAGCTTATTTTCTTTCTCTGTTCGTGGCATTGTAAGGAGGACCAGTCCCCTTTGGCTACTAAGACCACTCTGGATGGTGATGGGGGACCCTATCCCCTCCTGATAGCAGGTGAGGTTTTGACTGATTATTTATGGGAACAAAAGGTGTCCTATTTGTAGTCCAAGTTGATGAATAGGGTCGAAGTGATCGCAGGCGGTAGAACTGGGAGGCTGAGAGATGGTGTTATTCTTGTTCAGTCTCTCAGTCGTGTCTGACCTTCTGCAACCCCATGGACTGCAGCGCACCAGGCTTCCCTGTCCTTTACCACCTCCTGGAATTTGCTCAAATTCATGTCCTTTGAGTCAGTGGAATATGAATAAACCCTCTGCTCAGAAAACTTCAGCCTACCAAATGGCACAAAACACAGGATATTAAATGGCTCAGTACCCTTTACATGTAACTCAGGTTCTGTGTTGTTGGTTTATTCAAACAAATTAAGGTGGTGACACAGGGTTTTGCTATGGAAGTTGGTGAGGGCATCGTTTCTGGTCTGACTTCCATGTTCGCTGGCTGTCATTCTGCCCCTAGAATGTTCCTTTTAGTTCTTATAAAGTCAGGGCCAGACATACCATTTGAGTGCAAATGTAAGCACGCATGCAGACCACTTCCGCTGGCAGAGGTATGATGAATTAGATGACATTTATAGTTTCGGAGAATATTCTTTTCTTTTCCTACATATGTCCTTCCTTTTGAGAAACTGCAAATGATTTCGAAATGAGAAGACTGTCCCGTAACACAGCAACCTCAGCGCCTTTTCCTGACGGACGAACCCAGAGCTCTGGGGCACCTGCATTTGTGGTGCCAGCCACAGTTACGGCAGATTCGTCAAGTGCAGGAGGGAAATGCCTGACCTTGAACAGAGACCTCTGATTGTGTGGGTAAAAAACAATGCTGCAGTTTTATCTTTTCTAAAGGCCAATGATAAGGTCTTCTGTTCTTTTGTTGTTTCTAGAGGTTCTCTGTGGGGAGAATTTATGGACTATGGGACATTTTAAGGACACAGAGATTTCACATTGGCCTGTAAGTGGGTGGCAAAGTTTTTGCACAAATCTTTTCAAGTACTTGTAATTAATTTTTTAAGCCCATTTTCAATACTGACTTACCCTGGCTCTTTTCCAGCTCTAGAATAGTATCAGAAGGAATATGGATCTACAGCAAAGTTTTTTACATAATTAAACAATGGGGGAACTTGAAACAGATTGATTAAACAGGAGTGATCAGCATGCTTGCTTTTCTAGCCATTTTTGAACTGAGTTTAATGCCTGTAACCTTTGCGAAAACTGTGGCATGTTTTCCTTTGTGGAAAGCTGCAGTACCTGAATTCCCTGAGGTCACGTGCCGTGGTGTGAAACTGGCGAGGGGCTTTGCCCTACCACCAGGATTGGTGATCCCAGCCCATCACGGGATACGCCAGTTTAGATGAGTTCCCCCTCAGGGCTGTCCAGACGGGGGACTGAGTGCTCAACTTGAAGGACCAGTAAGAGCTCTTTCCCCTCCCCCTCCCTTTGTCATTTTGCCAGCCTTCACCACTGTACACTATTTATTTTTAGAATCTCATTCTATAAATTGATGCCTTGCTGCTGCCTTTATCTCCTGCATGTCATTTGTAAGAAAGACAAGCAGTAGATTTTTGCTCAGAGGAGTGGCCAGAAAGTTTATTGTGGATGTTTTTGTAGCTTGTCCTTCAGATGACCCCAAATTAATAAAGTACACAGGCAGGACCCAGCTTCAACACATATCCTTCTAGCTGAGGCATCTCTCGAAGGGCTCCTCAGCTTCTGTTGACCAGGATGCTGCGTGTGTAACTGTCAGACAGCAGCTGGAGTCTTCCTCCTCCTTCAGATCCAGGAGATATAGGTCCAACTCTTAAACAGTTTATCCTGGGGCAGTCTGCAGGACTCCTGCAAAGCTCCAGAGGGTCTTTCACTCTGTAAAAATCCTAACTTTGAGAAAGAGAAAAATATCGTATATTAAGGCATATATATGGAATCGAGAAAGATGGTACTGAGGAACCTCTTTGCAGAGCTGCAATGGAGGTGAAGACATAGAGAACAGACTTATGGAGTTGGTAGGAGGTGGGGAAGGAGAAGGTGGGGTGAATGGAGAGAGTGGCATGGAAACATACACCGCCATATGTAAAATAGATAGCTAATGGGAATTTGCTTTGTGACTCAGGGAACTCAAACAGGGGCTCTGTAATAACCCAGAGGGGTGGGAAGGGGTGGGAGGTGGGAGGGATGTTCAGGAGGGAGGGGACATCTCTGTACCTGTGGCAGATTCATGTGGATGTACAGCAGAAACCAGTACAGTGTTGCAAAGCAATTATTCTTCAATTAAAAATAAATTAATTAAAAAAAATCCTGATTTTGAATGTCTCTGACCCTCTTTCCTTGGGCAGCGTGCCATCCAATAAGATCCTCCTTATTTTCCCTACACATGGACCCAGGCATGGACTTCTGTGCTTTTCTTGGTTCCCACAAAAGCTTCCGTCCACAAGGCAATTTCTGTGCCCGTAGATTTAGTGAGGCTTCGAGTGTGGGAATGATGGTGGGGATTCTGAATTGGGATAGATGTCTCAGAAACACAACTCCAAGTTGAACATTACCCGTTGCGGGGCTTTCCTCCTCCTCCTCCTCCTCCGCCCTCCCTACCTCCCTCTTGTCCCTGTCCCCTCCAGGCAGGAGCAAAACCAGTTTCTTCCCATCTCCTCCACAGCAGGTCAGCCACTCTGTCCCTTGCAGATATTCATAACCTGAGGTTTCACCTATTTCTCCAAGTGGCACATTGCAAATAAAAACACTTTCCTTCTTGAAAATAGTTTTTGTATCAGCTATTAAGACATTGTGCAAAACATATCTGCAAAAGATATTGTGCAAAACATATCTGCAAAAGATATCGCCCAAATACCCAGGTTTCCTGGGAAGTTATTAGCAGAGGGGTAATGCACTCTGAGTGGTGACTCTGTAACCTTGGTGAGCATCAGAATTCCTTGGGGAGGTTGTAAATGTACAGATTCCCCGGTACAGTCAGACACAGCCACCATTTCTGAGCAAGATGTGCAGTACAATTTCATAGAAGGTCAAGTGCCAGTGAACCTGCTGTGATGTCTTCCAGCTCACTTTCCTTTCTTCCTCCAAATAGGAAGTTATTTGAAATCTAATCTTCTGGTTGATCAATTTACTGATTTTTTTTCCCCTGTGAAACATGTTCTCAAGACCCTCTCCAAACCCTGCTCACCGTAATTTGTCCAAGGTTCCTAAATTATATTGACTGGCATAGCTATCAGCCTTTAAATCAACCTAGTGATGCTTTACATGGGAACCCACATCCCCTTAGAGTTTAGAATGTATTTGTTGTCTCTGAAGAAAAGTTTATAAAAGGGAATCCTGCATGGAGCTGACCTATGACTTTTTGTTCAATGATCCTGTGAAATAAATCTTTTATTTTGCAGAGACTGTGCTACTTTTTTTTTTTTTTTTAAGAAGGTTTAGATTCATAGCAAAACTGAAGGGAAAATAGAGTTTCTGTCTGCCCCTTCCCCCACACAGATAGAGGCTCTCCGACCATCAGCAGTTGACACCAAAGTAGCACATTTCTTAGAATCCCTGAACCTGCCCTGGCATGTCATTATTACTCAAAGCCCACCATTTGCATTAGAATTTGCTTTCAGTGTACATTTGTTGGTTTTGATAAATGTATAATTAAAGCATGTATTCACCATCAGAGTATCATACAGAATAGTTTCACAGCCCTAAAAGTCCCTTGTGTTCCACCTTTTTATCCCTCGCTCCTTTCAGATCTGACAAGCACTCATCTTTTCACTGTCTCCATAGTTTTGCTTTTTCCAGTGTCGTATAGTTGAAATCATACAGAATGTAGCTTTTACAGATTGATTTCTTTCACTAGTAATGTGCATTTTAAGTGTCCCGGGTGTCTTTTTGTGGCAATACATTTCTGTTTTAGCTCTGAAGAGTATTGTTTGGATGTACCACTGTTTATTTATCCATTCACTGAATGGGACGAAGACTCACCTAAAGAAGGGCATTTGGTTGCTTCCAAGTTTTGGCAACTCTGAATAAACCTGCTGTAAACAACTGTGTGCAAGTTTTTGTATGGATTTTAACATCTAATTTCTTTGGGTAAATACCAAGTAGCGTTGCTCATTATTACTTTTCTGTGTCCCACTTAAGAAAACTTAATCTACCTTAGGCAAGAATTCTCCCGTGTAATCTAGAATTTTCATAGTTTTAGCTTTTTCATCGAGGCTTATAATCCCTTTTGAGTTAAGCTTTTGTATAGGATGAGGTAGGGATTAAAATAACAAAGGTTTATTTCTTCCATATGGATATATGTAGATGTGGGAAGATTTCCTACCTTCATTAGATTGATTAGGTGCTTTTGCCAAAAATTAACTGACTGTACACATGTGAAGTTTTGTGTCGGCTCTCCATTCTGTTTTATTAACCTATTTGTCTATCTTTAAAAAAGTTACTCAGTTACAGCTACACTGGGTCCTGTTTACTGCATGCAGGCTTTCCCCAGCTGTGGTGTACGGGCTCCTCATTGCGGTGGTTTCTCTTGCTGTGGAGCGGGCTTTAGGCATGAGGGCTCAGTAGCTGTGGCTTGCGGGCCTAGGTGCCCTGCAGCGTGTGGGATCTTTCCAGATCAGGGATCAAACCTGTGTCCCCTGCTTTGGCAGACAATTCTTAATCACTGGACCACCGAGGAAGGCCAGAACAACTGCTTTGATTAAAGATCACTGAGTAATATGTCTTGTTCCACTCTAAGTGAATTTCACTTTCAGAGTTTTTTTTTTTTAAATTTTTGCAAGGATGGTGAAAAGGGATCAAGACCTTAGAAAAGGGAGTCATAAAAAAGGGATTTAAATGAAGATTTCTCTAAAGAGTCATGAGAGGCAACTAGTTTTTTTTTTTTTTTTAATTAGTTTGAGCAGTAGATATAATTAAAGGACTCAGAAGAAAGGTGACATTACATTCTCAAACTGTTTGCCAGGTTGAATCTTTAACCAAGGAGCTTTGTGTATTTTTTTTTTTTACACATTCCATATTTGGTTAATTTGACACAAATTAGCACTCCCAATTCTAGAAAAGCCTGTATACGCAGTTGCTCAGTTGTGTCTGACTCTTTGTGGCCCCATGGACTGTATGCAGCCCACCAGGCTCCTCTGTTCATGGAATTTTCCAGGCGAGAATACTGAAGTGGGTTGCCATTTTCTTCTCCAATATTTGTCTGTCTTGATGCTAGTTTCACATATAGTTTGATAACTGTAATTTCAGAATCAATCTGGAAGGCAGGTAGCATAAGTTAAACTTAAGTGTTTTTCCTTTTCAGATTGTTTTTAAATGTTCTAGGTCATTTGCAAGTCTACCTAAATTTTAGAATCAACTTGTCAAGGTCAACAGAAAACCAGCTGCCATTGCTATGTGGGCTGTATTGGACACACAGTTGGGTTGTGAAGCAGAGGCTACTGACAGCTTAGCAATACCAAGTCTTCCATCCCATCAACATTTGGTATGTAGCTCACTGTATTTAAATTTCCTTTAATTTCTTTCAACAATGATGTACAGTTTCAGCGTAGAGAGTTTATGTGTCTTTGGTTAACTTTATTTCTAAGTATATCATATTTTTTGATGGTATTACAGAAAAAAATCTTTAAAAAATTTCATTTAAAATTTGTGATGCTAGCATATATATTTTGAATATTAACCTTGTATGTCATGCATGTGTGCGTGCTGGCTCAGTTGCTTCAGTCGTGTCCGACTCTTTGTGACTCCAGGGACTGTAGCCCACCAGGCTCCGCTGTACATGAAATTCTCCAGGCAAGAATACTGGAGGGTGTTTCCATGCCCTCCTCCAGGGGATCTTCTCCACCCAGGGATCAAACCCGCATCTCCTGTGTCTCTTGCACTGCAGGCAGACTCTTTACCTCTACTGGTTTTCTGTTTATAGATTCTTTCAGAATGACTCTTAAAAATTCATGTCATCTGCAAATAGAGTTTTGCCTCTTCCTTTCTGATCCTTATGCCTATTATTTCTTTTCCTGGACTTTCTGCACTGAAAAGAAAGTGAAGTCACTTAGTCGTGTCCGACTCTTTGTGACCCCAAGGACTGTAGCCTGTCAGGCTCCTCTGTCCATGGAATTTTCCAGGCAAGAATACTGGAGTGGTTTGCCATTTCCTTCTCCAGGGCATCTTTCTGACCCAGGGATCGAACCTGGGTCTCCCACATTGCAGGCAGATGCTTTAACATCTGAGCCATCAGTGATTTAGAGTCTGAATATATCATCTTAAAACACAGGGCTGAGAGCATCACTTTTTCCTCAAAAGCTTCCAAAGCTTGGAATGCTCCACAGTTGTCCCCAAGATGGAGTATAAACTCTTGCTCCCAGATGTGTCTCTTGCTTTAGCTCCACCTGAAAATGTGATTCTTCTGTCATACTTGGCTTTCTTTGATAACTACGATACACCTTTCTCTTTTTGCTTTATCTACTCAAAGTGAATAGGCTTCCTAGGTGGCTCAGTAGCAAAGAATCACCTGCCAATGCAGGAGATGCAGGTTTGATCCCTGGGTTGGGAAGATCCCCTGGAGGAGGCAGTGGCCACCCCCTCCAGTATTCCTGCTGGAGAACCCCATGGGCAGAGGAGTCTGGCCAGCTACAGTCCATGGGGTTGTAGAACAGTCAGACGACTTAGCAAGTAAACAGTCTAAACCAAGTCTAAGTCTAGTGACTAAACAACTCAAGAGTGAGTTGCATTTCACAATTGATCTGTATATTTAATGTGCTACTTTGCGCTCCTATTTTATTGCTAGTGCATCTAACATTAAAGATGAGAAGAAATGTAACACTTAGCCTTCCTGGTGTACGGTGAGTACATCCACAAACCTGTGAGGTTTCGCTAAACCACTTCGTCAGTGAGGAATGTCTCTTTTACATATGTGCCTGTCAAAATTCTGTTCATTCTTCAAGGACCATTCAAGGTCATAGTTTTTTCTAAAGTCACTATTTATTCTGGTAGGCTGGAATTAATCTCCTGTTCCCCTATCTTCTGACAGAGAATCATTCTTTTTACCTTATTGTAATACTTACCAATTTTGCTTTGCAAATGTTGTGTTATGTGTCTTATTGATCTCTGTATCCTTGCTGGTATCTGGCATAGCGCATATAGATAGTAGGTGATTGCTTCCTAAATTCCCATGTCAGCCATTCATTTATTTCAGTGTCTGGTGATGAATAGTTTCAATGTTAATATATTGACCTATTGTGTTAATGAATTGGGTGTGTGAGGCCATTTAATCAAATGATCATTTGAATTACTAATTATCTCTAGCTCCAGAGGATCCAGTTGACCATGACAGGAACTTGGGGGTGATCCTTGACTCCTCTTTTTCCCTTAGCTCCTTATCCAATCAGTCTTAAATTCTAATTCCTGTCTCTCAAATATATACCTTTCTCTTCATTTTATAGCACTTTATTCAGTGTCCTGGATTATTATAACAGAAGCTCTGCTTTCAGGCTAATCCTTCTTCAATCCCTTTTCCCCATGCTTCCAGGTGGATATTTCTATAATTCAAATCTGACCATGTCACTCTCTCGCTTAAAGCCATTTAGTGTGCCTGGGTCCCAGTGGCCCTTTTTGACAATTGCTTTCCAGCCATGGAGACACCATAAAAGACCCACTAGTTCCAAATTTCTTGCTTCATTTTGGGTACAAGGTGGAATTTTTTCTTTTGTAGTGACAGAGGGATGGGGTGATGGAGATATGGAAGCAGGAGGAAGAGACGCGAGGGGCAGGAGGGAGACTGTCGGTGCTGCGGTGTCTGCCCTGCAGAGTGTAGTTCCTGGTGAGGCGATCAGCATGCAGATGAGCTGCGCGAGCCCCGCAGGCATTAGCTCTTGAGCAGCAGCTTTCCAAGCCCTTCTCCACTTCTGCTGCTTCACAAGTTCGCATCCCTTCTGGCTGCTCTACCATAGCCCTGGCTCAGAACCCATCAACTGGAGATGTAGTCCATGAACAAAGAGCGATTCTGCATGCTCATGATTAATGAGGGACTGTTTCAGAATCACAAGGCGCCATCCTGGCTAACTACTGTTCATTACTTTTATCCTCAGAATACTGAGAAACTGTTTCATCATGCCAGAAACAATTGCTCAGATTGATCTGCTTCTTGGATAGAAATTGCACTTGCTTTTGAAAAGCAAGTATTTTCTGATGTCTTAGATTTATGAAAATAATATGTGGGCTTATAGTAAGTACTGCATTGCAGTAAGTTATTTGTTATGTCTTTATGTAATCCTCACAACCACTTTATGAAATATATATGGTTACTATCTCTAGTTTATAGATGAGAAAACTAATGTTCAGAGGTTAGATCCTGCTAGGTGGTAAGAGGTAGAAGTGAAGTTGCTCAGTCGTGTCCAACTCTTTGTGGCCCCATGGACCAGGCTCCTCAGTCCATGGGATTTTCCAGGCAAGAATACTGGAGTGGGTTGCCATTTCCTTCTCCAGGGGATCTTTCTGACCCAGGGATTGAACCCAGGTCTCCCGCATTGTAGGCAGACGCTTTACCATCTGAGCTACCAGGGGTAAGAGGTAGAGCCTAGATTAAAACAGGTAATCTCATGCCAGAAACCACACTTGGCTCTTACCCTATGCTATGTTAGGAGAGGAGACTACTTGTTCAGTTCAGTTCACTTGCTCAGTTGTGTCCAGCTCTTTGCGACCCCATGGACTGCAGCACACCAGGCTTCCCCGTCCATCACCAACTCCCAGAGTTTACTAAAACTCATGTCCATTGAGTTGGCTACTTGTTAAGAATGCTTTTTGCTTCATAGTCAGGAACACCTTGGGCTAAGCTGTGTCTTGACAACTTCTAGTGGGGTAGATGAATAGACTGAGGTCATGGGGTCGTGAAGAGTCGGACACGACTGAGCGACCTCACTTTCACTTTTCACTTTCATGCATTGGAGAAGGAAGTGGCAACCCACTCCAGTGTTCTTGCCTGGAGAATCCCAGGGATGGGGGAGCCTGATGGGCTGCCGTCTGTGGGGTTGCACAGAGTTGGACACGACTGAAGCAACTTAGCGGCAGCATGCTGTGCAAGAAAGAACCAGAACAATGTATCCTACCCCCATCTGGGGTGAAATCAGCAGTTACTATTATGATCAGGAAAGTTTAGTGAAATCTAGTTAAATTTGGAACTCTCCAAAGGTCTCATTTGCAGGAGGGAGAATGGAAGTATGGTTGTGAGTAAATTAGATTACCAGATTCTGCCAGAGGGAAGGGAAGGGTGCCAGAAGCGGGGTCTGAGAGGAGCCTGGCTTTGGCGGATGGCACCGAGGTCAGCGCGCTGGGGCTGGGAGTCACACGGAGCAGGCTTCGGTGCCTTGGCTCAGGCATTCCGCTGTGAAGTCGAACAGTTTCCCTCACTGCCTCACACTTTAGTTTCCTCATCTATAAAAAGAAGTTAAATCTCCATCCTGAAAGGACTACTGAGTGGATTAAGGGAGACAAGTTTACAGAGTACGCAGCACAGGGCCAAAGCAGGAGGTGGGGACGTTTTAGGTGGAAGTGACGTAACGGTGACGATGGGTTAGAGCTTACTGCCAAGAACTTGCTGAGATTTGGAAAGAAAAGTGAAGGGAGAAGCTCTCACTTTTGGTTCTCAGGAGATTCTCTGACTGGCTTGGAGGATGCGGCAGCTCTGTAGACCTTTCCACCTGCTCCCGCTCCGAGGCCCTGATCCACGTAGCGGGTCCTCAGAGACCCACGTGCACTCTGCTCTCTCCACCCACTCTGGTGCCTCAAGCTGAAGTCAGTAGTGGATGCTGTCTTCATCTTCCGGCTATACCTTCCAGATCTTACGTCTCCTGGCTCCTTCTTCATTCTTGTAAGCCTCGATTCATGTGTCAAATGTTCTATCATCAGAGCATTGCAGTGGTTCATTTTGTTGATCAGACTCAGAATGATACAACGTGGTGTCCTCTTATTGCCTTGGTGTTGCTCGATTACCTAGAGGAGGGGTTGGAAAACCTTACCTAAATGATAATAGTAAATAGTTTTTGCTTTTGTGAGCCATTTGGACTCCATTGCAACTACTCAGTCCACTGTTAAGAGCATGAATGCAGCCATAGGACATGCGTGCTGAACCGGCATGGCTGTGGTCCAATACAACTTCACCGGTGCTGAAATTTGAATGCTCTGTGATTTTTTTTTAATTTATTTTTTAAATTGAGGAATAATTGCTTCAAAGAGTTTTATTGTTTTCTGGCAAACCTCAACATGAATCAGCCATAGGTGTACATGAATCCCCTCCGTTTTGAACCTCCCTCCCGTCTCCCTCCCCATCCCACCGCTCTAGGTTGATACAGAGTCCCTGTTTGAGTTTCCTGAGCCATACAGCAAATTCTCGTTGGCTGTCTATTTTACATATGGTAATGTAAGTTTCCATGTTACTCTTCCCATACATCTCACCCTCTCCTCCCCCGCCATGTCCATACGTCTGTTCTCTATGTCTGTTTCTCCATTGCTGCCCTGTAAATAAATTCTTCAGTACTGTTTCAAGATTCCATATATGTGCATTAGAATACGATATTTATCTTTCTCTTTCTGACTCCCTTTACTCTGTATAATAGGTTCTAGGTTCATCCACCTCATCAGAACTGACTCAAATGCATTCCTTTTTATGGCTGAGTAATATTCCATCATGTATATGTACTACAGCTTCTTTATCCATTCATCTGTCGATGGACATCTATCTAGGTTTCTTCCATGTTCTAGCTGTTGTAAATAGTGCTGCAGTGAAAAATGGGATACATGTGTCTTTTTCAATTTTGGTTTCCTCCAGGTATATGCCTAGGAGTGGGATTGCTGGGTCATATGGTGGCTTTATTCCTAGTTTTTTAAGGAATCTCCATGTCATCTTTGATAGTGGTTGTATCAATTTACAGTCCCACCAACAGTGCAAAAGCGTTCCTTTTTCTCCACACCCTCTCCAGTGTTTGTAGACTTTTTGATGATGGTCATTCTGACCAGTGTGAGGTGATATCTCATTGTGGTTTTGATTTGCATTTCTCTAATAAAGAGTGATATTGAGCTTCTTTTCATGTATTTGTTAGCCGTCTGTATGTCTTCTTTGGAGAAATGTCTGTTTAGGTCTTTTCCCCACTTTTGAATTGGGTTGTTTGGTTTTCTGGCATTGAGTTATATGAGCTGCTTGTATATTTTGGAATTTAATCCTCTGTCAGTTGTTTC
The DNA here is from genome assembly GCF_023091745.1 of Budorcas taxicolor. NCBI lineage: Eukaryota > Metazoa > Chordata > Mammalia > Artiodactyla > Bovidae > Budorcas > Budorcas taxicolor. Next base: position 39,189,979 of record NC_068933.1, on the reverse strand, counting down.
ACTTGCTGTTACTTTCTCCCATTCTGAGGATTGTCTTTTCACCTTGCTTATAGTTTCTTTTGCTGTACAAAAGCTTTTAAGTTTAATCAGGTGCCACTTGTTTACTTTTGTTTTTACTTCCATTACTCTTGGAGGTGGGTTATAGAGGATCTTGCTTTGATTTATGTCATCCAGTGTTCTGCCTATGTTTTCCTCTAAGAGTTTTATAGTTTCTGGTCTTACATTTAGGTCTTTAATCCATTTTGAGTTGATCTTTGTGTATGGTATTAGGAAGTGTTCTAATTTCATTCTTTTACACATAGCTGTCCAGTTTTCCTGGCACCATTTATTGAAGAGGCTGTCTTTGCCCCATTGTATATTCTTGCCTCCTTTGTCAAAAATAAGGGACCCATAGATGCATGGGTTTATTTCTTGGATTTCTATTTGTTCCATTGGTCTATATTTCTGTTTTTGTGCCAGTACCATCTATCTTGATGACTGTAGCTTTGTAGTATAATCTGAAGTCAGGAAGGTTGATTCCTCCAACTCCATTCTTCTTTCACAAAACTGCTTTGGCTATTTGGGGTCTTTTGTGTTTCCACATGAATTGTGAATTTCTTTGTTCTAGCTCTGTTAAAAATGCCATTGATAATTTGATAGGGATTGCATTGAATCTGTAGGTTGCATTTGGTAGTATAGTCATTTTCACAATATTAATTCTTCCTACCCAGGAGCATAGGATATCTCTCCATCTGTTTATGTCATCTTTGGTTTCTTTCATCAGTGTCTTATAATTTTCTATGTACAGTTCTTTTGTCTCCTTATGTAAGTTTATTCCTAGATATTTAATTCTTTTTGTTGCAATGGTGAATGGGATTGATTCCTTAATTTTTATTTCTGATTTTTCATTGTTAGTATATAGAAATGCAAGCAATTTCTGTGTGTTAGCTTTGCATCCTTCAACTTTCCTAAATTCACTGAATAGCTCTAGTAAGTTTCTGATACTGTCTTTAGGATTTTCTTTGTACAGTAGCATGTCCACTGCAAACAATGAGAGCTTTACTTGTTTTCTGATCTGGATTCCTTTTATTTCTTTTTCTTCTCTGATTGCTGTAGCTAGGAATCGAGAAATATGTTGAATAATATTGGTCAAAGTAGACACCCTTGTCTTGTTCCTGATCTTAGGAGGAATGCTTTCAGTTTTTCACCATTGAGAATAGTGTTTGCTGTAGGCTTATCATATATGGCCCTTACTATGTTGAGGTACGTTCCTTCTTTGCCCATTTTTTGAAGAGTTATAATGATAAATGGTTGATGAATTTTGTCAAAGGCTTTTTCTACATCTATTGAGATTATCATATGTTTTTTATCTTTCAATTTATTAATATGGTATATCACATTGATTGATGCATATATTAAAGAATCCTTGCATTCCTGGAATAAACCCTATTTGATCATGGTGTATGAGCCTTTTAATGTGTTGCTGAATTCTGTTTGCTAAAAGTTTGTTGGGGATTTTTGCATCTATGTTCATCACCTGTAGTTTTCTTATTTTGTGTTTTCTTTGTCTAGTTTTGGTATTGGGGTGATGGTGGCCTCATAAAATGAGTTTGGAAGTGTTCCTTCCTCTGCAGTTTTTGGAGTTTTAGAAGGATAGGCATTAGCTCTTCTCTAAATGTTTGATAGAATTCTCCTGTGAAGCCACCTGGTTTTGGGCTTTTGATTTTTGGGAGATTTTTGATCACGGCTTCAATTTCAGTGCTTGTAATTGGGTAGTTCATAATTTCTATTTCTTCCTGGTTCAGTCTTGGAAGATTGAACTTTTCTAAGAATCTGTCCATTTCTTCCAGGTTATCCATTTTTTGCCATATAGTTGTTCATAATAGTCTCTTATTATCCTTTGTATTTCTGCATTGTTTTTTTTATAACCTCTCCTTTTTCATTTCTAATTTTGTTGATTTGATTTTTCTCTCTTTTTTTCTTGATGAGTCTGGCTAAAGGTTTGTTAATTTTGTTTATCTTCTCAAAGAACCAGCTTTTAGTTTTATTAATCTTTACTATTGTTTCTTTCATTTCTTTTTCATTTATTTCTGCTCAGATCTCTATGATTTATTTCCTTCTACTAATTTTGGTATTTTTTTTTGTTCTTCTTTTCCCAGTTGTTTTAGGCCTAAAGTTAGCTTATCTATTCAATATTTTTCTTGTTTCTTGAGGTAGGATTGTATTGCTATAGACTTCCCTCTTAGAACTGCTTTTGCTGCATCCATAGGTTTTGAGTTGTCATGTTTTCATTGTCATTTGTTTCTAGAAAATTTTTTTATTTCCCTTTTGATTTCTTCAGTAATCTGTTGGTTATTTAGAAACGTGTTGCTTAATCTCCATGTGTTTGTGTTTGTTCTTGTAATTGATATCTAATCTCATAGCATTGTGGTCAGAGAAGATGCTTGACATAATTTCAAATTTCTTAAATTTATTGAGGTTTGATTTGTGACCCAGGATGTGGTCTATCCTGGAGAATGTTCCACGTGCACTTGAGAAAATGTCTTCTTCTGCATTTGGATGGAATGCCCTGAAGATATCAATGAGATCCATCTCATCTACTGTATCATTTAAGACTTGTGTTTCCTTATTAATTTTATGTTTTGATGATCTGTCCATTGGTGTGAGTGGGCTGTTAAAGTCTCCTGCTAATATTGTGTTACTGTCAGTTTCTCCTTTTTCGTCTGTTAGTGTTTGTGTGATGTATTGACGTGCTCCTGTGTTGGGTGCATAGATTTTACAATTGTTATGTCTTCCTCTTGGATGGATCCCTTGATCATTATGTAGTGTCCTTCCTTTTCTCTTGTAATCTTCTTTATTTTAATGTCTGTTTTGTCTGATACGAGGATTACTCCTCCAGCTTTCTTTGGCTTCCCATTTGCATGGGAATATATTTTTCCATCCTCTCACTTTCAGTCTAAATGTGTCTTTAGGTCTGAAGTGGGTTTCTTGTAGACAGCATATATATGGGTCTTGTTTCTGTATCCATTCAGTCAGTCTGTGTCTTTTGGTGGGAGCATTTAATCCATTTACATTTAAAGTAATTATTGATATATATGTTCTTATTGCCATTTTCTTAATTGGTTGGGGTTGCTTTTTGTAGATCTTTTTTCTTCTCTTGTATTTCTTGAGTATATAAGCCCCTTTAACATTTATTGTAAAGCTGGTTTGGTGGTACTGAATTCTCTTAACTTTTGCTTGTCTGAAACACCTTTTATTTCTCCGTCAATTTTGAATGAGATCCTTGCCAGGTACAATAATCTTGGTTGTGGATTTTTTCATTTTAGTACTTTAAATATATCCTGTCACCCACTTCTGGTCTGCAGAGTTTCTGCTGAAAGATCAGTTGTTAAGCATATGGGGTTTCCCTAGTATGTTACTTGTTGCTTCTCCCTTGCTGTTTTTAATATCCTTTTTTTGTTTAGTCTTTGTTAGTTTGATTAGTATGTGTCTTGGCATGTTTCTCTTTGGGTTTTATCCTGTATGGGACTCTTTGTGCCTCTTGGAATTGACTGACTATTTCCTTTTCTATGTTGGGGAAATTTTCAACTGTAATCTCTTCAAAAATTTTCTCATACCCTTTCTCTTTCTCTTCTTCTTCTGGGACCCTTATAATTCAAATATTGGTGCATTTGATATTGTCCCAGAGGTCTCTGAGACTGTCCTCAGTTCTTTTAATTCTTTGTACTTTATTCTGCTCTTCAGAAGTTATTTCCACCTTCTTATCTTCCAGCTCACTGATTCGTTCTTCTGCCGCAGCTGTTCTGTTGTTGATCCCTTCCAGAGTATTTTTGGTTTCAGTAGCTGTGTTGTTTGTCTCTGCATGCTTGTTGTTTAATTCTTCTAGTTCTTTGTTAATTGATTCTTGCATTTTCTCCATTTTGTTTTCAAGATTTTGATCACGTTTACTATTTTTATTCTGAATTCTTTTTCAGGTAGTTTGCTTATTTTCGTCTTCATTTTTTTGGACTTCTGTGTTTCTGGTATGTTTCTTCATTTGTGTAGCATTTCTCTGCCTTTTCATTATTTATTTTTTTAACTTATTGTGTTTGAGATCTCCTTTTCCCAGGCTTCAAGGCTGAATTCTTTCTTCCTTTTGGTTTCTGCCCTCCTAAGGTTGGTCCAGTGGTTTGTGTAAACTTTGTATAGGGTGAGATTTGTGTTGAGTTTTTGTTTGTTTGTTTGTTTTTCCTCTGATGGGCAAGTCTGAGTGAAAGGTAATCCTGTCTGCTGATGGTTGGGTTTGTATTTTTGTTTTGTTTGCTGTTCAGATGAGGCGTCCTGCACAGGGTGCTACTGGTGGTTCAGTGATGCTGGGTCTTGTATTCAGGTGGTTTCCTTTGTGTGCGTTCTCACTATTTGATACTCCCTATTGGTTAGTTCCCTGGTAGTCTAGGGTCTTGGAGTCAGTGCTCCCACTCCAAAGGCCCAGGGCTTGATTTCCTCCACTTGGTGCTGGGATGATGCTGGCTGGGCTCGGTGGCCTATGTGCTATTTTATATGTGACAAAAGACTATTCTTTTTTTCTCCTTCTACTATTTAAAAATATAAAACCCATTCTCAACTTCTGACCTATATAAAAACAAGTGGAGAGCTGGTTTGGGCTGGAGTTCGCCAGCCCTGGCTCAGGATGCGGATGATGTCAGCCAGACCTGCTCATAAACCTTTGCTTGCCACTCACTGTGTGACTTTGGGGAATACATTTAATCTGCAAGCCTCACTTTCAAAATGGGGACATTTACACTGACGTTGTAGAGTAGGGGTGTTGTGAAGATTAAATATGGTTGGGATTAGGAGATCAAACTATTACATATAGGATGAATAAACAAGAAGGTTCTATTATGTAGCACAGGTAACTATATTCAATATTCTATAGTAAGCCATAATAGAAAAGAATATGAAAAAGAATATATATATATATATATATATATATATATATATATATATATATATTTAAGTTTTTAAAACAAAATGATGCATGTAAAATTTTTAGTTGACTGCCGGGCATGTAGCTCATGGTCAATCACTTGTGGTCAATCATTTGTCACCTTTTGTTGTTCTGGAAGTCATTATTTGATGTTTGCAGTTCAGTCACACAGTTATGGGGAAACTGAGGGGTTTTTCAGCCAATGGGACTTGTACTGGTTTTTCTACCAGTAAGGTAAAATGATGTCTGGGTAAAAGGGAGACTTCCTAACACTCTGCAAATTATCCACCATACTTGAATTGAGGATATAAGAACATTGCTAAAGAGTCAGCAATGAAATCATCAGTCAGGTTGTTACTCGTGATCCTGTCTGATGCAGTGGTGGGAATTGGCCACAGGAACACAGAGATGGGAAAGACAGTAGAAATGGGAAAATGGAGAACTTGAGCTTTGTTGCAGGATTGTGTGTGAGTGCTGAGATATGGGTGAGATTTAACTTCTTAGTGTGCTTCTTTCTCTTCAGATAAAATGTTGAAATTATGCTATGGGCAAGTATTTAAAAACAGAAATACCTTTATAACAGATTGAGTAAATATCATGTTGTAAAATTAAAAAAGTATAAAAAACATTCTAAGGCCTTCAGAGTAGTTTGGCTACTAATCTTTCATTTTCATCTCAAGTGTCACCTTCCGTGAGGGGATTTTCTTGATCTGGCAGCAACATGGATGCAGCTAGAGATTATCGTGCTAAGTGAAACAGGTCAGATAGAGAAAAGCAAATGCCATATGATATCGCTTATATGTGGAATCTGAAATACGACACAAGTGAGCCTGTCTGTGACACAGAATGGAGAAGGCAATGGCAGCCCACTCTAGCACTCTTGCCTGGAGAATCTCTTGGACAGAGGAGCCTGGTGGGCTACAGTCCATGGGGTCGCAGAGTCAGACACGACTGAGCTACTGACACACGCACACACAGACACACACAGACACACACACGACACAGAAACAGACTCACAGGGAACAGAGTAGTGGCTACCAAGTGGGAGGTTGTTGGAGAAGGATGTGCTGCTGCTGCTGCTAAGTCGCTTCAGTCGTGTCCGACTCTGTGTGGCCCCGTAGACGGCAGCCCACCAGGCTCCGCCCTCCCTGGGATTCTCCAGGCAAGAACACTGGAGTGGGTTGCCATTTCCTTCTCCAGTGCAGGAAAGTGAAAAGGGAAAGTGAAGTCGCTCAGTCGTGTCCAACTCTTTATGACCCCATGGACTGTAGCCCACTAGGCTCCTCCATCCATGGGATTTCCCAGGCAAGAGTACTGGAGTGGGGTGCCATTGATTGCCTTCTTTGCAGGATGTAATAGAAGGTTAGAAATAGCAGATGCAGTCTTTTAAAAATAGGATGGGTAAACCACAGGGTCCTGCTGTATAGCATGTGCATGTGTGGGAATTCGCTTCAGTCGTGTCCGACTCAGCAATCCTATGGACTGTAGCCCGCCAGGCTCCTCTGTCCAGTTCTCCAGGCAAGAACACTGGAGTGGGTTGCCATTTCCTTCTCGGGGGATCTTCTCAATCCAGAGATCAAACCCACATCTCTTATGTCTCCTGCATTGGTAGGTGGGTTCTTTACCAAGCACCACCTGGGAAACCCCCTGTATAGCACAGAGAACTATATTCAATATCCTGTGATAAACCATAATGGGGAATGAGATATATGCATATATATATATTTAATATATATTATTTTCTAATATAAATATAATTAATATTTAATAGATAATATTACATATATTAAATTAACATGTATATTAATATCTACAATATTTTATACAATAATTATATAATCTATATATAATATAATGTGCAATATAATTTATATAATTATATAATCTATATTATATAATCTATATATGATATAGATTATATAATTATATATAGTATATAATATATATTGTCTGATTGTCTATATTTCTCCCACTAATATATATTATATATGTAATATTAATAATATTAAATATATATTATATTTAATATATAATATATATATTATATATTATAAACATTAAATTAATGTTATTTATTAATTATATAATATAAATTATATTATATATATTAAATTGATTTATAATATATAATATATATTTATATAAAAATGTATATGTTTATATGTGTGTATATGTGTGAGTGTATACCTGAGTCACTTTGCTGTATAGCAGTAGGTAACACAACAGTGCAAATCAACTTCAATTACAAAATAGAATGAAGAGGATGTTCTTGGTCTAAAGTATCTGAAATAGCCATCCAACTCCATCCCTTAATTACTGTGTCTCGTTGCTCTACGTTTCTCTCTCCGTAACACTGTTTGCAGTCAGGTATCGATCTGTCTGCCTGCTGATCCTCTCTATTTCTCCGACTAAAATGTGAATTCTGCGTGAGGCACCCTCTCTCCGTCTGCCTGGAACTCAGACTGGCATTTTTGACAGGCAGGCTGCCTGTCTGCCTGCCTTTACTAGGAAAGGAGGAAAGTAAAGCATCAGTGTTCTGGGAGGTCAGATTCCTGCTGGGCCAACAGTCTTCTCAGGGCCTACCTGTATCCTTTTTTTTTTTTTTTTCCTCAGCTACCTTTTAAAGAGGAGAAAACATCTGGAAAATTGTCCTGGCCACAGAAAATAAAACTTAACTCAGGGCAGATGGTACTGTCTAGTAACGACATCTGGAGGTGAAAATTCAGCTGGCAACAGGGGTAACTGTCAAAATATTTAGCAACTGCCCAAGTTGTTTATGTTATATTGTTTATCTCAACCCCTGACAAATTTATAATTCAGTCTGGCAGATAACTGATTCACTTTCCCCAAGTGCATATAGAGAGTGGAGCCCTTTTGTCCCACCAGCATGAGAGCCAGTCTCACTGATAGATCCTGTCTCCAGGTCCAAAATAGGAAGTTTTCCTGAAAAGTCCTTTTGAGATCAGCCTCCACCTTAGAGAGGAAAGTGCTCTTAAGATACAGGCTTCAGTGAGTATCTTTAGCAATGAACTTGCTGGAAACCCTAATCTTTTTCTCCAAAGAGATGTATCTTATTATCTTTAAAATCATCTTCAAATGTCCTGTTAAAGAGAATATGAGGGAGAGTGGTGAGAAATGTGAAGCGTTTCACCTTGCAAGGCTGTACCAAGACTATTGTATTTGGTTGTTGAGTTATCGGAAAGAAGGTGGTTCCAAATTCAGTTCTTAACATAGATCAGCTCACAGGTATAAAGGGCTTCAGTGGGTAAAGAATCTGCCTGTAATACAGGAGATGCGAGTGCTATCCTTGGGTCAGGAAGACTCTCTGGAGGAGGGCATGGCAACCCACTTCAGTATTCTTGCCTAGAGAATCCCAAGGACAGAGGAGCCCTGGGGGGCTACATAGGGTCGTAAAGAGTCGGACATGACTGAGCACGCATAGGTATACAGTAAGTCTCAGTTGCTGCCCAACAAAACACACACATTTCTGGGTTGTGGACATTTCTCTGGTGTCTATAAGCTGATTAGTGGTTTTTGCTCAGATAAAATGGGCTTACATTTTATCTGCTGTCCCTTGCAAATAATAAATATCTTCTGAAATCTGAAAGCTACTCCTGTCCCATAAGGGAGTGATACTGGGTAGAGAGGGACTTATAGGGGAAGTTGGTTTTTTGAGGCTGATTAGTAAGAACTGGTTCAGACTGTGGTTTACTGTATGACCAGGGCAAGCAAGAGCGCGGCTGAAAAATGGAGCCGTTAGACTATCTCTTGGAAAAGTCTTAATTTACAGAACCCTCCAGTTCTGAAAGCCTAGAAAATATTTTCCTCTCAGACTGGTTTCAGTTGAGTAAGTGTCACTTTAGGAACCAAAGTCTAGGGTCAGGCTGGCTGGGCCTAAAGCGATCCCATTTCGTAATGGCTTTAGTGATGGTCTCTTTTTAAAAAATCTCCTCGTTTTGTACTGAGAAGTGTTACTTAAAAAGACTGTGGTGTTAATGGTGCACAGTTTCCTGTGGGAATTTTTCGCCATGGTCTTCTCTGAAGCTGGATATCTGTGTTTGTTCCACTGTTTTGTTGTTGGTGTTGCTTTTCCCCTACCTGTCTGATGTGGCTGGTAGAAAGCTGAAGCCCTGAAAAGCCAACACGTTTGTAAAACCACATGATCCAAGGAGTCTCAAACCAAAGGTTGGTCTCATGGCTCCACAGTCTACCCACCCTCTCTGTTTTGTGCAAACACTAAAAATACAGTTTACCCTAGAAAAATATGAAGTCAAAATGTGTGCTTTCCAATCAATATTTGATGTATTTTTTAAAAAAAGCCCTTAATTTAATTTTCCATTTTACAGTAGTCTCAGTCATTAAAAATGGCATTTTGTTTTGTTTTGATGTAATTAATGATGAAAGGATGCTTTGAAAATATCAAAAGCTCCTACATGTCCATCGACTGATGAGTAAATAAAGAAGTTGTTGTGTGTATTTATATACAATGGAATGCTATGCACCCATAATAAAGAGCGAATTTGAGGCAGATCTAGTGAGACAAATGAACCTAGAGCCTGCTGTACAGAGTGAAGTAAGTCATAAACAGAAAGACAAATATCGTATAGTAACATATACATGAAATCTAGAAAAATGATTCTGATGAGCCTGTTTTCAGGGAAGCAGTAGAGATGCAGACATAGAGACTGGACTTGTGGCCGCAGCAGGGGAGGGAGAGGGCGGGACGAACTGACAGGGCAGCGTGGAAGCTGTGCACTGCCCTGTGTGAAGCGGAGAGCCCCTGGGGAGGTGCTGCAGGATGCAGGGAGCTCAGCCTGCTACTTCGTGACAACTGAGAGGGGAGGGATAGGGTGGGAGGTGGGAGGGAGGTTCAAGAGGGAGGGGACATACCTGTACCCATGGCTGATTCATGCTGATGTATGGCAGAAATCAACACAGCATTGTAAAGCCCCTGTCCTCCAGTTAACTGTTTTTTTTTAAATGAGAAAAGAAAAAAAAGTGTCCAGAGCTCACTGAAGTTTGATAATGCTCCAAGAAAAGTGAAGGACTAGAACTGAAGACATTTAGGTTGGAAGACTGCTGTCTGTGAAATGGGGACCAGTGGAGTCTACAACTCCCAGCTCGAGGGACACGTGACATGAAGCCTTCGTCACTGGTGGATGAGGGGCCCCAATTTGCCTTTTCTGTGGCATGAAAACTAGCTGGGTGATTTATTCATAAACTAATCAGACATTTAGAATACCGGTAGACAATGGTAGAGATAAGCATGGAACTAACATACAGGGAAACTCCTCAGCCCAGGCTCTGTGAGAACCCTTGGAAATCAACTTCTACTTGCATGTTTTAAAGTTAGAAGTCATAAGAATCAGAAAATCAGACCGCGAAACTCACGCCTCAATAATTGTGAACTATAGAACAATGAAGGAGACATTCCAAAGAAAGAATGACTATTATAAAAAACATGAAAAGAAAATTTGGGAAAGAATGAATAGAATATTTTAGAGATGCTAAATATACATCCCTGAAATAGCTTTCATGTACAGTTTACATAGAAGAGTATACGGAACTGAAACTAGGTTCAGAAGATTTATCTTGGAAAACACTCAGAAGACACACAGAGAGAAGGGAAATAAAAGCCAAAGGAGGGCCTAGAGATGTGAAGGTAACGTGAGACATTCCAGCGGGAGAATCACACAGGACAGAACAGAAAGGATGCTAGAGAGGCCAGACTTGAAGGCCTTTGGAGAGAACTTCCCAGACTTGAGGACGATTCAATTACTATTGAGATTAAAGAACCTAAAAAAAAAATGATAGGACTTAACTGTATAGCACAGGGAACTTTACTTAACACTCTGTAATAACCTAGATGGGAAAACAGTCTGAAAAAGAATGGATACATATGTATGTATAACTTAATCACTTTGCTCTACAGCAGAAATTGACATTGTAAATCTACTATATCTAATAGAAGTAAAAATTTAAAAATAAAGTAGCATGAGAATTCTTGCATAGGCAAAACAGACAAGCAAAAATTCACACCCAGATATATCATAATGAAAAAGGAAAACTTCAAAGACAAAGATTGAAAAAAAAAAACTCTCACTAAGCCAGATCACCTATGAAATCTTAATAAACAGATTGAGAACAAAGCACTCATCATCAGAAAGGTAGCTGTAAGACTGTAAAATAACTTCTGAGTTATGAAGGAGAATAATGTGTGTCTAGAATTCCAAAAGCTAAACTATCATTCAAACTATAAAGACTGGCAAGATTGAGTAAATTTGATTCCTGAAGCAAAGCAAAATAAGACAGGCAAAATGACAAAAACTAATAATGGAGGTATTTTCCTAAGAAGGAAATTAAACCCTGAAGACGGTATATGATGCAAATAGCAATGGTGAATAGCAAGTTGATAAACATGTTGGTTCAGTTCAGTTCAGTCGCTCAGTCGTGTCCAACTCCTTGCGACCCCATTAACGGCAGCACACCAGGCCTCCCTGTCCATCACCAACTCCCGGAGTTTACTCAAACTCATGCCCATTGAGTCAGTGATGCATCCAACCATCTCATCCTCTGTCATCCCCTTCTCCTCTCGCCTTCAGTCTTTCCCAGCATCAGGGTCTTTTCAAATGAGTCAGCTCTTTGCATCAGGTGGTCAAAGTATTGGAGTTTCAACTTCAGCAACAGTCCTTCCAATGAATATTCAGGACTGATTCCTTTAGGATTGACTGATTCAGTCTCCTTGCGGTCCAAGGGACTCTCAAGAGTCTTCTCCAACACTGCAGTTCAAACGCATCAATTCTTTGGCGCTCAGCTAAATATTAGCTATACAAATAACTGGGCTTCCCTGGTGGCTCAGCCCTATTACTGATTTTGAGACTTTCCTTCTCAGCACCGAGCCTGGAGCAGAATTCAGACTCAGTGTGAGTACGTCAATATACGATGCATTGGTCGACTCTGATGCCTGCCAGAGTCCGCAGAAGCAAGAGATTTGCAGAACCTGGGAGATCTCAGCCCTGCTGCAAGGGGACATTTTTGTACTCAGGTTAGGCTCTCGCCCTATTTTGACATCATTCCTTCCCTTGTAGCATGAACCCCTTCCATATTTCCTCCAAAGGAAAGCTAACGGTGTGAACCAGCCCCTAAAGACTCTTATTGATATGTTTCACATTACAGTGCCATTTCCACAAGGTGAGGATCCTACCATAGTGACAGCTGGAAAATGAATCTACCTGGAGCGCTTTAACTCCACTGGGTGATTGCCTTGTGGTTCAAGTGATGTCCTTTTTCTTTCCTTGTTTTGTCTCTCTTCTACCACCAGGTCTAGCTCACTTTAATAATATTTTCTTTCAAATTTAGTTATTTAAATTCACTTCTTTTATTTATTTTTATTAAAAAAAATTTATTGGAGTATGGTTGCGTTACAGGGCTGTGTTAGTTTCTGCTATACTGCAGAATGAATCAGTTATCTGTATGCGTATATCCCATCTTAGATTTTCTTCCTATTTTGGTCACCATTTACTTTAGCTAGACTTATGCCCTTTTTCACTTTCTGTTTCTGATCTACATCTCATTCTCCTCTTAAATTTTTACTTTATAAAAAGGGTCCAATTTGTGATTTTCCCCATCTGTTTTTGTTTCATTTTTCCTTCGTATTACTTTGCCACTTTAGTACACAACCATCACAGGAACAGCTATATCCTCTATTATTAAAACTTCCCACACTAAACCATGTCAACTTACACCCTCTAATCCTTTCTTTCCAAGGTAATCTTCTCTTAGCCAGGCCCAGGTGCTGGATTCAGAAATAACCTTGTCCCACTGCCAGATAGAGCTGTGACCTATTTCCTCATCCCATTGTTCGAAGGGTTGCCATGTTACCATGTCCTTTGTGATTCATTGGCTGCTCTAATTATAAATCCATGCTATTCCTGTAATAGCCACCAAGTCTCAGGGTAGATTTCCATATGCCACCTCCCGGATATCTCCTTTCAGGGACCACTTCTCTTCTCTTCTCTCCAATTTGGGAACATGGACATGGGGAAGCACCCATCCCAAGAGGGCTTGTTCTCTATATCCCTGCCTTGGCTGAAAGAATTTCATGTGCAGTTTTACAGTGTGTCCTTTCTAGGGTGATCCAAGACCTGTTACTCAAAATCATTGCTCTAATTTCCAGCCGAAGGACTTTCTTTCTCTCTCTTTATTTTGGCCATGCTGTGCGACTTGTGGGATCTTAGTTCTCTACCAACCAGGGATTGCACCCAGGTCTCCTACTGTGGACGCACAGAGTCCTAACCACCTGAGCACCAGGAGAGACCCCCTTTTCTCTCTCTATTGTAAGCCACATTACAGCACATTCCTGATGATGGGACCCTCTGCCACTTCACTATATTTCTTTTCTTTTTTATTGAATTATAGTTGACTTACAATATCGTGTTAATTTCTGCTGTACAGCAAAGTGACTCAGCCACACACAAACATACATTCTTTTTTATATTCTTTTCCATTATGGTGCCACTTCCCCATATTTCCTTTTGAGCCCAGACAACTCAGTACATAACATATATGAACAGGACCCTACAGCCCTGTGAACAAGAGTCCTCATGGGGCTCCCACAGCTTTGCAGATCAAGCCCCCAGAGTACATAGGAGCCTGGGCTACCATGGTTCTCTTCTAGAAAACATGACGAGAACCAAACACGCTACTCGTTAGCTCTGAGAGTCTCTTTACACTGCATGTCACCACCATGGGCAGAGGCAGAAGCAAAGTCCCGCCAATACCAGAGAAGAAGGAAAGAGATTAAAAAAAATATGAATGTTACATCGCATCTTGAATGTATTTCCTGTATAGATGAGGTGAAATTCTCCTTCGACCTCCATTCCCAATGCCGCACTAACTCCCCAGCTTTAACTATGGTCATCTTTTTTTTTCTTTTGGTGTATATTTCCAGATCTTTGTCTATACATTTTCATACTTAAGCATATGACCTGTAAATAATACCATTGCGTATTTAGGTGTTTTTTTCTTTAACCTAATAACATGCTTAGTTTGCTAGGGCTGCCATAACAAAATACTGCAGACTGGGTGGCTTAAACAACAGAGATTTATTTCCTTAAAGTTTTGGAGGATTGACATCTGAGATCAAGGATTGTTTTCCTCCGTAGCCTCTCTCCTTGGCCTGCAGATAGCTGCCTTCTTCCTGGGCCCTTACATGGCCCATCTCTGTATCGTGCATCCCTGGTGTCTGTGTGTCCTAGTCTCCCTTTCTTGTAAAGACACCAGTCAGTATGGATTTGGGTCCATCCTAACAGCCTCCTTTCAACTTAATCACATCTTTAAAGGCTCTGTTCCAAACACTCATATTCTGGAGGTACTAGGGGTAAGGGCTTCTTTTTAAAAAAAGTTATTTTGGTTTTCAATTTAATTTTTATTTTATATTTACAGTTGATTTACAATGTTGTGTTTCAGGTGTACAACATAGTGATTCCATTATATGTATACACGCGTCCATTCTTTTTCAGATTCTTTTCCCATACAGGTTATTACTAGATGTTGGGTAGAGTTCTCTATGCTAAACAGTAGATTCTTTCTGGTTATTTATTTGATAAATAGTAGCCAACAAAGTTCTGTCTAGTCAAGGCTATGGTTTTTCCAGTGGTCATGTATGGATGTGAAAGTTGGACTGTGAAGAAAGCTGAGTGCTGAGGAATTGATGCTTTTGAACTGTGGTGTTGGAGAAGACTCTTGAGAGTCCCTTGGACTGCAAGGAGATCCAACCAGTCCATTCTGAAGGAGATCAACCCTGGGATTTCTTTGGAAGGAATGATGCTAAAGCTGAAACTCCAGTACTTTGGTCACCTCATGCGAAGAGTTGACTCATTGGAAAAGACTCTGATGCTGGGAGGGATTGGGGGCAGGAGGAGAAGGGGACGACAGAGAATGAGATGGCTGGATGGCATCACCGACTTGATGGACAAGAGTTTGGGGAGTTGGTGATGGACATGGAGACCTGGTGTGCTGCAATTCATGGCATCGCAAAGAGTCGGACACGACTGAGTGACTGAACTGAACTGAACTGAGTATACATTTATTAATCCCAAACTCTTAATTTATCCCCACCCCACCCCCACCTTTCCTCTTTGGTAACCATATGTTTGTTTTTGAAGTCTATGAGTCTGTTTCTATTTTGTAAATAAGTATATGTATCATTTTTTAGATTCCACATATGTGATATCATATTTCTCTTTCTGATTTACTTCACTTAGTATGCTAATCTCTAGTTGCATTTACTTTGCTGCAAATGACAAATTTTTTCTGTTTTATGGCTGAGTAATATTCCATTGTATATATGTACCACATCTTCTTTGTCCATTCATCTGTTTATGGACGTTGAGGTTTCTTCCATGTTCTGGATTGTAAATAGTGCTACAGTTAACAGTGGGGTGCATGCATCGTTTTGAATTCTAATTTTCTATGGATATATGCCCAGGAGTGGGATTGCTGGATCATACGGTAATTCTATTTTTAGTTTACTGGGGGTTAAGGTTTTTTTAATATGAATTTAGGTGAGTGGTGATGGTACAGTTGAACCCTTAGTGCAAACCTTTGCTGATCTTTCCATGTTATATCATAAAGATTATGTTCAGTTTGGTTCAATTCAGTTCAGTCGCTCAGTTGTGTCCGACTCTTTGTGACCCCATGAATCGCAGCACGCCAGGCCTCCCTGTCCATCACCGACTCCCTGAGTTCACTCAGACTCACGTCCGTCGAGTCAGTGATGCCATCCAGCCATCTCATGTTAGTTATAATTATATTCAAGTGATAGGAACTACCAAATAACTGGTTTAAAAATATAAGAATTTTTTCTCTCACCCACTTACAAATTAGAGAGAGAGTCAACCTAGGGCTGGTCCTGTGTTCCCTGGTGTCAGAAATGCAGCCTATTTCCAGCCTGTTGCCTCGTGGTGTGTCAGTTCTTCTCAAAACCAACTATGATCTAAGACAGCTCAAAATGCATTCACTTTGCCTGAATTCAGAGTCAGCTGGAAAGAGGTGCCTTAAGAATAATCCCTGCAGTTAAGGACATAACTCATTCTTGTGTACCATTGGCTAGAAGCTAGATACATTGTCTAGCCAACTGCACGTAGCTCTGGGAAACCTATCTTTCAGGTGTGATGATCACATTCCCAGTTAAATCTAGGAATTCTGTTATTGATAAAGAAAGTGCTCAGTCATGTCCGACCCTATGGACTGTAGCCCACCAGGCACCTCTGTCCATGGGGATTCTACAGGCAAGAATACTGGAGTGGTTACCATGCCCTCTTCCAGGGGATCTTTCCAACTCAGGGCTCAAACCGTGGTCTCCCGCATTGCAGGCAGATTTTTTATCATCTGAGATGAAATATACCAATTTTTTGACTACTGAGTGGTTTGGATATTTTGATAACTTCTTTAGAAGAAAGCAGTTGGAGTACAGAAGAGGTGGATGATTTCCTAGTGTTTGTTGTGATTTCTAGAAATCACTGGCATTCTTACATTTTTTTTTCTTATGGCTGTTCTTCGCTATGTGGGATCTCAGCTCCCCAATCAGGGATTGAACCTGAGGCCCCTGCAGTGAGAGTGTGGAGTCTTAACCATTGGACCACCAGGGAAGTCCCTTGCTGGCCATTTTTGTCTGTCTCTGGTTTCAAGCGCCTCCTAATGCCCTTGCAAGTTCACCTCCATCCTTTCCCTCACCCTGCTCTCTACCAGATGAGGTGTTCTGTATAGATTGTACTCGCAAGTTGCTTTGCCTTCTAGCTTTCAATTTGGTTCACCCCAGAGGAAGCCTTGATAAAATCAGAGGAAGGTGGAGAGTGAGATCAGAGATTTTTGACCCTTGGATTCCTCCCTGTGAAGTGGCCTCAGGCTGGCTGTGTCCCATGAGTAAAGTCCACTGCACTTTGCCTTTTTTCCTTTTCCAATCTGGATATCTTTTATTTCTTTTTCCTTCCTGATTGCATTGGCTAAAATCTCTAGTACGGTGCTTTTGTTATTTCAGCTTTTTTTTTTTTTTTTTTGCTGTTGTTGAAGAGTAGTTGACTTACAGTGTTGTCACTATACTTTTTAAGGCTTCCTTTTCTATATGGCTTTTTTTGTTTGTCCCTTTTCTCCTTTAGACTGATGAGTGGTACCTGTTCTTCCAGTGTTACCAGCTATAACTTATTACACAGTCTCTTGATGTCTCCTTATGTTTCAACCCATATCTGTACGTATGGTGGTGGTGGTTTAGTCACTAAGTCGTGTCTGACTCTTTCGACCCCATGGACTGTAGCCTACCAGGATCCTCTGTCCTTGGGATTTCCCAGGCAAGAATACTGAAGTGGGTTGCCATTTCCTTCTCCAGGGGATCTTCCCAACCCAGGAAGCCCCAACCTGGGCTCCTGCATTGCAGGCAGATTCTTTACCAAATGAGCTACAAAGGAAGCCCCATCTGTATGCATAAATACACACAAATTATCCAGTTTGAGTGGGTCAAGTAATTCCTGCGAAGAACCTGATTATTAATAAAAACACTGAGGTCTGAGGGTGTGGTTCTCTAGTATTCATTCCAGTAGCAACCTTACTTTGTTCCATGTGAGATTTCCACCCTGTTCCAGTCCTTGTCATTCTTTTAGATCAACTTGTTTTACTTCTGGAGATCAGTTTGTTCATCTGTAAAATAAAAAACCATCCAGATCAGTGGTTCTCAAACTTGAATGTGTACCAAAATCACCTGGAGGGCTGTTAAAACAGATTGATGAACCAGACCCCAAAGTTTTAAATTCAGGAGGTCTGAGATGGGGCCAAGAATGTACATTCATAACAAGCCCCCAGGGGATGCACTCCTGCGGCTGGTGCCAGGACCTCACTCTGTGGGACCCTGATCTAGAAGATGACTTCTGAGACCTCATCCACTTCCGTGTTCAGTGACCTGAGTCAGCCCATGTGGCATAACTATGCTTTTCTGTTCTCACAGAATAGAAATGATGATGATGAAATAATTCTACTGTTGTCTTTTGGAAGAATACATCCAGTAATAGTTACTACAGATGCTGTGCTAGAGCCGTTTGGATAAGATGGCCATCATGTTGAATTATTGGGCAAATAATAACATTTGGGTCAAAGCATACACACTTGAAGAAAAAAAATCATCGATGCCAAGTCTGCCTTTACAGCACACATTCAAGGGTTTCCCATGTGTGTCACTCCTTCGTAGATTTCAATGTCCAAATGTTTTCATTTGTCTCTCATTTTCAGAGACATTTGGCTTGCCTCTGAAATTTTACATTTGGTCAAAAGCACATGACAATTGGTGAATATGTCTTTGCCATCTGCTAGAGCCTTAGTTTGCAGACTGAGATATGTACCCAATTTTTCTTGTTTGCTCAGCAACTCCTATCATTAGCTCCAAGCCTGTGTTAGGTAGTCAATAAATGGTAAAGAATAAAACATATATAATACCTTTCAAATAATCTTTTTAGGCCAGTTGGATAAACTGTCACAGTTCTGACAGTCAGAGAGGCAATCTTTTATTTTGTTTTAATATACTGATGTCACAGGCTGTCATGCACATGGAGTTATATTGTGCAATTTTTCAATAATGATGTGATTCTCAGTAAGCAGTGTGTTTCATATCTGCTGGGGTGTTTGCAGGCTATTCAGTCCCTGGACATTACATCAAAGCACTGCCAATCTGAGCTCATTAATGTGAGTTTCCTATTGACAATGAGTTCAGTGCCAGCCGCTTAGATTTCCACCAGTTTCTAACTGGCTGGCCAGTTATTTATATGTTGGTTCATTAAAGGAAAAATAAGGCAAATATGAAGAGGAGGGATGGAAGCAGACAAACAAGAAATTGTCTTTTGATTTCCAGTTTCTAAAATCTGCAGTCTTGGAGACAAAATGACCAGATCTGTGTTTTATTAAACCAGACTAAATCCTACACGAGAGGGTTTAATAACCCAAACTCAAAATATCTCTGGGTTTGTGGTGGACAGCACTCTGACAGGATCGGGTCTGGAAGAGCCATCATCCTAGGGGCCCAGGATAACAATCTGAGGTCTATATCCTTACTCCTTGCCTCCCTTGCTCTTTGCTTCTGAGGTAGGATTGTAAAATATTCCACTTCACCAAGAATAATTCTAGATTTGGTCACAAGAAAAGACTAACATTTTAACTTGTTTAGAAAAAAGAGGGGTATATTACAACCTCTTATTCATTCATTTGGGAGATAAACAGTGTATGTCTACTTTGTATCAGGCACTGTAAAAACACGTATGTTGGCAATTCCCTGGTGGTCCAGTGGTTAGGACTCAATGCTTTCACTGCTGAGGGGCCAGGTTCAATTCCCGATGAGGGGAACTAAGATCCTTCAAGCCATGCAGCATGCTCCCCTCTACCCACCAAAACACGTAGAATCCCTGCTGTCATAGAGCTAATGATATCCCATGCCATCCCCAAAAGGCTGGGTTGAGGCTGGGCCGCAGGAATCGGGAGTCTAATCTCATCTTGCCTTTCTTTGTTTTGGCTCCACTCTCATCACTGTACTCCTGAAAACAGCACCCAAGCCTCTCATCTCATGCCTTCAACCTTAGAGAAGGTCCACTCCTTTCCCTTCATTCTTAGTGTGAGATGGTCTCTGATTGGCCAGGCTGGGGTCACGTGACTAAGTCACATGCATGTTCCCTGACCTATCAGCTGTGGCCAGTTGATACCCATAGTTGGCTGCCTTCACATTTATGCAGGGATTAGAAAAGGAAAAGTTCTTTCAAAGAAAGGAGTTCTTCCTAAGAAGGGTAGTCTCACTGGTGAAATTAGTAGCAGTCCATATGACATTCTCTTATGATACTTATACAATCCTTTGGTATAAGGAAATATTCCCAAGACCCTGAAGACAGAGATTGCTTCATTCATGTGTGTTTTCCTCAAATCAGGTAGCATGAAACCTTCTCCACATAACAGAAGTTTTGTAGATTTTTGATGTTAGTAAATGGCCTTCAGTTGTTAAGATATCTCCACCATCTTGCTTGGGATACATTAGGAATTATAATGGAAGCTAATATTTATTGAGCATTTGTGTTGTGTCAGGTGGTGTGCTAAGTATATACTTTTGTCACTATTCTATCATTTAATCTGTACAACAAGATGAAATCTGTACCTATATGCTGTAGATGCATTTCAAAATGCCATGCCCTTTTCCAGGGGATCTTCCTGACCCAGGGGTCACACCCACGTCTCATGTCTCCTGAGTTGGCAGGCGGGCTGTTTATCACTAGCACCACCTCTGGTCCAAATCAATCTGCTCTTCCTTTCTGGTTCTCTTTGGGAAAGCTGTAGTTCCATTTCTTGTATTCTAACAGGTGCATACATACCGTTCTTTATTCCTTGCCATTTTAGCACAGTGATTAAAAAGCTTAAGACATTTGTCTTGTCTGTTTGTACTCAGGAAGAAACATTTGAAGAGTGCCCAATGAGACGTATGAAAAGATACTCATTGAAGAGTTTTTATAAAAGCAGATAACTATAAAAAACCTAAGGGTCTACCAATGGAGAATGGCAAATAAAATCCATAAGAAATACTATGCATTGATGAAAAAGATTGAAGCAGGTCTGTTTCTATGAGCATGGAAAGTTCCCTGTGCCATGACTAATGAGAAATATTCAGAAAGGTCTGTATAATGTGATTCCACTTATGAAACACAAATACCACAAAAGATAGGTGTCTAATATACACGCTCTGGAGACAAGGGATTGGAGAACCCAGGCAAGCAAGCAGGAGATGGCAGGAGCCTGGTTTGAGTCAAAGAGAACTTCAGGGGTTTATATAATGATCTAATTTTCTAGCAAAGAAAAATTTCAACTGTTCCTGTTACTTATTTAAAATAATGCAGGATTTCACAAGTTTTGTTAATGAGCATGTTTACTGGGGAGACCTTTGTTGTCGTTCAGTTGCCAAGTCATGTCCAACTCCTTGAGACCCCATGGACTGCAGCACACCAGGCTTCCCTGTCCTTCACTATCTCCTGGAGTATGCGCAAACTCATGTCCATTGAGTCGGTGATGCCACCCAACCATCTCATCTTCTGTCACCCTCTTCTTCTGCCTTCAATCAAGGTCTTTTCCAATGAGTCTGCTGTTCGCATCAGGTAGCCAAAATATTAGAGCTTCAGCTTCAGCATCAGTCCTTTTAGTGAATATTCAGGACTGATTTCCTTTAGGATGTACTGGTTGGATCTTCTTGCAGTCCAAGGGACTCTCAAGAGTCTTCTCCAACACCACAGTTCAGAAGCATCAGTTCTTTGGTGCTCAGCCTTGTTTATGATACACCTGTCATATCTGCACATGACTACTGGAAAAACCATGGGTCTGTATGAGCAAGAATTAGTTAAGACAGGGGTTGAATCAGAGTTTCCCTTCTGAATCAGGTTGCCACTTGGAAAACTATACCAATCTCACATTCTTAGGTTAAAATAGCTGCTCAAAGGTAGTGAAAGAAAAGGCAGTTTTCCTCTGTTGAACAATATAGATTTGTCATTCATAAACGTATGGCTCTCTTCTTGGAGTCTCTGTAACCCAGTGGAACGGATGAGTGTCATTGTGAAAGTGAAAGCGTTAGTCACTCAGTTGTGTTTGACTCTTTGCGACCCCCATGTGCTGTAGCCCACCAGGCTCCTCTGTCCATGGGATTCTCCAGGCAACAGTACCGGAGTGGATAGCCATTCCCTCTCCAGGGGATCTTCCCAAGCCGGGGATCAAGCTTTGGGGTCTCCTGCATTGCAGACATATTCTTTACCACGTGGGCCACCAGGGAAGCATGAGTGTCATTAGGAAACATGGAATGTTCAGTTGTGACATTTTCTCCAGCCAGTGTCATAGTTTTAACCCCTGTGGACAGATCCACATTTTAAAGAGCTTTTTTTTTTTCTTTTCAATAAAAGCTGAAATTTAGTTTAGGAATGTTTTCTTTTAATTATCAGTTTAATTTATTGGTTATCCACTGGCTTCTCTCCTTGCCTTGGATCTGTAGTTTTCTCTAGTACGTCTGGGAATTTTAATCTAATTTTTTCATCTGCTCCAATTTGTATTTCCCAAAGCTTATGTCTCTAATTGATTTTTGCACCTCTGTGATTTTTGCACTCGGTTTTCTTGGTGTGCCCGTTAAAAATGTTGGCAAAGTTGCCTCATGAAGAATTGAATAAAAACAGACACATTGACTTAGTGTGGCTTTTTTCTCACTTCAGCCCAATTGGCCAGCAGGCGTATTTGGCATTTTAAAACCACCTGATGATGCAAAGACCCTTTGAAGTGAGCTGAAATCATTAAAATAAATTTAAAAATCTCTTGGCAATTTCCACAGCAGTTTCTTAACTGTCCTGTGCAGTTCCAATCCATCTCCCCGACCTCAACTCTAGCTACAATTTTCTAGGCAAGATCAACCCTGAAATTACCTGTGTTTGAGGAGGAGGATGCTGAGGTGGGAAGGAGCTGCCTGGAGCTGCCATCTCCAGCTGTGACTGCTTGCAGAGGCCTCACATTTCCTATTCACAGCTCCATCCTTCCCCTCATGTTGGCTCCACTGTGTGAAAATCGAAGCAGACAAACACTGCAGGATTCTAATAAGCTTCTCAGTTTTGCAAGCAGTGTGACTTTTCTTACCGTGGAACAAGATAGCAGAATGAAGCTAAACAACAAACACATTTCCATCAACAAAATCTGTAAAACTGCAATGTAAACGTCAGCTGCAGCAGCCTTAATTTAGCCCACTTGAGAAACATCTCCTGTTCCTTTATCAGGAGACAAATTTATTTCACTTTGTTCAATTTCTCTTACTTGCTAAAAAGGCTATTGGGTTTCTGGGAGGGAAAGTATTTTAATGGCCTGTGATGTAAGATTGACTGTATCTGGGTGCTGTTGTGGAGAAGTGGCTTCTACCATGGAGACCATAACCTGAGGAGGTGAACGTAAACGTTCTTCACGGAAAGAACTTGACCCCTCTTTCCTTCTTAGGACTTAACGTGGCTAATGGGCTTGAGGCAGAAGAATGAACGAAATGCACACAGCTCAAAATATGTTTCATAAGAATGTCTGTTCTTAGAGAGTTTTCCTCCCAAAGAGCACGCTCGTAACTGTTACTTTATAAAAGAGGTCGATCCAGTGATCACTGAATTAACTGAGCTTTAAAGAGATGCTACAATGTTTATTGAATAAAAAGAGATGTGAAAATATATTAATGGAGCCAGGTGTGGGTTGGATTCTGTGCATTCATGAAAAGAATGTATAAAATAAAAATTAAAAATATATAGGTAAGAATGTCACCATTTTGAAGAACAACAGACTTGCATTAAGCAACCTCAGCCAGAACTTCCGTGAAAGGATAGAACTTAAGAGAGAGAAGTGATGAAGAGCACTGGCTAAAGGTCATCTTCTTTGGGAGGTTTATCTCCACTTCTCTACGTCACACTACCCTTCATGTACCTTTGGTATTTCCTTAACAGCTGTATTAGGCCATTATAACAAATGTCACAGGCTGTGTGGCTTAAGCAACAGATTATTTCTTCTATTCTCACAATTCTGAGGGTCAGAGTCCAAGATCAGGCACCACTGATTCGGTTCTTCGTGAAGGATCTACCCTTCTCCTTGCTCATTCAGCTCCAGATTTCAAGGCTGTCCTGATTATTCCTTAAATACATCAAACGGGATATGCCTCAGGGCCTTTGCACTTTCTGCCCCCTGCCCCTGTCTGGGTGCTATGCTCTAAGGCCTTTGCACTTGCTGTTCCCCTTGTCTGGGTGCTCTTTACCTGAGCACTGCCTGCTCGTTCACTTTTTCAAAGCCAATAAACACGGTTTTGAACTGACGTTCATTTCTGCTGCTGCTGCTGCTGCTGCTGCTGCTGCTAAGTCGCTTCAGTCGTGTCCGACTCTGTGCGACCCCATAGACGGCAGCCCACCAGGGTCCCCCGTCCCTGGGATTCTCCAGGTAAGAACACTGGAGTGGGGTGCCATTTCCTTCTCCAATGTGTGAAAGTGAAGTCGCTCAGTCGTGTCTGACTCTTCGCGACCCCATGGACTGCAGCCCACCAGGCTCCTCCGTCCATGGGATTTTCCAGGCAAGAGTACTGGAGTGGGGTGCCATTGCCTTCTCCTGACATTCATTTCTAGAAACCAAAATTATCGTTGTAAGCTAAGTGGGGCTCATAACGGTCACATGATAAATAGAATTTCACATCGGCTTTGAATTACAGAGGGCCCAGCTAGGCTTTGGACCTACCTTGCAGTCATTCCCCAGTTTCCATTCAAACGGCACCTCTTAGGCCTGCCTGATCATTCTGTCTCCTTCTCCTCCCAGGATTCTCTAGTTCCTTTCCCTGACTCTTTTCTTTCCACAGCGTAGATCAAACGATGATCATTACTTACTCATGCAGGCGCCGTCTGTTTGTCCTGTTGGAACGTCAGCTCCATGAGGGCAAGGGTTTTGTCCTGTTCACCATGGTATTCTCAGAATCTAGACCAGCGCCTGGCACTGTTATGAAAAGGAAAGGAAGAGAGGAAGGAGGGAGGGGCAGAAGAAAGGAAGGAAAGAAAGCAGGCAAATTTCCAGCCTCCTTCGAATGACAGGTGACTCGACCTGATAAACATCAGCTGGTAGAAATGATGGTCATTTGGATGATGAAGGAAAAAGAAGTGCTTCTATGTTAAGAGATTCTTTCTGGGATCTTGTGAAAGACTCAGAAACTTCCATTTCCTCGAATGGAGTTTCTTGCTTCAGGGGAATGAGCAGCAGGAATTTCATTGGCAGAGTGCTCTGGAGGAGAATACCTGTTTCTTTTACATAATAAAAGACGCTTCTTGAGCATTTTGTGTTTTAATTGCTTGTGTCTTGCCATGTGTCTTTGCCTGACCTCCTATATAGGGTGGTGGCGATTAGGAGGACTGGCCACGTGGCCTGGCCATAACTTTGCAGAGGAACGAAGTTGTGTGCAGAGAGCCGCTGTCCTTAGGGGTTTCTGATGTGGGTGTGGCCACATCACCTGGAGCCTCTAAGAGTACATGTAGGATTCAGATCAAAGATGAACCCTGCAGTTTAAAAAGATGGTAGAGGTTTACAGGAAAGTGATGCCTGTGGGCAAGGAAGTTAAGAGAGCCTCGTAAGGAAGACAGGATTTGCACCATGTCAGGAAGGGAAGAGAGGACCCTGCCGGCACAGAGGCGGGGAGTGCGGCCGGCACGAATCAATTGCTGATGTGTTTGAGGACCAGGAGGGTGGGCTGCTGTGTCCACGGCTGCTTCATCAGAGTGGAAGCGATGGCTTCTCCATCAACTTGTAGAAGGGCCACATTGCACAGTGGGCCTTGCCATCTGATTTTCAGCTTTGGGTGTTAAGTTGGAGCATTTCTAGTCTGAGACGTTTTTTGCCCTTGAGCGAAAGCACTCACTCTAAATCACAGGCCCCTCCCCGTTCTAGGTGCCGACCGTCTCAGGTATGTGATATGGGCTCCATTTGGAACTTTACTGCCACTGGTGGAAAATGGAAAATGACAACGTCCTTAATCCCTGTCTCTAGAAGGACGATGTCTGGAACATGCTCAGCCAGCGAGGTCATCTAGGGTGGGAGGGGTGATGCAACACCTCAAAAGCCGTGGGGAGCCCTGGAACCCAGGGCATCTCAGGAGCTGCTGCCGTACTGAGGTCCAGGGCCTCCTGCGGGCTCTCGATCCGGCTAGAGCAAGCTCGCTGTCATGCGCCTCTTCTGCCCCCGAGAGTTAAAGCGTTTCTGAGCCAGACGTTGCAGTTTCCCTGATGAGGTTCTGGGTGACAGATATTCCCCAAATTAGAAAATAGTATCACCCTGCCTATTTGCTGTTTCATCTTTTCAAGGAAGTAAGGAGGACAATTACTTATGTATTTTTAAAGCAAAATCACTAACTCTGCACATTGTTGTCTGGGATATAAGTTGGGTGATTCAGGAGTAATCTTGGCTTCAGTGATGATGTTGGAACCATAAAGAGGATTCGATTTCAGATTTACGGCTTTGAGAAGGAGGTGGAGGAAACTCTGTCATGTATCCTGACTTCCCTTCATCGGGCACTCAGGGAAGTTTTTCTGCTTACTTGGGCATCTTTGCACTCTTGGTCCTCACTTCCCAGCTTCCAGGGAGAGGTGAGCGGTGCCCCTGAGGCGTGGCTCCTCTGGGCACCAGTGCCTCTGAATGCCGCTGAAAAAGGCGGTGGGTGGGATAGGATTTTGAGATCATGTAGAACATGCCGTGTCATGGTCTCCTGTGTCTGCTCAGTCAGGGGAAAGCTGGGGGTTGAAAATGTCGTTTCAGGCTTGCAATGATGTCAGAAATGACCCAGTCTTTTCATTAACTCTTCTGCAGTGATGTCATTCTGTGTAAGAAGTACCCATATCTTAAGCTCGGGGCTTGTCAACAGTAATTGAGCACCAAAATTTGTGAGTGAGGACAGAAGAGACATTATAAAGATCACAATGATCCAACTGTAAAAAGCAAGCAAACACACACACAGAAAACTTCTAAAGAAAAACCCTCATTTCATACAATGACTCCGACGTAGGTGTGGGACCTTGCCCGGAGGCAGAGAGGAAGAAAGCAAAGATCTAAGAACAGACTGAACTGGAATTCTTCTTACTGGAAGCTGTGGAAAGCTGTTGCAGAAACGATCACCTTTGGGAGAAAGGTCTGAGTGTTTGGGAAAGGGACAGTATTACAGACGGGTCGTGTCAAGTTGAAGATCATTTCCTCTTTCCTGAACACTTCTATAATTTCTACGGCACTGTGCTATCTCAATTCTCTTCCTGTTTCTCCATCCACTTCTCACCTCCTTTCTTACTCATCCTCAAGGCCCCGGAGGGGCATGCCTCTATTCTCTTCCCACCCTCTCCCCTTGCTTTTCTCATCTTCTTCCACAGCCTTGGCGATTATCAACACATGGGTGAATTTATGATCCTTCAATCCCAAGAGGCTATCATTAATCGATTATTTCCCAAATCAAGACTCATGCCTTCCTCTCCTGAGCTTCCCCTTGTGTTCACCTCTGCTGGGTGGACTCTACTGAGATGAACCATAAGCACGTACTTACATGCAAAGTTGCTTCGGTTGTGCCTGACTCTCTGCGACCCCATGGACTGTAGCCCACCAGGCCCCTCTGTCCATGGGATTCTCCAGGCAAGAATACTGGGGTGGGTTGCCATGCCCTCCTCCAGGGGATCTTCCTGACCTACGTCTCTGACATCTCATGCGTTGGCAGGCGGGTTCTTTACCACTAGCGCCACCTGGGAAGCTGAGCCATAAGCATGCATTTCCTTTTTTCCCCAGCAGAATTCTTTTCTCCTTCTTAAAGTTGAGATATGTTTAATTTACAATATTATATAAGTTCAGGTGTACAACATAGTGATTCATTTTTAAAAGTTATACCTCATTTGAAGTTGTTATAAACTATTGGCTATATTCCCTGTGCTGTACAATATATCTTTGTTGCTTATCTATTTTATGTAGAGTAGTCTGTACCTCTCAATCCCATGAGTCTATCAAGCCCCTCCCCCCCCTTTCCCTACTGGAACCACTAGTTTCTTCTCTATATCTGTGTGTCCATTTCTGTTTTGTTATATTCACTAGTTTGTTGTATTTTTCAGATTCCACATATAAGTGATAATCTTTAGGGTACTGGTCTTTCTCTGTCTGACACATTTCAGTTAGCATACCTCCTAGTCCATCCACATTGTTGTAAAATTTCATTCTTTTTTATGGCTTAGTAATATTCCATTGAGTGTGCCATATCTTCTTTATCCATTCATCTGTAGATGAACACTTAGTTTGCTTCCGTAGCTTGGTTATTATAAATAGTGCTGCAGTGAACACTGTGATGTATATGTCTTTTCAAATTAATGTGTTTGTTTTCTCTGGATACATGCCCAGGAGTGGAATTGCTGGATCATATGGTGTTGGAGAAGACTCTTGAGAGTCCCTTGGACTGCAAGGAGATCCAACCAGTCCATCCTAAAGGAGATCAGTCTTGGATGTTCTTTGGAAGGACTGATGCTAAAGCTGAAACTCCAGTACTTTGGCCACCTCATGCAAAGAGTTGACTCATTGGAAAAGACTCTGATGCTGGGAGGGATTGGGGACAGGAGGAGAAGGGGATGACAGAGGATGAGATGGCTGGATGGCATCGCTGACTCGATGGACGTGAGTCTGAGTGAACTCCAGGAGTTGGTGATGGACAGGGAGGCCTGGTGTGCTGCCATTCATGGGGTCACAAAGAGTCGGACACGACTGAGCAACTGAACTGAACTGAACTGATGGTAGCTCTGTTTTTAGTTTTTTGAGGAATCTTCACACTCTTTTCCATAGTGGCTGCACCAGTTTACATTCCCATCAACAGTGCACAAGAGCTCCCGTTTCTCCACAGCCTTGCCGGCATTTGTTATTTGTGTTCTGTTTGATGATGGCCTCTTGGAGTGAGGTGCCGTCTCATTGTGGTTAAGCTTGGCTTTTCATTTCTCTTAACCACTTTCAAGATTCGTGGCGGGCAGCTGGCTGATTCTGTTGCACTGACATGATTTGTTTAATGGGCACACTGCTTTTTTGTTTGATTCTATAAATTGATTTTGAATACACATTTCCTCAGTTCATCAAAGTCTGCACTGACTGACCTGGGCTTTTTTTTCTACCTGACTCTTATATTTCTGTTACACGCTTGTTCCTGAAGGACTTTGAGCTTGGGACTCCAGCCACAGAGGCATTTGATGGCTTTTTTTTTCCCTCCCCATCCATTTCACTCATTCCGTCTCACCATCTCAGTAATCCTGATTCATACCATCTGCTCAGTGCCTGCTAAATCTGTGCCCATCTTGCCACTCCTTCCATACTTAACTACATGAATGTCTACAATAGAATCCTAGCTCTGTTCTGCTCACCTCTGATTTGTTGTTCTGGAAGCTTCCTCATATGGTGGCAATTCTCTGACAGAATATTCTAGTTGACTTCATATTTTGACCATGCGTGAGTGCTAAGTTGCTTCAGCCATGTCCAACTCTGCAGCACTTTGGACTATAGCCCGCCAGGCTCCTCTGTCCATGGGTTCTCCAGACAAGAATACTGGAGTGGGTTGCCATGCTCTCCTCCAGGGTATCTTCCCGACCCAGGGATTGAACCTGCATCTCCTGCATCTCTGGCAAGGAAAGGCGAGTCCTTTACCATTAGTGCCACCTGGGAAACTTTTTAAGTTTATCTGATCTTTAAGCCCAGGAAGATTGCTCACAGCTTCCTGAGCATAAGCTGAACTTCTCTGCCTCTGGGTTTTTGCTCAGGTCTTCCCTCTCCAGCTCTGGTTGACTTCCTGTCTGTCCTTTAAGGCAGGCTCACACGCATATAGTGCAGGACAGATGCAAGAACGGAATGAAGCAGGCCTGATGTTGGGTGCAACAGGGCATGGCGGGGCTGCAGCAAACTGCTTTAAACCCTATTCTGCTCTCAGCAATTATTGCTGGGGTGGAAAGGGAGCTCAGAGTTTGAAAGAGAAGCCAGAATTCCAGCTAAGCAATATTCCAAAGGTTTTCAATGTTGACAACAAATTCACAGAAAATATTTAAAAAAAATATCATGTGAACTGAACAAACCCCAGGACCCCCACTCAGCCACCAAGATTCCATCGGGAGCTCAGAATGCAGCCATCCCTGTCCCGCCTCCTCCCCAGGCCTCTTTTCTTCAACTACACGGGGCCCTTTACCCGTCTTCACTGTGCTTGGGTGAGGACTGTGCTCTTCCACCTTATTGTGCAGCCTCTCTGAAAACTGAGGCTGACTTTGCTCAGCTCTGTAAGTCTCAGAGTTGGCCAGAAATTGCTTTGTATAAAGTAGATATGTTTAAAAGGTACATTAAAAAATGTATTAGACAGTTGTAACCTTGCATTATAGACTCCTCATAATTGAGACTTCATAATAGGGTAATGAGACATATTAGGGGATGAACATGTGCCTATGTGCCCCAAACCTTTGCCCTCCACCGACATGGTGTGCTTGCTTTTGGGGCCCAGGAATGCCCCCTCACTTAGGCTGAAGTTCTCCTGCTCACACTCGTTGTTTTTCCCTGAAGTCTGCATTTTTTCCAGTTCACCTAAATTCCAGATCCCTATAAGAGAAAAGTAGGTTTGAAAATTTCCATTTTTCAGCCTTACATTTTAGGGAGGGCTTGTTCTCTGCTTCATGGTATATTTTCTGGTGGGGAGGGAGAGACTTTAAGGACAATATTTTATAAGACAGTCTTAAAATATGTTTCTTCTTATGGGCTTATGTTTGGTACTTTTTCCCCCTGTTCAGTTCAGTTCAGTTGCTCAGTCGTGTCCGACTCTTTGCGACCCCATGGACTGCAGCACACCAGGCCTCCCTGTTCATCACCAACTCCCAGAGCTTACTCAAACTCATCTCCATTGAGTCAGTGATGCCATCCAACCATCTCATCCTCTGTCGTCCCCTTCTCCTCTCATCTTCAATCCCTCCCAGTATCAGGGTCTTTTCAAATGAGTCAACTCTTCGCATCAGGTGGCCAAAGTATTGGAGCTTCAGCCATCAGTCCTTCCAATGACTATTCAGGATTGATTTTCTTTAGGATGGACTGGTTCCCCCTGTTAGCTTTGTGTATTTAATGCATTTCAGGATCCCGAAACTCAGAACTGGAGGTGTTTTGAGGTGAACCTACTAAGAATCCATTTTCTGTTTCTTTCGCTCGATTTTTCATGCAATGAAAAATGAGAACGTAAGGTCAAACCTGAGTGCTTTGTATTAACATTAACAGTCAGTAAAACCTCACGTCTTACAATACGAGGAGCGGTCTCTGTGGCAAAGGAAGGACAGGCAGCAGGTGGCGGCCGCCGCGCCTGCAGGATGAATGGCCGGGCGCTCTCACGGAGCCCCACATCCATCGCCTGCCATGCTTGAGAAATGGAGACGCCACACAGGCTGCCGTGTTGGCCTGGGTCGCGAAATTCCGCACAGTTAGCCCACAGCCAAGGGTAATAGCTGAGAGAAACCTGAAGAGAATGACATGTGATGGATTACACCTGGGAAATGTAGCAAGGCATGTGGAAACTAGTATAAAAATACCATATAACAGCCCCAGAAATAATCACAGTGTTGAGCCCAGGTCACACTGAGTAAAATAACTCAGGGATTTCTGATTAATTTGGTCTCTGGCTGCATTTGCTGGAAAGTCTTGCTGTGTTAGAGAGAGAGAGAGAGAGAGAGAGAGAGAGAGAGAGAGCGCGCGCGCGCGCGCGCGTGTGTGTGTGTGTGTGTGTGTGTGTGTGCGTGCGTGCACCCGTGCGCGGTATGCATACTTATTAAGGATTCGGTTACTTTGGTTGGCAAGCAGAGAGCTGAAGTCTGTGACTGATATGTGGACTTTTTCTTTCACTTAATTGACCAGCCGTGGTACAAATCCCATTCTGTGAATGCAGAGGCTTATGCATAAGCCTTAAGCATGACGGATCTTCTGGTGAAGGTCAAAGTCTGTTCCTTTTACACTCTACACTCCATCCCCTTCCCCCAGGGCACTTGATAAAGGTTGAATTTTTAACATCCAGCACCTTTTTCTTTTTTCCTCCAGAGCTTCCTCCTTCTGAATCAGGCTGTTTTTGCTTCAGGGGGATTAGATGTCGATTTCTTTCAATAGACAGATGTATTCCAAATATCCCAGTCATGTTTCTTTCACTATACAAGCAACTGTACTTTAGTTGGAAACAATAGATACTGATACAAAAAACGGATTTTTGGAAAGGCTAGAAAGTGCTGGGTTGAATTACAGGGAAGTCAGCCTAACTAACTATTAGACAGAAAGCAGAGGTTTCCTGGAGATGTAGGAAGTGAAAGCAGACATTCTTTCTTGGGTGCCACGGACAGGGTAGGTGGTCCATGGCAGTTTTCTCTTATGAGCTTCACCACCTGAGGGAAACCCGTAGTGATGACACAGGTGACGGGTGGCTAGAAAGCGCTGCTTCTTAGAACATAGGCTCAGGCCTGCTCTCTGCCACCTTCACTCACACATGTCTGCCACAGAAAACCACACAGCCAAGCCCTCAGCCCACAAGACTGGGAAGCATTTCTCACAGGCAGCAGGACGAACACCACAGAGCGCATGGATGTAGGAAGGGGCAGAGAGTTGTGGCTAATCATTCAACCTATCTGGAGGTCATTTCCTAAAGAGAACGTGGAGTGATGCTGTGGAGAGAGGGAGCAGATGCAAGGCAGGTGAGTGAAGGTCTTCAGTGGGAGGAGGGGCCACTTCTAACTTGTCTGGCGCGTTGGCAGTGCGGGTAGACCTCTCTTGATCACGTGGGTATGAGCAGAAGTTTTGGGTAATTTTGGAGAACAGAGTGTCCAGCCCCTACACGTGTCTGTGGAGAACTGCTACTCAGGCTGGACAGTGGGCAGTGGTCCTGGAGTTGCACTTCCCACCTTTGGAAATGGGAGGAAAGAGCTTGTCCTTCTTCCCATCACATTTGTTGTTGCAGGAGAGAGAGAATCGAATGTGCTGCTGGCTCTTGGAAATGCCCTCATGCCCCCTGGGTGACCATTTGATACAGCTTTCACCCCCAGAGTTGCTCTTGGTGTTCATTTTCAGTCTCATTTGGTTTAGCTGCTAAGTCATGTCCAACTCTTGTGACCCCATTGACTGTTTAGCCCGCCAGGCTCCTCTGTCCATGGGATTCTCCAGGCAAGAACACTGGAGTGGGTTGTCATTTCCTTCTCCAGGGGATCTTCCCGATCCCGAGATCAAACCCGGGTCTCCTGCAGTGCAGGCAGATCCTCTACCAACTGAACCACCAGGGAAGCCCTCTGAGAGAACCGGGGTGAAAATGCGGTACAGGGCCAAAATCCGGCCAGAGGCGGCCACGGGCGTCAGGGATGTGAGCCGCAGGTCGCACGGTCCCGTGCTCGCCTCAGGGCCTTCGGAGCTGTGGACATGCTAGGCACAGGAGTCGGGGCACAGAGGCCAGGCTGGGCCGGGCATGCCCAGGGCCCACCCCCGTGGGGAGGAGGGTGAGTCCTGAGCACACGGAGGCTGATCCTTTGCTTGGATTACCCTCACCAGCCATTTTACCTGCTCTGTGTGCTCATGTGGGCTTCCTAGGTGTGTCCTTACTCGAGCCTGTAAGTAGAGTTTCCTCGGTGAAGGAACCGTGCGGAGATGCCTTTACAAGGCACGGAAGTATTTCCCTGACTCGCGCCTAGCAGTAAAGATATCACTTCCCCTTCAAATAAACGATTCTGCTCTCACCCTTTTCTGGATCCTACCCGCTTCTCTAACTGCTCCAAAATCAAACTTACCCAGCACCACTTAACTAAGACTGAAGAATCTCAACGTGAGCTGAGACACTGTTGAGCTCAGATAAGAAGTTGCTTGTAACAGTGGCTCTGTTCCCCGAGAAACTCTGCGGGCTTACAGGTATGAATGCATGTAACAGATGAGTAGAGGCTTTGAATCAGATTTATGAAGGGCGTATAGACACATTATTACTCATTATTAGCCATTCAGGGAACATAAGTCAGAACCACAATGAGCTGCCGACTTACACTCACTAGCATGGCTATAGTCAAAACCACAGCCAGAACATATC
Organism: Budorcas taxicolor; assembly: GCF_023091745.1. Lineage (NCBI taxonomy): Eukaryota > Metazoa > Chordata > Mammalia > Artiodactyla > Bovidae > Budorcas > Budorcas taxicolor. The sequence goes on along the minus strand of NC_068933.1, from coordinate 39,156,380 downwards.
TTGGTGGGGATGTGGAGAAACTAGAACTCTTGTACATTGCTGATGGGAGTGTGAAATGGCACACCACTTTGGAAGACAGTCTGGCAGTTCCTCAAAAGGGTGAACATACAGTCTCTGAGAAGTTTTCCTACCTAGTAATGTACCCAAGAGAAATGAAGCATGTCTACTGATGTTCTCAGCAGCATCTTTACATTAATAATAGCTAAAAAGTGGAAAGAGGGTGAATGTCCATCAGCTGATGAATGGAGAAACAAATGTGGTCTCTCCATGTGATGGAACACTATTTGGCAATGAAAAGAAATGAAGTAATGAGACATGATTCAACATGACTGAACCTTGAACACATTGTGAAATGTTTGAAAGAGGTCAGACATTTTTTTAATGTTTGGAAAAGGCCACATGTTATCTGATTCCATTTGTATGAAACATCCATAATGGACAAGTCTACAGAGACAGAAAGTAAATTAGCAGTTGTGTCGGGCCAGGGATGGGCAGAGGAAAGCAAAGTGATTACTGGTGAGCATGAGTTTTGTGGGGGCTGTTCAGTAAATGGAAGCTTTCTAAAATTGATTGTAGTGTTGGTCACATAACTTAAAACATTGAATTGTAATAAATAGGTAAATTGTATGGTGTATAAATTATATCCCAATTAAGGTGTTTTTTTTAGGATAAAGACTGATTTCAAAGCTGTTGTTCAGTCACTATGCATGCATGCATGCTAAGTTGCTTCAGTCGTGTCCAACTCTTTGTGACCCTATGGACTGCAGTATACCAGGCTTCCCTGTCCTTCACTATCTCTTGAAGTTTGTTAAAACTCATGTCCATTGAGTTGGTAATACTACGCAACAATCTCATCCTCTGCTACCCCCTTCTCCTGCCTTCAATCTTTTCCAGCATCAGTGTCTTTTCCAGTGAGGCGCTCTTCACATCAGGTGGCCACAGTATTGGGAGCTTCAAACTATGTAGTGATTTTACTATATTTCTTGTGTCTGCAGCAAGGCCAGCTGCCTGCCTCTTCCCTTTCGGTTGCTCTGTCTGAACTGGAGGTTGTCAGGGGTTGGAGGAGGGGAAAGCACTTCAGCTTTGGTAATGTCTTCCAACAAAATCACAAGAGAGTCAGGTTTTCTTTGTTTTAAAAACTGTCCCACTCTGTTCCTTGTCCTGTTCTGTGTTCATCCAGTTCAGGAACCCTAAATGCCAAGACTCTCTTATTTCATTGAAACTCAACTCTCTTGTCATAGAGAAAAATGAATGCTATCCTTGACTGTCCTCAGTAAAGTTAACACATTAATGGAAGCACACAAAGAGGGGGCCGTGCCGAAGAACTTGATGTATTTGTTAAAAATGCAGTTTTAGGACACAAGCAAAGAAGAGTTTTTAGTGTTGTCTTCAAATCACAGTCTACAGGTCATATGCTGTGCCCTGAGGTGCTTGCTTTTCCACGTTTTCCCTCTCTTTTCCCCTCTCCACCCTCCTTTTTTACCCAACATATTGGGCAAAAAAAAAAAGATATTAAAGCTTTCTGGTACCCCTTTTGTCATCAGCCTTTATGAGCCTTTGGGAATATTTGTCTTAAAAAAGATTACAAGTGTACCATAACTCTCTGTCACAAATTCAAGCAGGCATGAAACATCACATTTCTCTCCTTTCTTGTGGCCAACACTGTCTGGTGATGAACAGACTGGCAGAGAGGGAGGTCAGCTCCGGCCTCCCAGGCCTCCCCATCCAGGGTCACGCTAAGTCTCCCATGTCATATGTGCTTTTATGTATATTATATATAATAATATTATATAATATATGTCATATAATAATGTAAATATTATGTAATTAAGAATATATAATCACATATAATTATAGAATATAGAATTATAATATAATTATAGAATATATAATATAATGTAATATAATTTATATAATATATTCTAAATATACAATATATTATATATAATACTATATATCATATAATAATATAAACATAATTATATAAGTATAATATATAATCATAATTATAGAATATAGAATATAATATAGACTTATAGAAATATATATAATATATATGATTATATAATATATTTTAATTACATTAAATTATTATATAATATATATAATAGCATATAATATAATTATATATTATAATTTATAATATATGTCTATATTATATAATATGGGATATAATAATATAATATAACATAATATATAATATATTTGTTACATTTACTACATATTATATTGTTATATATTATATATAATATATATAATATATTAAAATATAACTTATATAAATATAATTTATATAAATTATATTCAGTTCAGTTCAATTCAGTCGCTCAGTTGTGTCCGACTCTTTGCGACCCCATGAATCGCGGCACGCCAGGCCACCCTGTCCATCACCATCTCCCGGAGTTCATTCAGACTCACGTCCATTGAGTCTGTGATGCCATCTAGCCATCTCATCCTCTGTCGTCCCCTTCTCCTCCTGCCCCCAATCCCTCCCAGCATCACAGTCTTTTCCAATGAGTCAACTCTTTGCATCAGGTGGCCAAAGTACTAGAGCTTCAGCTTCAGCATCATTCCTTCCAAAGAAATCCCAGGGCTGATCTCCTTCAGAATGGACTGGTTGGATCTCCTTGCAGTCCAAGGGACTCTCAAGAGTCTTCTCCAACACCACAGTTCAAAAGCATCAATTCTTCAGTGCTCAGCCTTCTTCACAGTCCAACTCTCACATCCATACATGACCACTGGAAAAACCATATCCTTGACTAGATGGACCTTAGTTGGCAAAGTAATGTGTTTGCTTTTGAATATGCTATCTAGGTTGGTCATAACTTTTCTTCCAAGGAGTAAGCGTCTTTTAATTTCATGGCTGCAATCACCATCTGCAGTGATTTTGGAGCCCCCAAAAATAAAGTCTGACACTGTTTCCACTGTTTCCCATCTATTTCCCATGAAGTGATGGGACCGGATGCCATGATCTTTGTTTTCTGAATGTTGAGCTTTAAGCCAACTTTTTTGCTCTTTCACTTTCATCAAGAGGCTTTTTAGTTCCTCTTCACTTTCTGCCGTAAGGGTGGTGTCATCTGCGTATCTGAGGTTATTGGTATTTTTCCTGGCAATCTTAATTCCAGCATGTATATATTTATATATTTATATTTATTTATATATTTATAAACATTTATATTTTATTTATATACAATATATAATTATATAAACTATTATAATAGTATATAATATAGAAATATATACATTATATAATATATAATATAAATGATATATCATATATAATACATGTAGTATATTAATATAATATATATTTTATGTATTATATTTATATTCATATATATTTAAATATAAATAAATTATATATAATTTATAAAATTTATGTGAAATATAAATGTATTTATATGAATATATAATTTTATATTTATGTTAACATATTAACAATATACTATATAATTATAAATATATAATAAATATAATAATATATTGTAAGATATGTATAATATATATCTAAGTATTATAATATGTTTGTTTATATATTATATATAGTGGCGCAGAAGTTAAAACGTCTGCCTGCAATGTGGGAGACCTGGGTTCGATCCCTGGGTCAGGAAGATCCCCTGGAGAAGGAAATGGCAACCCACTTCAGGATTCTTGCCTGGAGAATCCCATGGATGAAGGAGCTTGGTGGGCTACAGTCCACGGGTCGCAAAGAGTCGGAAACGACTGAGCGACTTCACTTTCACTTTCACTTTCATATAGTGTAATATATATTATATATCTTATATATAATATATAATACTAATATATAATTTATGAACATTCTGCTCACACTTGCCCTTCCCGTCTCTGTAGGAGCGTCTTCCTGCCTCTCCTGATGGAAATTGCTCTTGTGGGAAGGCCCATCTTCTCTGGCTGTGAACGTCTTTTCGTTCTTATGGGTCTGTGTGGCCTTGCTTTGTGCAGCCTTCTGTTTTCCCAAACTCACAGGTACTCATGCTCCTCATGAACCCTGATATTGTTGAAATAAACAAGAAAAAACACGGCCTTATACGTTGGCCCTTATTTCCTCTCCCTCGCTTTATCATTAATGGTGCATTTGTACTTGTCTGTTGGAGACCATGCTCTCATTTTTCTCTTCTTTTTTTTTTTAAACTTTTAGTTTGTATTGAAGTATAGTTGGTGAACAGTGCTGTGTTGGTTTCAGGTGTACAGCAAAGCGAATCAGCTATCACATGCATATATCCACTCTTCTTCAGATTATTTTCCCATATAGGTTATTACAGAGTATTGAGTAGAGTTCTCTGTGCTGTACAGTAGGGCCTTGTTCCCCATCTGTTTTAAATATGGCAGCATGTACATGTCAGTCCCAAACTCTGTAACGTCCCTCCCCACATGCGGTCACTGTAGCTGTGTCGCCACGTTTTTATGTAGTGTATGTGCTTTGTGTATGTGTACTTTATTTCCACCGAGCTCAGACATCATGATGCTTTGCCCCACCTGCTTCAGAACACCATGCCTAAAGACAGGGCCAGATGCTCTCAGAGTCATCACAGTTCTTGAGTCATCAGTGTGATTCCCCAGTGTCACCGAAGACACAGTCCAAACTCAGTTTGCCTGGTGGAAGGAGACCATGTCTTCATTCCTAGTTACGTCATCGTGGAGAATATCACTTTCAGTCAAGAAGCTGAGGCTGCTCATGTCACTGGGAGCCATTTGCTTCCAGAAAATAGCCCCCTTGTTTTCTGTTACATTTTGAGTCATGTTTCTCTAGGTCTCTTTAATCTTAGCTTTCATCCTCTCTCTCTGTCCTCCCTCTTCAACAATCTGATGCTATGGGAAAGAGATTCAATAGTTTCCTTTAGAGACGGGGATTTTAGGAAGATTGAGTTACATTTTCTTTCTACTGGCATAGCAATCTCATTCACTTTTCTGAGAGTTCTGGTGTTTTTTTCTAAAATCCTGGAAGCTGTGACAATATCATCAAGTCTAATCTGGGGATTGGTTGTTGAGCCAGTGGGTTATGTAGAGATTTTGCTTCTCCTGTGTTTTTCTGTCTGCCTCCAGGCCATTTCACTGAACTCAAGTATTTTCCTGACAGTGAAAATCAAAGGAAAGGAAAGTGAATACGCATTTTCTTACTTTTTTTTTTTTTTTTTTTTTTAACAGCTCTGGCTAAAGAGTTGGTAGTGACTGAATTTCAGGCTAAATTTAGGTTTGTGGATTATGACTGAATTTCCTTTCTCAGAATCTTTTTGTCCCTTTTAGTGAGAAGAAACAAGAGTTACTTTAAAAAATAAAGTGCAGTAAGGAATTTAAAGACTTTGTGTCAGTACAAGAATAATTTTTATAAGAACTGTCAGTCAGAAACTGATACTGCCACTAATGAGAAAGAAACAGTCTGTCAGGATTCAGAGACATCCTTCCTATTTGATGTGTCAGAGCTAAATCCACTTCTTCAGTTACGATTATAATTCATTTCCCTTTCACTATTTTGCTTTTTCATTTTCATGTCTTTGTGACTTTGTATGAAGTGCTTAAGTATTCTATCCAAAATATATTAGAACTATTAAGAACATACATTTATATCTTCCTGGGTATCCTAATAAAAATGGATTTTTTGGTTATGCTATATTATTTGAAAAAGCTTGCAACCAAGCTTTTGCACTATTGAATTATTTATTCTGAAACACCTGTCTTACTAATAGTTTACTAAAACATGAATTCTGGCATGAAAAGTACTGAAGTACTTTGAGATTAATTTAGATCTGTAGACAATCCATCTCAGAAGAAATGTTTATTTAGCTCAGAAAAGTTAAATGAATGGTTAAAATGGCAAGAAAGGGAAATGGCAGTAGAAAGAAACATGACAAAAACCAACATTTGTTTCCTAAAAGTGTGTTTACTAATTAAATATAGATTACAAATATATGGGCTCCCCAGGTGGCGTTAGTGGTGGAGAATCCATCTGCCCCTACAGGAGACGCAAGAGACCCTGGGTCCCTGGGTCGGGAAGACCCCCAGAGAAGGCCTGAGTGACTGAGCACAGCACAAAAATAGGTGCCTTGTCACGTTATACTGTTTTGTTTTCCTTGGTGGTCTTTTCAAGACATGAAAGGTAGCATTCATTGATTGGTGATATGCCCATTGTCTGTCTTCCCAAAATTTGTTCTTTGAATTTCTTTGAATTTCAACATTGTCTATTTCTACCACACAGTAGGAAGGGGTAAGAACTTGAGTGTCTCATGAACTATTAGAGAAACACTGAGGAATTCTCCCACTGTTCCCTAATTGGATCTTCCTAATTAAAAGACGCTTACTCCTTGGAAGGAAAGTTATGACCAACCCAGACATCTTGGAATGTGAAGTCAAGGTGGCCTTAGAAAGCATCACTACAAACAAAGCTAGTGGAGGTGATGGAATTCCAGTTGAGCTATTTCAAATCCTGAAAGATGATGCTGTGAAAGTGCTGCACTCAATATGCCAGCAAATTTGGAAAACTCAGCAGTGGCCACAGGACTGGAAAAGGTCCGTTTTCATTCCAGTCCCAAAGGAAGGCAAGACCAAAGAATGCTCAAACTATGGCACAATTGCACTCATCTCACATGCTAGTAAAGTAATGCTCAAAATTCTCCAAGCCAGGATTCAGCAATACGTGAACTGTGAACTCCCTGATGTTCAAGCTGGTTTTGGAAAAGGCAGAGGAACCAGAGATCAAATTGCCAACATCTGCTGGATCATGGAAAAAGCAAGAGAGTTCCAGAAAAACATCTATTTCTGCTTTATTGACTATGCTAAAGCCTTTGACTGTGTGGATCACAATAAACTGTGGAAAATTCTGAAAGAGATGGGAATACCAGACCACCTGACCTGCCTCTTGAGAAACCTATATGCAGGTCAAGAAGCAACAGTTAGAACTGGACATGGAACAACAGACTGGTTCCAAATAGGAAAAGGAGTACGTCAAGGCTGTATATTGCCACCCTGCTTATTTAACTTCTATGCAGAGTACATCATGAGAAACACTGGGCTGGAAGAAGCATAAACTGGAATCAAGATTGGCAGGAGAAATCTCAATAACCTCAGATATGCAGATAACACCACCCTCATGGCAGAAAGTGAAGAGGAACTAAAAAGCCTCTTGATGAAAGTGAAAGAGGAGAGTGAAAAAGTTGCCTTAAAGCTCAACATTCAGAAAACGAAGATCATGGCATCTGGTCCCATCACTTCATGGGAAATAGATGGGGAAACAGTGAAAACAGTGTCAGACTTCATTTTTTTGGGCTCCAAAATCACTGCAGATGGTGACTGCAGCCATGAAATTAAAAGACGCTTACTCCTTGGAAGGAAAGTTATGATCAACCTAGATAGTATATTCAAAAGGAGAGATATTACTTTGCCAACTAAGGTCCGTCTAGTCAAGGCTATGGTTTTTCCAGGGGTCATGTATGGATGTGAGAGTTGGACTGTGAAGAAGGCTGAGCACCGAAGAATTGATGCTTTTGAACTGTGGTGTTGGAGAAGACTCTTGAGAGTCCCTTGGACTGCAAGGAGATCCAACCAGTCCATTCTGAAGGAGATCAGCCCTGGGGTTTCTTTGAAAGGAATGATGCTAAAGCTGAAACTCCAATACTTTGTCCACCTCATGTGAAGAGTTGACTCATTGGAAAAGACTCTGATGCTGGGAGGGATTGGGGGCAGGAGGAGAAGGGGATGACAGAGGATGAGATGGCTGGATGGCATCATGGACTTGATGGACATGAGTTGGAGTGAACTCTGGGAGTTGGTGATGGACACGGAGGCCTGGCGTGCTGTGATTCATGGGGTCGCAGAGTCGGACACGACTGAGCGACTGAACTGAACTGAACTGAACTGAATGGAGCTTAATCACAATGTCTGTAATAGTTGGTATATCAAGCACACCACTCGTGTTGTGATCTTAGTTTGAAGTGTTCCTGAAGAAATAGCAGTGATCCAATTTACACTTCCTCCCTACCTACAATGCATGTTGTGTGTTAGTTGCTCAGTCGTGTCCGACTCTTGGCAATCCCATGGGTTGTAGCTTGCCAGATTCCTCAGTCCATGGAATTCTCCAGGCAAGAATACTGGAGAGCGTTGCCATGGCCTCCTCCAGGGGATCTTCCTGACCCAGGGATGATAACCCGTGTCTCTTGCGTTGCAGGCAGATTCTTTACTGTCTGAGCCACCAGGGAAGCCCTACCTACAATTCTCATTATTAAAAAAAAAGAATTGTGATGTCTCTGAGCCTGGAGGAGACTTGAGTCCAAGTTTATTGATTTTTAATTCACAAGAAATGAAAAAGTCTAGGTTATTTCTCCAAAGGCCTGTCCTAGGGACACAAAACAGATGTACTGAGCTCTGATGATGGTCATAAAATAAAATATTTCGTATGAATTTTGCTTTGAGGTTCCCCCCCGCCAAAACTGTGGTTCCTCCTTTTAAAAACTCCATCCTCACCTACAGAAGCATTCAGCTTTTTGTCCAGGGCTGATGATTTCTAGGGTTGCCTTCATCTTTGTTCATGTCAGCAGCCTCCTTATCCTTTCGGCAATGAACTATTTTCAGCTATTACTGTGAAAGCCTGACCTTGGGAATGACAGAAATGAACTTAGCGGTTTCTCCAGCTCTTAATCTCATGGCTGAGATCTCATATTTGAACCCAAGTGACTGTCACTGTTCCAGTGATGTCTGGCCCTGTGAATGCCACTGGTCACAGGATCAATGGGGTCACCTCTAAAGGTATGATTTCTCCAGAGTTTATTTTTTATGTTAAGTCCAAGTAGTGCTTTAAGGATGACAAGTCCCTTCCTAGATTTCAGAACCAAGGAAGCTCCAAGAGAGAAACCTGATCCTCTTGAGAATGGCATTCTGTTTCTGACACCAGCCCACACCCGCTCCCCACCTCCCCCCAGCCCTGTTACACGATTCTTCTTTTTTCTTTTGTTAAAATAGCACATCGCTTTGTATCTGCTCCTTTCCATAGTCTTTAAGACTCTGAGTTAGGAAGAGCATCGGATCCCTAGCTCATAACCTTTCCTTCTAAGGCATGTCCAGGTTGCCTTTGAGAGTAGGGAGCAGTGTGTGGGTACTGTGGTTTGTTTTCTTTTCCGGAAAGGGAAGACCCCTTGTGTGCGTCGCCTGCCCTCACACACACCAGCTGGGCTGCTGTCTCCTGTGCGACGGGGTCAGCTGACCATGTCTGGGTTTCATAAAGAAAATAAGAGCCCAGGCTTTTAATTCCGCTCAGAGCCTCAAGCCATGTATGGTCCAGGCGGATGAATTTGGAGAATGACAGACGGGTGCCTGTTCCCCCGGAAGGGGAAGGGGAGTCAGTGTGTCCTGGCTTTCTTCTGCATCTTCTTAGTTTGTTTGCACCAACAAGAACTTACTCAGCTCCTGCTCCGTCTCTCGCCCTGGGCTCTGTTCCTTGTCAGTTTTGCTAGACAACAAGGCCCAGCGGCAACCGTAACCTGCCTCCCATCTCCCTTTCAGCCCTCAAGAAGGGTGCTCCAGCTGCGTGTCAGGAGGACCTGGGTCTGAATCTTGTTTCTGCCACGGTGGGACATCCAGGCTGCAGACTGCATTTTTTCCCCACTGTCCTTCCCCCTCTCTCCCTTGAGGAAACATCTTCCTTCTTCTCTGGTCTCTCTTGGTCGCACTAAACGTGGGCAAGCTGCCCTTTCCTGGCTAAGCCACTGCTCTGTTAGGACCTGAGTCCTGAGAAAGGTTTGATAAAAACCGTGGTGCCCACTTACCGCAATAGACACACTGGACAACTCTGTGAGTGATTCCTGAGCTGGGAGTTGCCTGTTCCAGTCTTGTTTCCTGGTTCTCTGTCTATGCAGGGGGCTGCTACCTTCCCGTCCGCAGACACCCTCTTCTGCTTGTTAGCCAGAGCTGGTTCCTGTGGCCTGGAGTCAAAGGCGTCCTGGCTCACACGACTTGGAATCTCTCAGTCTCAGTTTCTGCGTTTCTAAATTAGAGAAATAGTACCTACCTGTCAGAGTGGGTGTGGATGGAATGAGAGGGCATAGAAAAGAGCTCAGCCCTAGGCTGGGCACATGGGGGGCTTGAAATGGATGGCGGTTGGGGTCACAGTGAACATTTGTCATGATGTTGGTGGTAGCCTGAAGTGGAGCAGCCTCTGTGGCAGACAGTATGGAGGATCCTCAGAAAAAGAGAAAATGGAATTACTGTATGATCCAGCAATCCTGCTCCTGGGCATATGTCTGGAGAAAGCCATGTTTGAAAAGACACATGCTCCCCAGTGTTCACTGCAGCAGAATTTACAATAGCCCAGACATGGAAGCAACCTCAACGTCCATCGACAGAGGAACGCATAAAGAAGTGGTGCATGTACACAACAGAATATTGCGGTGGTGGCGGGGTGGTCACTTAGTCATGGCTGACTCTTTGCGACCCTGTGGACTATAGCCCGCCAGGCTCCTCTGCCCATGGGATTCTCCAGGCAAGAATACTGGAGTGGGTTGCCATTTCCATCTCCAGGGATCTTCCCAACCCAGGGATCAATCCTGTGTCTCCTGCAATGGCAGGCAGATTCTTTACCCCTGATCCACCAGGAAATAGACTATTACTCAACCATAAAAAAGAATGCAATGATGCCATTTGGAGGAACATGAATGGACCTTGAGATTACTGGACTAAATGAAGTCAGACAGAGACAAATACTATGTGATATCACTTAGATGTGGAATCTAAAATATGACACAAATGAACATATCCACAAAATGGAAACAGACTCAGAGACATAGAAATGAGGCTTGTGGTTGCTAAGTGGGGGTAGGGGGGTGGGATGGTGGGTGGGGGAGGAGTGGAGTGGGAGGTTGGGGTTAGCCGGTGTACACTATTATATATAGAATGGATAAACAACAAGGTCCTTCTGTATCACTCAGGGAACTCTATTTAGTATTCTGTGGTAAACATAATGGAGGAGAATATAAAATAACAGAATGTATATATATGTTCCACTGAATCACTTTGCTATATGGCAGTAGTTAGCACAACATTGTATATCAACTATACGTCGATTAAAAAAAGACCCCAGAAAACGTTTGTCACATTCTCCCCTTAGGAACCCTGTCTTGGAGTGGTTCCAGTCCAAATCCCTCTGAGGGGACATTCCTCCTTCAGGGGTGACCTGACCACCTGGATCCACCGAGGAGAGATAGGCTCAGATACATAAAAAGTGAAGATGAGTCAGAACCTCGAAAGCAATGACTAGACCAACAGAGAGGAGAGGTGTGAGGAGGCAGGAAGGCATCTGGAGTTGGGAGGGGGCAGAGTCGGGGGGGGAAATATGCAGCTGAAACAGGCGCCCCCTTCCTCATCTTGCTCTCATACTTGGAATCCTGAGACTTCTGCCACTTTTGGCTCATTCTTGGTTCTGCTAGCACGAAGTCAGCTGTGTTCTGCCCGAGTCCTGTCCATGGACATGGATGCTTTCACTTTTCAAAGAAGCACTTGTCCTTTCATTATTTTTGATCTTTTTGTTTTTGAACCATTGGAAGTAACATCTTTTCAGTCTTTCCTACGAAGAAGCACATCATTCACACCTCAGTCACTTTAATGTCACCTGTCTGTACAAGCATAACAAGTATCAGTGTGCTTTTTCCCAGAGGAACCCCTCCAGGGGACATGGGGGCCACTGCAGGCATGTTCAAGCTAGTCTGTGGGTTCAAACTACAGGTTTTTTACCAACTGGCTGTGTAACTCGCAGAAAGTCACGTGACCTCTCTCTGCCTCAGCTTCCTCATCTGTAAAATACAGTCTGATAATAGGAGTACTCTATCATGAAGATTAGGAGATTAAAAAAAGGATGTGGCCCAGGGTTAGACTTAAAGTAAGTGCTCCATAAATATATTTGCTAAGATTACATATGTTGCAAGCATCAGAAATAAACACTGCTCAACTTGAGAAAAAAGGAAGAATAGATTGGAAAGATGCTAGGGGCATTCACAGAATTTAAGACAGAGCTCATATGGAATGTAATATAAAAAAGTGGTACAAATGAACTTATTTACAAAAAGAAATGGACTTAAAGAACTCGAAATCAAACGTATGGTTATCAAAGAGAAAACATGGGGAGAAATGCTAAATTAGGAATTTGGGATTGACATATACACGTACATATACATAAAAAAGATAATCAACAAGGACCTACTGTGGAGCACAGGGAACTCAATATTCTGTAATGACCTATATGTGAAAAGAATCTGAAAATCAATGGTTATGTGTATATCCATAACTGAGTCACTTTGCTGTACACCTGAAACTAATACAATATTTTAACTACACTCCAATAGTTAAAAAAAAAAAGAGAGAGAGATAGCACAGGGCAGGGCTGGGCCCTGGATCTTTCCACAAGTCTGTTGGGGTCGCTGCCTCTCCGTTCATGCATGGTGTCTTAAAGATCAAGCAGTGGGAAAAACCAAGTTGTGTCCTTTGGGGAAGCTGCTTTAGGCTGGATGCTGGTTAAGCCTTTTGAAGAAGCATAATCTTTGCCTCTCTTTTCCTGCTTATCCAAAATGAATTTGATGTTAGTAAAGGGCAAGGCTCAGATTGAGCCTGGAAAGAGAGGAGCCCTAGAAAGCCAGGCTCCTTTTAAATCCTCACTCAAGACAGAATCCCTGTGGAGAAAAGGATTTTATCAGCCCTGAAATTAAGGTAAGGACACTCAGAAAGCTGCAGATCACCATTCATCCCAAAGGCCTTGACCTAACAAAAAGCTTTCATATTTTCTTCACAATACTGCTAAGCAGTTGTGTCAATTATTGAAATTACCTTTGTTGGGTTCTATGTGGTTTTAAATACTATCTGTACTCCGGGGGTTGGAAATTTAGATGGAAGGGGCAGATATGTTTAAAAAAAATGTTCTAAATTGCTCTGGAATTTAGAAATAATCAAGTAGATCCTTTTAGTGGGTGATCTGCAGCTATAACTTAGAACATTTTAGGGGGGAACTGTTTGAAGAAAGGGACTAAAGTGATACTGTATTGAACAGCACAGTAAATACCCCAGTGGTGATCAAGTTAGACACAACTTCCGTAAGTGTGAAGTGTTAATCTAAAGAGTCGTGATGAGGATGAGGACAGCAAGCCCTTCCTGATGCACTTGCTCTGTGCTGTGCCTCATGCACCGCTTGTTTTAATAGATTGACTTCTCCCAGCAGCCCTGTGACGTAGCTGCTGTTATTATCTGCATTTTACAGGTCAGGGAACCGAAGCCCAGAAAGGTGAATTAACTCATCCCAAATTACACAGTGAGCAGCAGCCATAGATGCAACCTTGGGTCATCTAAGACCTTAGCCCGGGCTCTCAGCCAACACATAATACAGTGGTTTGTAGCTGGGAACTTCACATGTTGTGCACACCACGCACCGATATATACCAACTCTACATTGTCTTGTTATCACTCCCAGAAGCCTTTATTCCACAGAGGGTGTCAAAAAATAAACTGAGGCATGTTAAAAATTCTAGAAGTTTATCTGAGCAAACATTGATTCAAATCAGACGACATCCAGTCTGTCAGATAGAAAGGAGCTCCAAGTTGTTCAAGATGGAAGACTTTGGTAGGGAGCCAGAACAAGGACGTTATACCAGACAGAAAGTGGGTTCCTGACTGCAGAGTACTTTCCTTCAGGGGCTCCCAAGGGTCCATCAGGCAGATCAAACGGTTGGTGTTGATCAGGTGATTTCTGATTGACTGGTTCGATTCAATTTCCTGGAGAGCTGAGACTGTAAGAGAAGCTAAGCCTCAGTTTGATGAGGTGGGGCTTAGCGTAAGTGACTCCATTTGGGAATTGTCCTTTTGTTTCTAACAAGGATCAGCAGAAGCTGCTCAAGGCTATGCAGTACGGTGTATGAAGTGAAGTCTGGAGCACAAACCCAGGCGTCCACAGCTCTGTTGCCCTTCAGTTATTTTTTAAAATTAATTAACTTTATTTTTGTCTGTGTTGGGTCTTTGTTGCTGCACGGGCTTCCTCTGGTTGTGGCGAGTGGGGGCTACTCTCTAGCTGTGGCGAGTGGGGGCTACTCTCTAGCTGCGGCAGGCAAGCTTCTCATGGTGGTGGCTTCTCGTGTTGCAGAGCACGGGCTCTGTGGTGCGGGCTCAGTAGCTGGGGCACACGGGCTTTGCTGCTCTGCAGCGTGTGAAATGTGCCCGGACCAGAGATCAAACCCGTGTCCTGCGCCGGCAGGTGGATTCTTCACCTCTGAACCACCTGGGAAGCCCAGTCTGTGCTTTCTTCTTGTTGTTGTTTTTAAGATTATTACAATCTGGGTAAAACTGATTCATATGTTTTCTGCCTTCAGCTTCTGTGTTCTCCACACCATATTCTGATGCTTGTTATGGGTCGATATGCAGTACATTGATCCATAACATAATACACTGATAGGCAGTAGACCCTTGAATGACATGGGCTTGACCTGTGTGGGTCCTCTCATGCACAGATATGTTTCCAGTAAATACGTACTATGGTACTGCATGGTCCGAAGTTAGTTGACTCCAAAGATGCAGAACTCTGAACAGAAGGGCCGACTGTATAGTTATACATGGATTTTCAACTGTGTGGCAGCTAGCACTCCCTAGCCCCCACATGGTCTGTGGGTCAACTGTGATAAAAAGAAGACCCTGAGAAGCGGGGTCTCCAAATCATGCGACGCAGGTGTAGGCAGAGAACCTGAAACGCTGCCTTCTCCTGATGGCTTCAGCTTGAGTTTCTGAGAATGATTCTTCGCAGATTGTGCATGGAGTAAAGTCTGTCCATGGGGACTTTTGGAAGAGGAAACGGCAACCCACTCTACTGTTCTTGCCTGGAAAGTTTCACGCACAGGGCAGCCTGGCAGGCTACAGTCTACGCAGTTGTGTAGAGCTGGACACGGCCGAGCAGCACAGCCCCACAATATGGGGACTTTGAGCTCTGTCACTGACTACGCAAGTGAAGGCACTTGCCGGTTCAGTGGTAAGAGGACCAAAATGGTACACAGACAAGATCTGCCCTCTAAAAATCTCAGCGAAAATATCTCAGTACGACCCCATGGAGTGTAGCCTACCAAGCTCCTCTGTCCATGGGATTTTCCAGGCAATAGTACTGGAGTGGATTGCCGTTTCCTTCTCCAACACATTCAATTTTCTTTAAAAACAAAACAAAGAAACAACACACGAAAGCTTTTGAGATTAGAAACTTAACCTTTACATGTCTGCACAAATGGCTTGGGACTGAAGCTTGCTGACTCAAATGGTACTTGGCCTCAAGACACTGCCTAAATTCTCCCATCTGAAAAATAGAGTCGTAAAACTAGCTCATTTTATATGAGAAAGATGATTAATGAGATGCAGTATCCCTCTGCTTCATGAACTAAACGTTAGGTATTTCAGGATAGATTATCAACTTCTAAAAATAGCCAAAGGAAACTTCAGAAATGACCAAAGCCAGTAATAGAAACAGATTTCTTGGGGCCAGAATTTGTCATTTTATGACTGCGAGCATGATAAAACACAGAAACCACCTCCCTGCCAGGGGCTTGCATCATGAAAAGGCCACCTATGCTCAAAGGTTTTTTCTAGACACCCAATAACATTATTTACAAGTGAGGCCTGGATTGCTCTAACCTCAGGATTTTCTCAGGAGTGTTTCCATCACTGTGAACAAGCTCAGAAATGCCAGTGTGGGCCATCAATGCCTGCAAACATCTTCTTTGATCTCACTGATCGTGGTTTTGTGTGAACTCAGATCCAAGCACAAATAAAGCGGCATTAAGTGTACAAGAGAGATATTTAGTCTTTAAGCATGCCTCCTCCATGTTAAGTCAACAGGCAGGCTTTGCGGGAAATTAAAAAAAGAGACACCCAGGCAAATTAGCATAGCCAGCACAGCCAGAAAAGTCAGATAGGTTTTAGTTTATTTATTCATTCTTTTATCTATTCACTTTATTCACTTTTCAACATCGTTTCTTGAATGTCTGTCTTACGGTAAGCGAGAACATCACATCGTAGGGTACTTTGTTCATCCTCCGCGACTGACGAGGCATGAAGGTGAGTGGCCCCACCTTATACATAAGACACTGGAGGCTCGGGGAGTGTAAGAGACTCAGTGCAGGTCACTCAGCCAGGATGTGGAGGGGTCTGGATCGGAACGCCGGGCAGTTTGGTTTCCGGCCAGGCTCAAACCTTCCAGTGTCTGTTCTCTGGGAGGGGCACCTTACGTGCAGGCGCCAGGGCTCCATCTACAGATATTTTGATTTGGTTGGCCTGGCAAGGGAAACGGGTCTCCATGATTCTGAGACGACTTTCATCAGCCAATTCTACTTTGATAAGCACTATGATTATGTCATCACGCAATAGATAGTAGTTTTTTCAAAACAATTCTGAGATCTTCACCCAAAAATGAAAATAATAATATCTACCTTGATTCCTGATGGGAAGATGAACGGTGCTGCATGGACAGCCATGTCCCTGATGCACAGAAACTGCTTTGTAAATGATACATCTCTTTCCTAGCAAGGCTGGGAAGGCCAGAATATTCAACACTGAGCGCTTTAGAGATTGACCAGTTGATGAGGTGAATGGCTGCCTGCCCTAAATCGGGGCTAAGGGACCGAGAAGAGGTATAGGAGTGGAGTTTCCCTAGGCAAGGAAGGGAAGTATTATAGAATGAATAATGTGTATGCTGTGTGCTCAGTCATGTCCGGCTTTTTGTGACCCCATGGGCTGTAGCCACCAGGTTCCTCTGTCCATGGAATTTTCCAGGCAAGAGTACTGGAGGGGGTTGCCATTTCCTTCTCCAGGGGATCTTCTTGACCCAGGGATCAAATCTGAGTCTCTTGCATCTCCTGCACTGGCATAGCGCCACCTGGGAAGCCCCTAGGTAGAAACACAACTGAGAAGAAGGTCGTCTCCACTGCTGAAGTGCTCCAGGGAGGCCTCCCCACTGCCAACAGCACTGTGGGCCGCAGTGTGACTGTGCAGTCAATTATGGCTCTCAAAACATCACTGCTTCCACCCTAAAGCTGAGATGGTAATAGCTTCTTCATAGCATTGTTGTGAAGATTAAATGAAATAAGAGAATACAGAGGAATCCGCCTGAAACGAAAATGTTGTCTGACACGTAGTGGATGTGAAAATAGTAACCTCTGGAGACTATAGTCATATTATGATGAGAATTGCTGTTGTTACCGTGTTACTGACCCTGAAGAAGAAATAGTAAAAGCCCATAATCCTTTCTAGAAAACCCTTGCAACCTGAGCTTTTAAGATTTTGGAAGGCAATGTGGGTAATATGCCGCATATTACTTCACACATCAGACTGGACAGCATCCTGCAATCAACACACTTTATCTTTCTGCAGTGAGACAGAGGAATAGTCACACTAAGTGGCGAAGGTAGCCCCTGATCAGTTCTGGTCAGATTTTGCCATCAAATGCTTTGCCAAAAGCTTTTAGTCTTCAGAGCGTTTTGGATTTCAGAATTGCAGGTAAAGGATTGTGGACCTGACTCTTCCATGAACATTATTCTCCCTGGGTGCCATCTCCCAAGTCTACCAAGTGGGCAGAACATTAGTAGCATAATGTTATGTCTGGATTCATTCAATACATTTTTGTTAAGATTGGAGTTTTACAGATAGTTTACCAAGGGGGTAAATTAGAGGCTTAGTTTTTACTTTCTTTTCTCTTCTGTGCAAATTTTAAAAAGTAAAAATCAGAGAAAGTTTAGAAATCAAAGAGAAAAAACACTCCATCTGCAAGTACTATGAAAACACAACCACTTATCATTTTTTTGTGCATTCATTTATAGCTTTTATGTAAATCTTTGCCTAAATGTAAATATATTGATCATACAATTTTGTATCTTTCTATTAAAAAAAATTCCTACAATACCTCACACTAGCCATTTTAAACTGTAGATCCTCAGCCTGTCACTCTGTGATGACCTAGATGGGTGGGGTGGGTGTTAGGTAAAAGACCAGGACACCAAGAAGTGTCTAACAGGCTTTTTAATGGCGAAGCGTTCTCGGGCGGGGTTCCCGGACACGAACGAGGCAGGTCGAGGAAGTCCGCGACCGGACCGTGTGGGAGGTGGCTTATATGTGTTTGTTGCAGAGGGATGGTCAGGTTAATGGACGGGGGTTCGGATAGGTCGCCAGGCCGAGGCGTCGCGGGCTGATAGGTCCTTCTACGTGGCCGGGGCGGGGCGGCTTTAGCTGGCGACGTGTGCTGTCATTGGTCCCCGGGATCTGGGAGGCGCCTTCCGTTAGGGACTCCCCCGCCGGTGGGAGGGAGAGGAGGGGAGGCCCATCATGGACCCCGGGGTCCGGCCTTACAGTGGGGTGCTGGGAGGGAGGCTCGAGAGGAAGAGGATATATGTGTACATGTAGCTGATTCACGTTGTGCAGCAGAAACTAACACGCCATTGTAAAGAACCATCCTCCTGTTAAAAATTTTAAAAGTTTTCATTCTATGACAGATTCCTATGTTTGCATCACAGTTCCCTTACCGATGAAGGTTTTCACTGTTATAAAAGCTCTGATGAACCACACTTGCTCTTAGCTAAGTTTGTTCGTTCCTGGGATTCATCTTCTCGTGATAATGTTAAATTTTGGTATGAAAGATGTAAAGATCTTGGACCATCCATTCCTTCTGGTTGCTGCAGTTGGGTGGAAGTAATTTTGTTTACATATTTTATGACCAGTATCAGCTTTCCTCTGTGGGCATTACCGGTTGAGAATTGATGGATGCTCAAACATATGTTAGCACATTCATTTATTTATTCAACAGACATTTATTGAGGACCAGCTATATTTCAGAACTTAATGAATACAGTCACAAATCTACATGCAAAGGAGAGAAATTTAGAAAAAAATGTCTTGAGAAAACCTCAGCAAATGAATGCACTTGTTGAAATACTGTTAATATCTGATTTTCTTTTCAAAGAACAAAAGGATCCATTACTGAGATTTACAAATACGCTTTCTATACATATAAGCTATTGAAGAGGAGGTTGAATCACAGTGTCAAAGTGAAAAATTAAACCTTCCGCTGAAATATGAAGAGGAATATTAGAACTGTGGAGGGAGAGAGAAATACGAGTCAATGTAAATGATTCTGCCTGCTGCTGTAAAAAAAATTGATGTTTGTCTGCTCTGCGAGTACTCCTATAGTTCTGAAATAATGACTCTTTCATTTTGAATAGGCTCAAACCTGACATGAAGGCCAGCCACAGAAGCACAAGAAGTTTCGAAATTTATGGAGGAACCGCAGGAAGTTCACTTCCCAGGCACATAGCAAAGGCAGTAAACTTCGGTCGTCAGTGGCTCTGTGGCCCTGGTTGCCAGCTCACCACAGTCACCTGAAGGCGGCAGATTCATAGGGTTGCAAGGCTTCACCCTCACCCCAGCGTGGGCAGCATGACCTGCTCGGCCCTGTGACACTAGGGCTGGTCAGTCACGGAGCGTGCTTTGGCCAATAGAATGTTGGCCCCCAGTGCAAGCAGAAGAGGTTGACCCGGGCATGTGTATTGGGACTTACCCTGTCTATCGAACCTCTGCCGTCACCATGGAAACAAGTCCAGGAGAGCTTGCTGCTGTCGGGGGAAAGAAGAAGACCAGGTGGAGCAGGGACCATCAGGTGGGTTTAGCTGAGATGAGTTAATAGACAAGCATGCCCAGAAGAGTGATGTATCTGTATGTCAAGATTGTTGGGAGAAATATCAACAACCTCAGATGCAGATGATACCACTCTAATGGCAGAAAGTGAAGAAGAACTAAAGAGCCTTTTGATGAAGGTGAAAAAAGAGAGTGGAAAAGCTGGCTTGAAACTCCACATTCAAAAACTAAGATCATGACATCTGGTCCCACCACTTCATGGCAAACTGAAAGGCAAAAGTGGAATCAGTGGCAGATTTTATTTTCTTGGGCTTCAAAATCACTTCAGATAGTGACCGTAGTCATGAAATTCAAAGATGCTTCTTCCTTGGAAGGAAAACGATGACAACCCTAGAAAGTGTATTTAAGAGTAGAGAAATCACTTTGCAGACAAAGGTCCGTATAATCAAAGCTATGGTTTTTCCAGTAGTCATGTATGGATGTGGGAGTTGGACCATAAAGAAGGTTGAGCACTGAAGAACTGATGCTTTTGAACTGTGGTGCTGGAGAAGATTCTTGAGAGTCTCTTGGACTGCAAGGAGATCAAGCCAGTCAATCCTAAAGGCAATCAACTCTGAATATTCATTGGAAGGACTGTTGCTGACTCTGAAGCTCCGGTACTTTGGCCACCTGATGTAAAGAGCCAACTCATTGGAAAAGACCCTGATGCTGGAAGAGACTGAAGGCAAAAGAAGGGGGCAGCAGGGGATGAGATGATTAGATTGCATCTCTGACTCAAAGGATTTGAATTTGAGCAAATTCTGGGAGATAGAAGAGGACAGAGGAGACTAGCATGCTATAATCCATGGGGTCACAAAGAGTCGGACACAGCTAAACAGCAACAACTGTATGTGTGTGTGTGTGATTAAGTTGATGTTTTAAGTTCAAAAGCATTCTGACAAGCCTGCATTTTAACACCGTCACACACATTAAACGTTTTGACACCGTATTTTACATCTTTTTTTTGTCTCCCTTCACTACTTATTGTAGATGTAAATGATTTTACTAGTTTTGTCTTTTAACCTTCCTATTAGCTTTATAAGTGGTTGATCTAGTGTATGTTTGCCTTTGTCAATGAGGTTTTTCATTTTGTAGTTTTCATATTTCTAGTTGAGGACTTTTCTGCTCGTAAAGAAAGAAAGTGAAGCCACTCAGTCATGTCTGACTCTTTGCGATCCCATGGACTGTAGCCTACCAGGCTCCTCTGTCCATGGAGTTTTCCAGGCAAGAGTACTGGTGTGGTTTGCCATTTCCTTCTCCAGGGGATCTTCCCAACCCAGGGACTGAACCTGGGTCTCCTGCATTGCAGGCAGACGCTTGACTGTCTGAGCCACCAAGAAAGCCTTGTAGAAGCTTCTTGTAACATTCTTGTGAAGACTATTCAGTGGTACTGAATGCTTAGCTTTTGCTTGTCTATAAAACTCTTCTTTCCTTCAGATCTAAATGATAGTATTGCCAGGTAGAAAGCGCTTGGTTGTAGGTTTTTCCCTCTCACCATTTCGATGACATCGTGTGACTCCCTTCTGGTTTGCAGAGTTTTGCTGGAAAGTCAGTTGACAGTCTTATGGGAATTTATTTGCATGTAACAGGTCACTTTTTCTCTGCTACTTTTAATATTTTCTGTTTGTTTTTAATTTTTACCGTTTTAATTATCATGTGTCTTGGGCTGACTTCTTTCAGTTCGTCTTACTCAGGACTCTGTGCTTTCTGGACCTGGATGTCTGTATCCTTTCACAGGTTAGGAAATTTTTTAGCTGTTTTGTCTTCATGTATGTCCCTGCCACTTCTTTCTCTTTTCTCTGGAACTGCTATCATTCAACTGTTAGTACAGTTGATACTTTTCCAGAGGTCTCTTAAACTGTCCTCATTTTTTTCTGTTCTCTCATTTATTCATTAGTCAAGATTTTTTTTTTAAATGAAGTGTGTGTCATATGCCATGTACGGGGGATAAAAGGCATTGACAAACATGAGTTCTGCATTTGAGGAGCTTAGCAGAGGACAAGCATTAATCAGTAAATTGTATGAATAAATGTTTAATTACAAACTGAAAGAAAAGGAGCACAGAGTATACATACAAGAAGTAGTGAGAAAGGGAACAAGAAAAAAGCTTAAAGCTGTTTTTAAAAGCTTCAGTGAAGGAGCTATAAAACATTTTTAAACTACAAAACTAACTATCATAAGCATATTATAAGAACACTGGAAAATAAGGGGAAAAAGAAATCAAGATTCCAAAACCTTAACAACCATTTTGTCTCCTAGTCTTATTTCCTATGCATTTTCTCCTCTGATACTATGTTAAAAAAAACTGTCCTCATTTAAAAAAAAAATTTCTTTTTCTGATATTTCCTGGAGTGTCAGTAATAGTCTAGTGGATTCTTGCTTCTTAAAATTTTTTTTAATTTTATTTTTTAAGTCTAGTTGATTTACAATGTTGTGTTAGTTTCAAGAGTAGAGCAGAGTGATTTGCTTATACATATACATGTACTCTTTTTCAAATTCTTCTCCAGTTTAGGTTATTATAGGATATTGATCAGATTTCCGTGTACTATACAGTAGGACTTTGTGGGTTATCCATTTAAAATATATTGGTGTGTACATATCAGTCCCAGCCTCCCTAACTGTCCCTTCCCATCCTCCTTCCCCCGGTAATCACACGCTTGTCTTCTATGTCTGTGAGTCTGTTTCTGTTTTTAAACAAGTCCATTTGTATCATTTGTTTTAGATTCCACTTAAAGTGATATCATATGGTATTTGTCTGTGACAGGACTTTTTTAAGTGTTCCATAATTCAAGCCATTCAGACACCTGTATCCAATAGGTTTCCAGTGCCAAAGACCCACACATATCCTCCTCATATTCCATTACTGACACAGAGAAGGTAGTCATTGCTGCTGCTACTAAGTCGCTTCAGTCGTGTCCGACTCCGTGCAACCCCATAGACGGCAGCCCACCAGGCTCCCCCGTCCCTGGGATCCTCCAGGCAAGAACACTGGAGTGGGTTGCCATTTCCTTCTCCAATGCATGACAGTGAAAAGTGAAAGGGAAGTCGCTCAGTCGTGTCCGACTCCCAGCGACCCCATGGACTGCAGCCCGCCAGGCTCCTCCGCCCATGGGATTTCCCAGGCAAGAGTGCTGGAGTGGGGTGCCGTTAGATAGTGTCTAATGTTGAAGGATTGCCCCGGGGGCCTTTACTGGATAGTTTTGCTTTAGTTCACCGGCATGAAATGGAAACCATTGCACCTTATGTTTATCTCCACAAGCACAGTAAAGTAGATGGCTAAAACAATCATCTGGATAATTTGGAGCAATGGGAAAATGCAGCTGTTGAAGTGAAAGAAAATTCAGGGTTACCTAAATCAATACAGATTGGCCTTTGGTTTGATGAAATTGCAATGCTGCTGTAGTTAATCTGTATATGCAGTCTCTCTCCCATATGCCACATCCATTGGAAAGAACATTTATGTTTCCTTCAGCTGTTTTTTCCTTTTTGCAGCTTATATTTTTAGAAAACATTTGTATCACCCATAATTCAAGTAATTATCATTTTGAGTAGACTTGTTGATTTTCGTAATTAAACTTAGCTAACACATCATTTAAAAAAGAAAGAAAAATGCAACAGTTTTTCCTAGTCTAAATAATTCTTTGTTATTTTATGTTATACCCCCTAGAAGAGAAAGTAAATTGTACATGAATCAACACTTCTGATTTCACTACTGTCATCTCAGGCTTATGGCTCAAAGTTACAAAGGAAAAACCAAAAAATATTTAGAATACTATTGCTTATTGAGAATAGCATAGCCAGCATGTGCCCTGAGGCAGATGAAAAAAGGAAGCCATAAAAGAGAAGCAACTTGCAAAGTTTCACAAAATGAAGTGCAGACTTTCAGAGTCTCAAGCTATTTCATGGAGGTGCAATTTGTTATAATGATAATGGGAATTAAAAAAAAATCTCATCATGTTGCCTCACTCATTTTCTGACTTGAAATTGAATACTGTGGCAGTTCCATAAATTGTCTCTCTCTGTTTTCAAATATTTTTTAATGACCAAAAGGTCCTTCCTTTTTCTTAAATAATTTTTGCCTTGGGCATATTTCTCAAGGAAACCTATTTTATTCAGTTTTACAGGTACCGGTCTAATACAGGTCTTTACCTCCTGACCTGCGTATAGTTATGGTGATCTTCATGATGGACTCCCCACCTCCACTTTCCTCCGGAACCCAGTGCAGCAGATTATGAGTGGGCAGGAGCCCGGGGCAGACTGCACTGCGGGTTCGAAGCTCAGGCCAGCGAGTGGCCGTAGGCACGTGGCTTTATCCCTCGTGCCCTCAGCCTTTTACCTTGGAAGTGAGGTGGAAGTGGTACCAGCCTGCTGGAGCCGCTGGCTCTGCTCTGCTCTGGGCGGCACAGGGCGTGCCCTCCTCCGACTCAGTTCAGCCCGCAGATGGCGGGACGGCGGTGGGGTCGGGGGAAGGAGACCACCGGGCGGGCAGGTCTCTTCCCGCCGCGCCCGCCTGGGCCAGGCTCCCTTCAGTTCCCCACAGCTCCAGCTCGCTTGGTGGAGGCCTGCGGCGGCTCCGTCCTGACCTTGACCCCCTACCCCTGCCCCCGGCCTCTTGCAGCACTGCCTCCTGCCTTTGTCCTTCCGGCCCAGCGGTGACAGCAGCTTCCTCTCTTTCTTTTTAACTTTTTATTGGAGTATAGTTTCTTTACACTGCTGCATTAGTCTCTGCTGTACAGAACGTGAATCAGCTATACGTATACACATACCCACTCCTTTTGGATTTCCTTCCCATTTAGGTCACCACAGAGCCTTGTCTATACAATAGGCTCTCCTTAGTTATCTATTCTCCGCATAGTCGTGTCCAGGTCAGTTCCAGTCTCCCAGTTCCCATGCCCCCTTCCCCCCTTGGTGTCCATACGTTTGTTCTCTACTTCTGTGTCTCTATTTCTCCTTTGCAGATAGACTCACCTATACCACTTTCCTAGATTTCACATATATGTGATAATATATGGTATTTGTTTTTGTCTTTCTGACTTAACTTCACAATGTATGATACTCTCTAGGTCCATCCATGTCTCCGCAAATGGCACAGTTGACTCTCTTGAGTGGCTGAGTAGTATTCCACTGTAAACATGTACCGCACCTTTCTCCATTCATCTACTGATGGACATTTAGCTTGCTTCCATGTCCTGGCTACTGTAAGCAGTGCTGCAGTGAACATTGGGGTGCATGTATCTGTGTATCTTTTTAAGTTATAGTTCTCTCCAGATATATGCCCAGGAGTGGGATTGCTGGGTCACATGGTGGTTCTATTTTTAGTTTCTTAAGGAACCTCTATAATGTTCTCCATAGTGGCTGTACTAATTTACATTCCCACGGACTTCCATCTTGATGTTGTGACTCCAAAGTGTTTCAGCATCCCTTGTTGGCCTCCTATCTGTTCTGTTTTAAATATTCAAGATAGTGTTTTCCTGGTCAGACCTGGTTAAGCCCTGAGTGATCCAGTATTTCACAGTGTTCTTGGAATTTTAACTCATTGAAACTTCTCGAGAACACTAAAAACACCATGGACAGTAGTTAGAATTCAATAAATAGCAGTGATTATTAGATATTTTATATATTACTGCTCCACTGAGTAAAGAGAAATCTCCTGAACTTTATTCTTCTGTGGTTACAGTTGGGTTCAAGTTAGTGAAGGAAATCAAGTTAATACTAATACTCAAATTATACATGCTTAGTTATTTCACCTGTGGAAAAACTGATTGTATTCCCCAGATTTTCTGAAGTCCCCAAAAGTGGCTCATTTATACTCATGATTAAGTTGACTCTTTGTTGCAAAATTCATAATTTAGCACAATACCTATTACCTCCATCCCTGAAGCTGCCTTGACAAAGTGCAATAAACTGAGTGGCTTAAAACAATAGAAACTTATCTGTTCACAGCTCTGGATGCTGAGAGCCTAAGATCAAGTTGTCTATAGGGTCACACGCTCTCTGAAGGCTCTAGGGAAGGACCTTTCCTTGCCTTTTCCTGGCTTCTGGTACCTACCAGCCATTCTTAGTGGCAGTTCTTAGCATCAGTGGTCTACAGTTTGTTGTTGTTGAGTTGCTAAGTCATATTCATTTCTTTGTGGCCCCATGGACTGGAGCACACCTGGCTTCCTTGTCCTTCACTATCTCCTAGAGTTGGATCAAACTCATGTCCATTCGGGCTTCCTTAGTGGCTCAGCTGGTAAAGAATCCGCCTGCAATGTGGGAGACCTGGGTTTGATCCCTGGGTTGGGAAGATCACTTGGAGAGGGGAACAGCTATCCACTGCAATATTCTGGCCTAGAGAATTCCATGGACTGTATAGTCCGTGGGGTTGCAAACAGCTGGACATGACTGAGTGACTCACTTTGCTTTCATGTCCTTTGAGTCGGTGATGCCATCCAACCATCTCGTCCTCTTCTCGTCCTGCTCTGTCTTTCCCAGCATCAGGGTCTTTTCCAAGGAGTCAGTTCTTCACATCAGGTGGCCAACGTATTGGAGATTCAGCTTCAGCATCAGTCCTTCCAGTGAACATTCAGGGTTAATTTCCTTTAGGATGGACTGGTTTGATCTCCTTGCAGTCCAAGGGACTCTCAAGAGTCTTCTCCAGCACCATAGTTTGAAGGCATCAATTATTTGGCCCTCGGCCTTCTTTATGGCCCAACTCTCACATCCACACATGACTACTGGAGAAAACCATAGCTTTGACTATGTCGACCTTTGTTGGCAAAGTGATGTCTCCACTTTTTAATAATGCTGCCTAGGTTTGTCATAGCTTTCCTTCCAAGGAGCAAGCATCTTTGAATTTCATGTCTGCTGTCACTGTCTACGGTGATTTTTGAGCCCAAGAAAAGAAGATTGTTCACTGTTTCCACTTTTTCACCTTCTGTTTGCCATGATCTTAGTTTTTTGAATGTGGAGTTTCAAGCCAGCTTTTTTCACTCTTCTCTTTCATCCTCATCAAGAGGCTCTTTGGTTCTTCTTCACTTTCTGCCATTAGCGTGGTATCATCTACATATCTGAGGTTGTTGATATTTCTCCTGGGAATCTTGATTACTGCTTGAGTTTCATCTAGCCCAACATTTTCCATTATGTACTCTGCATGTAAGTTAAGTACGCAAGGTGACATATAAGTTAAATAAGCAGCCTTGTTGTCTATACATAACTGCAGTGTCTGTCTTCATAGTCACATGACCTTCTTCCCTAGGTGTATCTCCAAATCTACCTCTACTATAGGGACACCAGTCATTGAATTAGAACCTACTTAATTGTAACTCAGTTGCATTGGAAAACCGTGTTTCCAAATGAGGTCATATTCAAAGCTATCTGGGGTTAGAATTTCAGCACATCTCTCTGGGTAATACAATTTGACCCACAACACATATGTTTGGCTTTAGACATACATCTTACCTGTGTGATGCTAGTTAATCACTGTAGAATGCCTGAAGCAAGTGCTGTTATCCCCATTTTAGAAATAGGGAGCCTGAAGCAAGTGAAAGAAGTTAAGGAGTTGTCCAAGTGTGACAGATAGGCAGTCTGTTGCAAAATCAGAACTTGAATTCAGTTTCTGGATCCCAGACCATTTCTCTTCAAATTATTCCATCTAACCCTTGAAATCAGGGAGAGCACTTATCCTGATACTTAAGCAGTTGAAATTCCTGAGTGTCCCTCCAAACCCTAGACAAAATTTCCATGTCCAATCAGGCAGCCAAATGATGGTCCAGAACCTGTCTGGTGTGAGCTGGCATTACTGCATAGCAGCTATAACCTTGGGAAGCAGACAGTAGGCAGTTACTGCTCATGCCTCTGGGGTCGACTGGGAGTTAGATGCTCTCTCTCTCTCTCTGTCTGTCACACACACACACACACACACACACACACACACACACACACACGAAGATGTGAACACTCAGCCATACAATATGAAATCTTGTCACTTGCAATAACATGGATGAGTCTAGTGGGTATTATGCTAAGTGAAATAAGTCAGACAGAGAAAGACAACTACTGTGTGATCTCACCTATACGTGGAATCATAAAAATAAACAAGACAAAGTGAAAATAGGTTCATAGATACAGAGAGCAATTGGGTGTTTATCAGAAGGAAGAGGTGGGAGGGAGTAGATGAAATAGGTGAAGGGAATGAAGAGCACAAAGCTCCAGTTACATAATAAAGTAGTTACTGAATGTAATATACAGCATAGAAATATGGTGAATAATATTTGAATAACTGTGTAGGAGCAGATGGCTATTAGAGCTATTGTGGTGATCACTTCATAATGTATGCAAATATCAAATAATTATGTAGTACCCCTGAAACTAACACAATACTGAATGTCAACTATAGTTCAATAAAAAAAAAATATTTTCACAAAAGAGAACTTTCTTAGGGAGAAACATTAAATCCAGGAAGTTCTCTTGTCTGCAGTAACATATGAATTTATTCAGGGCAATTTACATGCTTGAAAATATTTTATCATAAGTATATTCAAAATTATATCTTCCACTATTATCAAGACTCATCTTCAACAGATGAGTCATTTCAAAACAAAGGTGCAATTTACACTTGGTAAACCTGTGTATATATTCCTTTGTATATGGTTACCTATTATAGATAAAGCTTTGAGTGAATGAGGTTGGTAGAAGCTACAAAGATAATATGAAGTCACATAACCTGTTATAGTGAAACTATAAAGGCTGGAAAGATTATACAGAAAATAAGCTCTGAAGCTCTAAATTGAAGAAATAGATAATTGAAGAAAATTATCCACATAAAGTGGTTTATGTTATAGAAACTGTAAGTGGAGATAAACAGAATATTTACATTACTTGAATACTTCCAAGGTGCTTTATTTCATCTAATCTAAGACATTATATTAGGCAGATAATGAAGGGTGAACCATACTAGGTATTTCCACTTGAGGTGATGTAATACAGGAATTGATGAAGAAGGTGTTAGAAGGCTAAATGTGCAAAACCTAGATGCTGAAGTTACCTAGGTATATATAGTACTGGTTACCACAGTAGGAGATAACAAGAGGTAGGTTCACCAAACCTAGGAGCTTGGTCCTGTGTGGCTGGTGCTTGAGCTTAGGGGTTACAGTGTGGCTGAGGTGAGCATAGCAGGCCATCTCTCGAGGGGCCCAGTCTATGGCTGGTTCTGGAATTGCCAAAGTAATCTGAAGGCTAAGCCCATGAAAATATGCTCAGTATCACTAATTTATTAGAGAAATGCGAATCAACACTGCAACGAGATGTCACCTCACACTGGTCAGAAAGGCCATTATCAAAATCTTCAGATATAGAGGGTGCAGGAGAGGGTGTGGAGGAAGGGGAACCCTTCTACACTGTTGGTGGGAATGTGAGTTGGTGCAGACACTATAGAGAACATGATGGGGGTTCCCTGTAAAAGTAAAAATAGAGCTGCCATGTGACCCAGCAGTCCCACTCCTGGGTATATATTCAGAGAATACCATGGTTTAAAAGGATATGTGCAGCCCAGTGTTCATAGCAGCACTGTTTACAATAACCAAGACATGGAAGCAACCTAAATGTCCATCGACAGATGAACAGATAACGAAGAGGTGGTATACATATTCAGTGTATGGTTGGTTGGTTAGTTGCTAAGTTGTGTCTGACTCTCGTGACCCCATCGACTGTAGACCATCGGGCTCCTCTGTCCATGGGATTTCCAGGCAAGAATACTGGAGTGGGCTGCCATTTCCTTCTCCTGGGGATCTTCCCAACCCAGAGATCGAACCTGGATCTCCTGCATTGCAAGCAGATTGCAATGCAATCAGTAGTGTCTTTACCACTGAGACACCAGGGGAGCTAGATACAAAGGAATATAAGCCATAAAATAGAATGAAAATATTGCCATCTGAAGCAATATGGATGAGCCTAGAGATTGTATTAAGTGAAGTCAGAAAGAGAAAAACAAATATGATATCACTTATATATGGTATCTAAAAAAATGGTACAAATTAAGTTATTTACAAAACAGAATTAGAGTCACAGATGTAAAAAGAAACTTAGGGTTATCAGGGGAGAAAGGTGGAGAAGGTAAGGATAAATTGGGAGATTGGGATTGTCATATACACACTGCTGCTGCTGCTGCTGCTAAGTCGCTTTAGTTATGTCCAACTCTGTGCAACCCCATAGACGGCAGCCCACCAGGCTCCCCTGTCCCTGGGATTCTCCAGGCAAGAACACTGGAGTGAGTTACCATTTCCTTCTCCAATGCATGAAAGTGAAAAGTGAAAGTGAAGTTGCTTAGTCGAGTCCGACTAGTAGCGACCCCATGGACTACAGCCTACCAGGCTCCTCCATCCATGGGATTTTCCAGGCGAGAGTACTGGAGTGGGGTGCCATTGCCTTCTCCGCATATAGACACTGCTATATATAAAATAGATTAACCAACAAGGGCATCCATATAGCACAGGGAACTCAATACTCTGTGATGACCTATATGGGAAAATAATCTAAAAAAGAGTGGATATATTTATATGGATAGCTGATTCACCTGAAACAAACACAAAATCAACTCTACTCCAATAAAAATTAAAAACAAAAAAGGAATCTGGAGGCAGAGGCTACTACTGTCTGCTGTTATCTAAGCAATGCTCTCAAGAACTGGAAAGTAACCCCTCTCTCTGTTTCCCCACCTGTCTCCCTGTCAGCCTCCCATGGGCAGAGCTGACCGGGATACCCTGGACCATGGGCGTGTGGGGTCTGGGGTTCCCACAGCTAGTTCAAGCATCCCAAAGTGCTGAAGGGTGGGTTTGATGCTGAGAAGAATAGATCAGTTAACTGAACAGATACCATTGGTAGATAGCTCACTATCTACCCCTTAGCAAGAAAATCCGACAAACCGCAGCACAAAGCTTTAACATCTTTGCATTTTCCACAGATTATTACCCTCTGTGCCATCAAAGTGTTGGAAAGCAGTATTTCTTAAAGAGCACTTTGCTTTTGTCTCTTGGGTCTTTCTTCCCCATAAGATATGCATTCCGCAAGCTCTGATGCTGGTGCTCTTGTAATCTTACCAAAAGGTGTCCACTGAAAGGTTTCAGACAACAAACAGTTTGACAAGCTGAATTGCGTGCCCCCAAAACGTGCATGTTGAAGTAGTTCAGAATGTAGATCAGTTTGGAGATAAGACCTTTAAACAGGTGATTAAGGCAAAATAAAGCTGTTTGGATGAGAAGAGAGCAGGGGAACGGGTGCACAGGAAAAAGCCACGTGAGGATGCAGACAGAGCTGTCTGCACTCAGGGGACAAGGCGCAGAAGAGGCAGCCCTGCTGGCACCGTGATCTTGGACTTCCAGCCTCCAGAACTGTGGGAAATAGATATCTGTTCTTCAAGCCACCCACTCTGGTGGTTTGCTATGGCAGCCCTAGCAAGCTGACACAACCAGGAAGACGCCTTGCTGCTGCTGCGGCTGCTAAGTTGCTTCAGTCGTGTCCGACTCTGTGCGACGCCATAGATGGCAGCCCACCAGGCTCCCCCGCCCCTGGGATGCTCCAGGCAAGAACACTGGAGTGGGTTGCCATTTCCTTCTCCCATGCATGAAAGTGGAAAGTGAACGTGAAGTCGCCCAGTCATGTCCGACTCTTAGCGATCTCATGGACTGCAGCCCACCAGGCTCCTCTGTCCATGGGATTTTCCAGGCAAGAGTACTGGAGTGGGGCGCCATCGCCTTCTTTGGGAAGATGTCTTAAATGGCATTTAAACTGAATACATGAAGGACCATCAGTTCACATAACTTGATGAAGTGTCCACGATGTGGCCAGGTAGGCAATCAGATCTCTGTCATCACCATAGCCTGGTCAGTTATAAGGTGCACTGAATTACTGAAACCTAAAATATGAAATAAATGTGCATTTTCATCTTGAGAAATGCCGTCATTCCTTCAGTGTTTGACCTGTCGTGTGTTCCAATTCCCTGTCTGGTCTGTTCTTGACAGTTTGCTCTTTGTTTTCCATAAAGACTCTTCGGTGTGTTCTGAACACATGGGTTGAGGTGAACCTAAGAGCTGTAATTTTTATGTGGTCATTGACTCAGGAAATGTGAATAAGAAGAAATAGATAAGTCAGTTGTTGTTCAGTTGACTAGTCATGTCCAACTTTGTGAGCCCCATGAACTGCAGCACGCCAGGCCTCCCTGTCCCTCACCATCTCCTGGAGTTTCCCCAAGTTCATGTTCATTGCATCGGTGATGCCATCCAGCCATCTCATCCTCTGATGCCCTCTTCTCCTTCTGCCTTTAATCTTTCCCAGCATCAGGGACTTTTCCAGGGAGTCAGCTGTTCGCATCAGATGACCAAGATGCTGGAGCTTCAGCTTTTGCATCAATCCTTAAAATGAGTATTCAGGGCTGATTTCACTTAAAACTGACTGGTTTGATCTTGCAGTCCAAGGGCCTCCTAGGAGTCTTCTCCAGCAACGCAGTTCAAAGGCATCAATTCTTCAATTCTTTGGCATTCTGCCTTCTTTACCATCCAGCTCTCATAACTGTACATGACCACTGGGAAGACCATAGCCTTGACTATATGGACCTTTGTTGGCAGAGTAATATCTCTGCTTCTCAACACACTCTCTAGGTTTGTCGTAGCTTTCCTGCGAAGAAGCAATCTCTCCTGATTTCTGCAGTGATTCTGAGCCCAAGAAGAGGAGCTCTGTCACTACTTTCACCTTTTCCCTTCTATTTGCCATGAAGTAATGGTGCCAGGTGCCATGATCTTAGATTTTTAATTCAGTTTTAAGCCAGCTCTTTCACTCTCCTCCTTCACCCTCATCAAGAGGCTCTTTAGTTCCTCTTCACTTTCTGTCACTAGAGTGACATCATCTGCACATCTGAGGTTGTTGATGTTTCTCCCGCCTATCTTGATTCCAGCTCGTAACTCATCCAGCCCAGCATTTCTCATGATGTGCTCAGCATGTAGGTTAAACAAGCAGGGTGACAGCAGACAGCCCTGTCGTGCTCCTTTCTCAATCTTGAACCAGCCCGTTGTTCCATACAGGGTTCTCACTGCTACTTCTTGACCTGCATACAAGTTTCTCAGGAGACAGGTGAGATGGTGTGGTGTTCTCACCTGTTTAAGAGCTTTTCACAGTTTGTTATGATTCACACAGTCAAAGGCTTTAGCACAGTCAACAAAATAGAAGTAGATGTTCTTCTGGAATTCCCTTGCTTACTCTATGATCCAACGAATGTTGGCAATTTGATGTCTGATTTCTATTCCTTTTCTAAACCCAGCTTGGACATCTGGAAGTTCTTGGTTCACATAATACTGAAGCCTAGCATGCAACATCTTAAACATGACCTTACTAGCATGAGAGGTGAGTGCTATTGTCCAATGGTTAGCACGTTCTTTAGTACTTCCCTTCTTGGGAATTTGGATGACCTTTTGCAGTCCTGGGGTCACTGCTGGGTCTTCCAGCAACACATTGATGGCATCATCCTTTAGGGTTTTGAATAGTTCTGTTGGAATTCCATAGCATCCACTAGCTTTATTGACAGCAGTGCTTCCTAAGACCCACTTAAATAATTTACTATTGAATGGCAAATTAAAAGCAACCTGTGTGTGTGTAACTTTAATATACAAGTTGGTAATCCTTTTACCATAGAATAATCTAACCTGTGCAAACAAATGGTATCCTAAGGGTGCCAGGTGAGGGATAGCTGTGGCTGAGGAGGGCAAAGTGTGAGGACCCAGTCCCTGGACTGATCTGACTTCTGTATACAGAAAGATGGCTGGAGTGGGGAGTTTTGCTGGATGGAATCTAGCAGCTATTTGAGTTGTATTCTTTATCTAGTAGTTCAAACATTAACGTTTAAAATGACTATTGCAAATATCAGATTCTGCCAAGTCCAGAATGTGTATGAAAATATGTGCTTCGTTTCTTTCATTAAGCTGCCACCTCTGTATCTCTTAGATGGCCTTATTCATTGCCTCTAAGGCTCCCAGAGAAAAATACACCTTCGAAAAATATGTACGCAAGTTAGCAGAATATTATGGAGCTATCACAGAGAACAATAACCCTTAGACAAGGGATTTCAGCTTTTGCCAGTTGGAGAACAGTGTCATTTTCTTCTTTACAGTCTCATTGGGGTGAAATGTTCCCCGTACAAATGCTGTCCCCAAACTCTAATTAAGCAAATGACTTCTCATTTCCCACACTGAATTTTTTCTTTAATCGTCTTCTGGACTCTGTTTCAATGAGATTATTTTCAGACGCATTCAAGGCTCTGTCCCAGTTCCCAAAACTCCATCACCCTGTGGCTTCTTTAGGCATTAATCCATTCAGGTAGTGTGTCAGTTAGGAGCTTTTGGTTGCAAATAAGAACAGGGGAGTCAGATGGCTTTAACAATAGAAGGGATTTATTGGCTCACATTACCAAAAAGCACAAAGGTGAGGCAGGTCTCAAACATGGTTTACTGAGGGTTCTCCTTCTTTTTGCTTTGCTTTCCTAGCTTAGCTTTCTGATCCCTCACAAGATGGTAGCCAGCAACAATTTTCCCATAATTACTGAGCGAAATTGCTGAATACTACACAGAGGGGACGACCCTAAAGCAAATCCTTTGTCTAAGATAAATAAATATCTACTTGCAACAGATATGTTAACAACTTAAGTGGCCATCAGTGGAAGAATGGATAAGAAAGATGTGGTACATACAAACGCACAAATACACACACACACACACACACACACACACAAACACACAATGGAAAAGTATTCAGCCATGAGAAAGGATGGAATTCTGCCGTTTGCAACAGTATGTATGGAGCTAGCAGGTAGCATGCTCAATGAAATAAGCCAAATGGAGAGAGACAAATAACTGCACGGTCTCACTTAGATGTGGAATCTGGGGAAAAAGAGGCAAACTCATAGAAACAGAGAAGAAAAATAGTTGGCATGGGCTGGCAGGAGGTGAATGAAAGAGGGAGATCTTGTAAGAGTATAGACTTCCAGCTGTAAGATGCACAAATCTGAGGATCTAATGTAAAAGATGGTGACGACAGTTGACAACACTCTATTATAATAATGAAATTTAATGAGACAGTTGAACTTAAATATTGTTACCAAAACAAAAAGGTAAGTGATTTGATGGCTGTGTAATGAGGTGGGAAAAATCCTTCCACAATGTATACTCACAACAAATCACCACAGTGTACATATCATTTATTATTTTTAAAATTGAAATATATAACTGACAATTTTGTGTTAATTGCTGCTGTATAACAAAGCATTCCAGTCATACATATATATATATATTTATATATAGTCTTTTTTAAAATATTCTTTTTCATTGTGGTTCATCACAGGATATTGAGTATAGTTTCCTCTACTGTACAGTGCGACCTTGTTCTTTATTCATCTTATGTAAAATAGCTTACATCTGCTAACCCCAAACTGCCGCTCTCCCCCTGTCCCAACTCTCTCCCTCTTGGCAACCACCAGTTTATCCTCTATGTTCCTGATTCTGTTTTGTAGGTAAGTTCGTTTCTGTCATAATTTAGATTTCACATATAAGTGATGTGATACAGCATGTATATTTTTCTGTCTAACTCACTTCATTTAGGATGATAATCTCCAGGTCCATGCATGTTGCTGCAAGTGGCGTTATTTCATCCTTTTCGTGGCTGAGTAACATTCCACTGCATACACGCACTGCATCTTCCTATCCATGCGTCTGTCGAGGGACATCTAGGTTGTCTCCATGTCCTGGTTGTTGCCAGTAGTGCCGCTATAAACACAGCGGTGCATGTAACTTTTTGAATTAGAGTTTTGTCCAGATACAGGCCCAGGAGTGCAATTGCTGGATCATGTTGTACTTCTATATTTAGTCTTTTAAGGCAGAAACAGAAGATATTAAGAAGAGGTGGCAAGAATACACGGAAGAACTGTACAAAAAAGATCTTCATGACCCAGCTAATCATGACGATGTGATCATTAATCTAGAGCCAGACATCTTGGAATGTGAAGTCAAGTGGACCTTAGAAAGCATCACTACGAACAAAGCTAGTGGAGGTGATGGAATTCCAGTTGAGCTATTTCAAATCCTGAAAGATGATGCTGTGAAAGTGCTGCACTCAATATGCCAGCAAGTTTGGAAAACTCAGCAGTGGCCACAGGACTGGAAAAGGTCCATTTTCATTCCAATCCCAAAGAAAGGCAATGCCAAAGAATGCTCAAACTACCACACAATTGCACTCATCTCACATGCTAGTAAAGTAATGCTCAAGATTCTCCAAGCCAGGGTTCAGCAATACATGAACCATGAACTCCCTGATGTTCAAGCTGGTTTTAGAAAAGACAGAGGAACCAGAGATCAAATTGCCAACATCTGCTGGATCATGGAAAAAGCAAGAGAGTTCCAGAAAAACATCTATTTCAGCTTTATTGACTATGCCAAAGCCTTGGACTGTGTGGATCACAATAAACTGTGGAAAATTCTGAAAGAGATGGGAATACCAGACCACCTAACCTGCCCCTTGAGAAATCTGTATGCAGGTCAAGAAGCAACAGTTAGAACTGGACATGGAACAGACTGGTTCCAAATAGGAAAAGGAGTACATCAAGGCTGTTTATTGTCACCCTGCTTATTTAACTTATATGCACAGTACATCATGAGAAACGCTGGACTGGAAGAAACACAAGCTGGAATCAAGATTGCCGGGAGAAATATCAATAACCTCAGATATGCAGATGACACCACCCTTATGGCAGAAAGTGAAGAGGAACTAAAAAGCCTCTTGATGAAAGTGAAAGAGGAGAGTGAAAAAGTTGCCTTAAAGCTCAACATTCAGAAAACGAAGATTATGGCATCTGGTCCCATCACTTCATAGGAAATAGATGGGGAAACAGTGGAAACAGTGTCAGACTTTATTTTTTGGGGCTCCAGAATGACTGCAGATGGTGACTGCAGCCATGAAATTAAAAGATGCTTGCTCCTTGGAAGAGAAGTTATGACCAACCTAGATAGCACATTCAAAAGCAGAGACATTACTTTGCTGACTAAGGTCCGTCTAGTCAAGGCTATGGTTTTTCCTGTGGTCATGTACGGATGTGAGAGTTGGACTGTGAAGAAGGCTGAGTGCCGAAGAATTGATGCGTTTGAACTGTGGTGTTGGAGAAGACTCTTGAGAGTCCCTTGAACTGCAAGGAGATCCAACCAGTCCATTCTGAAGGAGATCAGCCCTGGGATTTCTTTGGAAGGAATGATGCTAAAGCTGAAGCTCCAGTACTTTGGCCACCTCATGCGAAGAGTTGACTTATTGGAAAAGACTGTGATGCTGGGAGGGATTGGGGGCAGGAGGAGAAGGGGACGACAGAGGATGAGATGGCTGGATGGCATCACGGACTCAATGGATGTGAGTCTGAGTGAACTCCGGGAGTTGGTGATGGACAGGGAGGCCTGGCATGCTGCGATTCATGGGGTCGCAGAGAGTTGGACACGACTGGGCGACTGAACTGAGCTGAACTGAACTGAAGACACCTCCATACTGTTCTCCATAGTGGCTGCACCAATGTTACATTTTAAATATCAATGTCATACAATTTTGCTTGTCAATTATGCCTCAATAAAACTGAAATTAAAAAAGAAAAATATAATTGATTTATCTGGAAAATGGCCTTTGACAAAGGAGTTGGGAACTCTGTGACTAGTTTGCCCCATGAGACTGTGCCCTGGAGCTGGGGTGGGGGGAGTATAGTAGACATTTGGGGTTCCCAACAATCCAGGCTCATGATGACTTTACTTTCCTCTTTGTGGTTTTTTTTCCCCCTACTCTGCTGGGTTTTTTTTCCTGTTTTTTTTTTTTTTTTCGCATTACTAACATCTTTAACTTCTCTCCAAGTTTCATTCATTTAATGTCTTGCCACTTGGTCTTGCAGCATAAAGAGCTTCTGGCAAAGACTCCCTCATCTCAAGCGGACAGTGGCCTGCGGATTTTGTACGCTGCTTCTTCAGTCTCATTACCAGCTTAATCAGCGGCTTTCAATGGAAGGTAGGTTCTTTTTCTCCTGCCAAGTAAAACACAAGGAGTGAGAAAAGCAAAAGCACGTTTTCTCTGCTTTCTCCCGATGCTCCTTCTCACGCTGCCCAGACGCAGTGGAGAAGCAGAAGGCGGTGTGATGGGCTGGCGTCCGCATCTGCTCTCTGCCCAAAGGGACCAGGGACACCTTGGCCCCGAGCCAGCGGGCTTCCAGGGGCCTGGGGACCCGGCCCACCTCCCTCAGGCGGTGGGAGGGCGAGCCCGCGGGGGGCGGGCCTGGGTTACCATCTCACAGGAGAGCCAAGTAAAGCCCAGATTGTTAAGAATGGCCAAGAACTCAGGGGCTACTCTAGGAAAGCAGTCATCCAACAGTCCTGTCAGATTGTATTACTGAGAGCCAACATAGTCTTAAATGTTTGAATGTCATTTGTCTTTAAACAAAAACATGTTGCTCCCTTCTTATATCTTCATTTTGGCAGGCTTTGGCCAACTAAGGACCATCTGGTGACCGTGGTTTTCTGAGCATCCCATAAAGCATCCAGTGGACCTGGGTGGTTATTTGTAAACTGTTAACACATTTAATTTATGTCTTGCTGTATTTTATTATAAACACTACCAGCTGTGTTGTTCTTTTTAGTCTAAAGACTCAGTGAGTCCAAAGATTAACCCCTTTTTAGTTTCTTTTTTAATCAGAGTAATATAGGTATATAATTTTAAAATCTAATAATAGTG
This sequence comes from Budorcas taxicolor, assembly GCF_023091745.1. Classification (NCBI taxonomy): domain Eukaryota; kingdom Metazoa; phylum Chordata; class Mammalia; order Artiodactyla; family Bovidae; genus Budorcas; species Budorcas taxicolor. Next base: position 39,117,941 of record NC_068933.1, on the reverse strand, counting down.
ATTTTAGCAGTATCACTGATGCTTACCTGTCCATTGACTGAAGCACTTATCGGAAGTTCACCCCAAGCTGAATTGTCCTGAGGATACCTGAAATATGCCAATGCATGTACATGTACGTGCTAAGGTGCTTCATTCACGACTAACTCCTTGAGGCCCAGTGGACTGCAGCCCTCCAGGCTCCTCTGTCCATGGGATTCTCCAGGCAAGAATACTGGAGTGGGTTGCCATTTCCTCCTTCAGAGGATCTTCCCGACCCTGGGACTGAACCTGTGTCTCCTGTGGCTCCTGCACTGGCAGGTGGGTTCTTTACTACTAGAGCCACCGGGGAAGCTGGATACTGGTGTGTAGCTATGGCGAGAGCCTTGATAGGGGTCACCCCGATGGAGCGTTTGCTCGGTGCCGGGCACTGTTCTAGCTGCTGTGTCTGTGTTAATGTTATGAGCTCTCATGAAATTAGCATCGCAATGACCTCCATTTCAAAGACAGGAAAAATAATGCTTAAATGATGTGTCCAAAGCCACACAGCTAATGAATGGGGCCACTCTTCTAATCCCTACAGGCGACACTCACACTGGGGGCTCTGAGTAGATGACACCCCAGAGAAAGTGTCTGTCAGAGGGAGAGAAGCCTGGTACTACTGACTGGCTCTCCTATGTGGAAAGTCAGTTTTTAAGCACCACATTATGACCCAGGTATATATGAACACTCTTTTGCATGTCAGTTTGTGAGCACACATTTCTGCTGGGCATACCAGACAGTGAAATTGTTAGGTCACATAGTAAAAGTTGGACTTGGTGGCTCAGATGGTAAAAGCATCGGCCTACACTGAGGGAGACCCAGGTTCGATCCCTGGGTCGGGAAGATCCCCTGGAGAAGGAAATGGCAACCTACTCTAGTATTCTTGCCTGGAGAATCCCATGGACAGAGGAGCCTGGTAGGCTACAGTCCATGGGGTCGCAGAGTCAGACACAACTGAGCGACTTCACTTCACTATAGTAAAAGTACATTCAAATTGGGTACATGCTGCTCAAGACTATCCTAAAAGGCCAATTTATGCTCCTTTCATCAGCAGTATTTGACATTTCCAATCAGACCCCTCACACGTCAGCAACTGAGTTACAATGTCCATGTAAAATGTCTTTCTCATTTTAGCCATTTTGGTGGAGTGTCAGTGGCATCTCTTTGGAGTGTTAGTTTACATTTCCCTGACGCCCTAATTAAGTTGAACGTCTGTCTGTTGGACACTTGGATTCCTGCTTTTGTGAAGTGATTGTTCTGATCTCTTGCCTATTTCTCAATTTGATCGTATGGATGATATTTAATAGACTAGATTGTAATCTGGGGCCATATTTTTAAGAGCATGGCACAATCTCACTACTGTTTGGCTATACGTTTTCCCTGTATATAGTAGCTGCAGCTTATTGAGTATAACTGAGTGGTTCTAGAAAGTTGCCTCAGGAAAAACTGCCTCTCTACTTTCCTCCAGAAATTAAAAAGCTGTCGTGAATAACATATATTTTTTGGCAAATGGTATTGAACACCTGGCATGTTAGTGGGGCATTTTCTTCTATCCCAAGGGCCATATGCTCCCAGGTGACAACTTTGAGAATGCTTACCTCTTAGACAAATGCTGACCGGTCCCCACTTGACATATGGTGAGTGTAGGTGGGCCCTTGCTGCCCTGGAGGGCCTCTGTTCCCCGCTGCTTTCCTGGAGCAGTCAGCAGGCCCCTGGGCACATGCATATGGAAGCCTTGCAGCAGTGGCGCGTGCCTTCCTAAGAGGGCAGGAAGCCCAGCTCTTGTCAGTGTCTGGGCCGGAATCTCTTTCTGTGGCACACTTTGGGAAATGACCTTAAAAACTCAGAGGTTCGAGTGTTGTTTTATCATTAAAAGGCAAGAGTAGAGATAACAGGGACATTCGTGGTAAATGTATATGAGTTGCTCAACCTCTGTGAAAGTCAGTTTCCTTATCTGTGAAATGGGGTAATGCTACAGGACTGACTTCAAGGTTGTGGTGAAGCTAGAGAGTGCACACGACACACTTAATCTGGGCAAGTGTTGTCATGTGAAAAACGGCATAAGGCCTTGTTTCAGTAAGCTGGGCTGCATGGCAAGCCTCACCAACACTCGGCAGCCTGAAAAGTCCTCAAGAAGCCAGCGTTAAGGTGTTGGCTAGCTGGCATGTCTCTGGAGGCTCGGGGGGAAAAATCTGCATCCAAGCTTATGCGGGTTGTTGGCAGAATCTTGTTTTCATTTTCTCTGCTGGCTGTCAGTAGGGGGCCCCACACGGCTTGGCTTCTAGAGGCAGTTGCCCCCCTCAGTCGGTCTTCAAACCAGCAAGAGCTCACTGAGCCCTGCTCAGACCTCACATCGCTCTTGTTCTGTGAGTCGTCTAGAGAGGTGGACTCTGTCTTGCAGGCAACAAGGAGGTGAAGCCCAGCTCTGACCTCTCAGACTATGTCCGTGTGCTCCCAGTGGCCGTGTGGGGGTCTCTACACTGAGGACTCTTCTGGAGCCTAGACAGGCTGCTCTGTCTGTGTCTGAAAGTCCAGAAGAACTGGACTTAGCCATTGGTTGGGCAGCCCTCAACCGCTGACAGGTGGTGGTGGATAAATAGCCCACATCCTTAGAGAGTGTCCCTAGGAACTTCCACAACAAAATGCAGTACGCTGGGGGCCTTAAAACAGCAGAAATGTATTCTTTCACAATTCTGGAGGCTAGAAGTTCAAGATCAAGGTGTTGGCATGAGGAGCATGCTCTCTCTGAGACTCACACTAGAGACCTGGGCTGCCGGCAGTCCTTGGTGTTCGGCTGTGTCACTCCCATCTCTGCTCCATCTTCACAAGGCGTACTTCCCAGTGTCCTCCCATTGTCTTCTTGTAGTGACACCGGCTATATTGGATGAATGGCCCACTCTGTTCAAATGGGACCACACCTCCATGTAATTAATTCCGTCTGCAATGACGCTATTCCCAGATAAGATCACAGTCTCAGGTCCTGAGGGTTTGGACTTCAGCCTTTCTTTGGGGATGTAATTCAGCCCATAACACTAACATGGGAACGTGCTTTGGCGTGAATGTTATACTGTTTCCCAGAGTCTCCACAGGGGTGGGCTCCAGTCGCCCCTCGGGTGCCTTGCTCCAATAACTCTTGTTGGCCATCTTCTCTCCCCACCCTTCACTTCCTACTCTCCTTCTGGTGTTTTCTTTGTGTCCTAAATAAACTTTCTATACTGGAGTACTTGTCTCTGAGGACCTGCCCCCAAATAATTTGTTTCTGTGGAGCCCCAAATAAAAGTAATGAAAAAATTTTATGGTAGGTTGACCTACTCAAAAACTCTCCTTTTGGACTTTAATTGACCCTGTGATGATGTTTGGGGCCTTATGGGCAGCACTTGAGAATTTACTGGCATTAAAAAGAAGCAGAGTGATGTTGGATTTATTTCCATTCTGGATTGGAGAGAAAAGAAACAGGTCCTGTTGGTACACGGGAGGGTGTCTTGCTCTCTGTAAATCCTGTTGCTACCTGCTTCTCCAGCTGTAATTAGAACCAGAAGGTTGCATGGCTCCATCAAGCACCCTGACAGACAGTTTTGAGCCCTTCATTGTATTATCTGAGATTTATTCTGTTTATAAAATGAGTCCTGTAGAGGTTCAGCTGTGGTCAATTTAAGGATCATGCCTTCCTGTGAGTTAGCCTCAGAATTTGTTATCCTCTTAGCCTACCTACAGATTCCTAAACATGTAATTTACAAAAAAAAAAAAGAAAATTCTTTGCTGCAAGCCCTCCATCCATTTAATTTGGCGTTTATGAAACACAATGCAAGGAGCTGTTATTTCACAGCAAGAAGGCAGAAAACAAATTCTTATTCCTTAAAAATAAAAGCAAGAACAAGAATAACAGGAGTAGCGATCACTCCATCAGAGACCGGCCATGGTGTGGATCCAGGTGGGGAAAGGGGGTGGCGGGCTGGGGGTGCAGGAGGTGATTTCCACAGCTCAGTTTCTGTCCCCTGGGCCCGTCAGAGAATTACCCAGGAGTCCTCATGAGTGAATGGCCGTAAACCCCTTTCGCATATGAGGAATCATTTCTGACAACCTTGAAACCAAGATCTAGAGGAGTGAAGAAATATGTAGTCAACCCTTTGACCCCGTGTGACGGTTCTTTCTGCTTCGTTTAGCAGCAGAATCCTTGAGACCCTGACCCGCTGTTTTCTTAGCCAACTCTCCTACCACAGATGGAGCCCTGCGCCTGAGGGTCACGTCTGGCTGGGCAGGACATCTGAGATCATGGCTCTCCCCCATTTTCCCTGGTGTGCAGCCGTACTGTTGGAGCATGGGGGAGGGACCTGCTCAGAAGGTTCGGTTTCTGATGAGACGTGCTGTTTCCATGCTGCCCCGGGGCTTACAGCTCATGTACTTCCATCAGCTGTTGTATCTGATGTCGTGTTCCTGTGTGGCTCATTTATACATGTATCCTCAACTCCTAGCAGAAACTCTCCCTCTTAGGTTTACTGAAGGAATGAGTTGCTTAGAAATTTCCTAAGAGGAGCTATATGACAGAGGCTAAAACCCCAAGGGATGAGCTTAAAGCAGAACATACACGTTAAGGATGAGACGGACCAGCCAGGAAAACAAGCCCCATAATCAGATGCTAAGGACTCTGAGTATGCAGTAAGGAAATATGCAGAGAGTCTCTCAAGAGCCATTGCTTTGCCTAGGTCTCTGTTACGAGAGATGTGCTTATGAACTGATTCTGTTTCCTTCATCTGGCCAGATGATAGCATCCTCTGAACAAGCAATCTGGGAGTAATGAAGAAGTGAGAAAAGGAACCTAGGGTGAACAGGTCTCAGCAAATGTGTTCTGCCCAGTAGTAAGCGATGCTTTGTATCAAATAGAGCTCAATTCCTAGTGAAGGTTATTTTCACAAAAGCATCTGTTTTACCCCCTGAGACGTGTGTGTGTTTAATTGACTGTTATCCTCACAGCAAACAATTCCATAGCCAACACGGCATCAGGCTTGGGATGGCTGTCATGCCTCCGGCGTGCTCTTCTGGTGGGATGCTAATAGTGTTACCCGCGGAGCATCACTAAGTGGCCCAAGTCAGAGCCATCCTGGGCCTGAAAGAGTGCTCTTGTGTACTGGCTGCAGACCAAGCAGAGAGGTTTATTTTTTTCTGGGTTAATAAATAAAACAGGTGGCTAACATTTTGCCTTGAGGGTTAGAAGGGGAAAGCCTCTGTAAAGATGAGAGTGAAAGAAAATATTATGTGGTCACTAACACAGAAACCTAGAATTATTTCAAGTGGTGAACAGAAATCCTGAAACAATTCAACTGCCATTGTGGATAGAGCTCCCATTTTGCCCAGTGCTGTACGACTCACAGGTATACTTCAGCACAACGCTGTTAAAGAGCCGTGCCCACATTTCAGAGATGAGAAAACAGATGTGAAATATGTTTCGGATCCCAGACTCGTGAGAGTCAAAACAGAGATTCAAAATGAGGCTCTGCAGATCTGAAGTCTTTGCAGGACACTGCCATGCAGTGCCTTAGCATAGAAAAGAGCAGGACAGAGCTTTATGTGACGCGTCGGCAAGCTTGCAGAGTGGAAGAGGACTCCAAACCAGAAAGTTATCACAGTACAATTGGAGGCTCGTTATCAGGTTCTGAATGAGAAGCAAGCTGGACTGGTATTCCGATCCACTGAATATTCTTATACTTGTAAATGCACAACTCTCTTGTTATCATTTAGGAATGCACACACTGAAAGCATCCCTTTCAGGTCCATCCCAGACACTGGGAAGCCTAGACTGCTGGTTGCAGAGCAGGCAAATCCTGGGCCAGCAGACACTGCTGCAGATGTTGTCAGCAAGGGCTCGCTCTCCTACAGATGTTCTGCTGTCTTCGATTAACAGAAGTTGCTGTCCTCAAGGAGCTTTCCCTTTGGGCAAAACAGCTGTAAACCTATGAGAACAGACCAGCCTCTGCATTTTCACATGAGCCCCTGCAGTTTGTCACACGGTGAGATCAGAAGGGTGCAGGTTTCTAAGGGACACGCAGCTGCGCTTCTCATATCCTGAACAGCGTATCACTTGAGATGGATGTGACAAGACAGAGTCCACAGAGAAACCCTCAGAAAGACTTTGTAAAAGGAATCAGCATTTCAACAGTGAAAACCGCACCTCTGGTCTCATTAGGGAGACCGTACTTTGAAAACTTCATCCTTAATCAGATAGAGGGTCATTGCAGATGTAACCAGTAAGATGCAGTCACCCTGGAGTCAGGATGGCCCCGAGTCCAGTGTGACCGATGTCCTTTTCGGAAGAGGATCTGTGGACACTGGGCACAGACATGCACACAGGGCGATGGCAAGTGAAGATGAAGGCAGACATCACGGAAAGCATAATTTCTGGATGTAAATTATTGGCTCAGACTGTAAAGAATTTGCTGGCAATGCAGGAGACCCAGGTTCAATCCCTGGATTGGGAAGCTCCTCTGGAGAAGGGAATGGCAACCCACTCCAGTGTTCTTACCTGGAGAATGCCATGGACAGCGGATCCTGAAAGGCTATAGTCCTTAGGGACCCAGAGAGTCGGCACAACTAAGTGAGTAACACTTCTTTTTCTTTTTTCTTTTCTGGACATCAGTTGCTTACTAGCTAAGTCAGGAAGAAATATGCTCCTCCCCACTGCCTGGCCAAGATATTATAAATCTTCCTCCCTTTCCTCAACCTGGCAGTTAGCAGACCCCACTGGGTCACCATCCATCAGTGTGTGAGCAGCAGAAAACAGAAATTGTCTGTAATCAAGCGAGAAGGAGCTGGTCCAAGTCTGAATTTACCCCAGGGGATCTTCAGAAAGGGCAGAATGAAGGCAAAGGTATGCAAATAGAACCAGGCAGGGGGAAAGATTAAACGCTGTTATTTGAATGCATAAAACTCTTCATGTTTAATAAATGCTCACAGATCTGGGAAGGAAAGTTTGAGAGAAAACAGTTATAAATAGTGTTCCATCTGAGCAGCGTATGCCCAAGAGGCCAGCACTGGGTCTCTGTATTTCTGTCAGAACAAGAGCCCTTACTTTGATTTCTGGTGTAGTGCCTGGGTTTTTCTAGGCACAAACTGCTAATGTACTCTGCTGCACCTGTCCAGTGCCCCTTTCTGGTATTAGCATCTTGAGAGTTTCTTTTGGGAACCATTCCAACCTCCAGGGATAATCTAGGTACCTTGGGTGAAACTCCAAATCCAGGAGAGACATGTGACTCGGAGCTGATCACTTGGCAGGTTCCACAACTCATCAGTTTCCTAACTTTGATCGGCCTGAGATGAGACACAATGGTCCAAAGAGACCCAATTGTGATATTTTTAAAAAATATATATTCATTTTTTAATTGAAGGATAATTTCTATACAGAATTGTTCTGGTTTCTGCCAAACATCAAGGTGAATCAGCCATTAGCATATATTTTTTTTTAAACCTAGAATATTGGAAAAGAGAAGCTCTCTTCGTGTCGGGGTTGATTGCTGAGCTGGCGGGATGAGACCTGGAGTGGTGGGGCTTTGCCACCACGAGAAGGGGCATGTAATACAGGAGAGCAGAGAGCAGAATAGAGAGAATCCGAGTCCTGATGTTGCAGGAAGGGGGGCCCCTTCCAGCGTCCGAGAGCGGGCTCTTGTCTAACACTCAGAAACGAGTTGTTCAAGGAGACCCATGGGATGTCAAAGCAAGAGAATTTACTGGGAAAGGGCGCCCGGGTGGAAAGCAGCAGGGTGAGGGAGCCCAGGAGGACTGCTCTGCCGCGTGGCTCGAAGTCTTGGGTTCATGGTAATGGGGTTAGTTCCTGGTTGTCTCTTGCCAGTCATCTTGCTTGGTCCATGTTTGTTCTGACTCAGGGTCCTTCCTGGTGGCAAGTAAATCTCTCAGCCAAGATGGACTCCAGTGCAAAGGATTCTGGGAGATTGATAAGACATCTGATGGGCTGGCATCTTCTCCCTGCTTTTGGTCCCTCCCAGATCCTCCCAGTTAGTTTTCTGGAGCAGCACCATGTTCCTTGTCGAGGCCTCCTATTGTGAGACAGCTCATGCAAGTGGTCGTCATCATGCCTATCAAGGCAGGCAGTTTTGGTCAACGGGTCCCTGACACTGATGCATTACTGACATACCTGAAGTCAGCTTATCTCTGAACTTTTTAGGTCCTATTCTAATAGATAATCTTTTATTGCTCAAGCCACTTCGGGTGAGGCCATTTTCAGCAATTGGAATCCTGATGGATGTACACCCCACATCTTTTCTAGAGACTAGAGTTGTCCCCGAACCTCAACCAGTCTGCCTGAGGTCCCTACTGTCAGACCTCTGTGGTTCTGGGGGCCTCCCTAAATCTTCTACCCTGGTCCTTTAAATAAGTGGTCTCAACTGAGGGTAATTGTGCCCTTGAGGGGACCTCTGGCAATATCTGGAGACATTTTTGGTTGTCATAAAGGGGGTTAGGTGGATACAGGCTAAGAATGTTACTAAACATATTACAATGCACAAGATAGCCCACTGCAACGAAGAATTATCCAGCCACAATGTCAGCAGGGCATGTGATGTTGTGATTTATAGTGGGAAATGTATATTTGGTTTTTGTTTGCATCCCAGCACAGATCTCTTGGAATTTCTTTTTGTTTATTTATCTATTATTTTTGATTGGGCTGAGTCTTGGTTGTTGCATGTGGGGTTTCTCTAGTTGCCCCGAGTCGGGGCTACGCTCTGGTTGCGCTGTGCAGGCTTCTCTTTGCAGCCATTTCTCTTGTTGTGGAGCACGGGCTCTGGGGTGAGTGAGCTTCAGTAGTTGTGGTTCCCGGCTTCTAGAGCACAGGCTCCACAGTTGTGATGCATGGGCTTAGTTGCGCCACGGCCTGTGGGGTCTTCCCAGACCAGGGATTGAACCCATTTCTCCTGTATCGACAGGGTTCTATCCCTGGATCGGGAAGATACCCTGGAGGAGAAAATGGCTCCCCACTGCAGTATTCTTGCCTGGAGAATGCCATGGACAGGGCAGCCTGGTGGGCTACAGGCCATGGGGTCGCCAGGGGTCAGACACGACTGAGCAGGCACACCGGACACCGTCTCTGTTGCTGCAGGTGGCATTGCTTCGTTCTTTCAGAGGGCTGAGTAACACGTGGGATTTCTTAAAAGCTGTGAATGGGAAAGTTGTCTTTTGTTATGTTAATGAGGTGACTTTTGGAAAGCTCTAAGGTAACCAAAGGGTGGAGGCGCTGGTTGTCAGAGAAGCCCATCAGGATAAGAGAGCTGTAACTTTCAGCCCCACCCCTACCTCCTGGGGAGGAGTGGAGTGGCGGGAGATTGAGTTCAGTCACCAATGGCCAATGATTAATCAATCATGCCTGCAAATGTAGCCTTCATAACACCCAAAAGGACAGATATGGAGAGTTTCTTTTTTTTTCCCTTGTTTATTTATGTATTTATTTTTAATAGAAGGATAATTGCTTTGCAGTACTCTGTTGGTTTCTGCCATCCATCAACAAGAATAAGTCATAGGTATACATATGTCCCCTCCCTGTTGAACCTGCCTCCCTCCTCCCTGGAGCATTTCTTTTGGTAAACATGAGGACATGCTGCCAGAGTGCTGGTGCCCAGAGCATGGAAGCCCGGCCCCCCTGCCCACAAATCTTGCCCTTTGCATCTCTTCCATCTGGCCATTGCTGGTTATGTCCTTTTGTAATCAATCTGTGATCTAGTAAACTTCCTGGGTTCTGTGAGCCACTCTAGCAAAGTAATGGATCATCGGATGGGGATTTGAGGAAGTTCGAGCTGTGTAGTCAGTTGGTTAGATGCACAGAAGACAACCTGGATTTTTGATCTACATCAAAGGGTATGTGGGGGTGCTGGATGTCTTGAATATGGTCCAGAATGAACCGGCGCCTCTCGAGTTGGTTCATGACAAGTAGCATTCATCATCCCAAACAGCTGTTTTTAGCACAGCAGTGCACCATGTAGAAGGGCAGTGGAGAATTTGCACCAGATTCTGTATGGTCTGAAAGAACCTGAGCTTCTCCTGCCTTTCGGGTCTGTGTGTGCATGTGTCTGTCGCTGACAGAGATCTTCCCCTGGAGAAACAGACCATGGTCATGTCTTTGGCTGCGTGATGTGGTGAGTGTGGACACTGGCTGACAGGAGGCTGATTACAAATGGAGAGGAGTGAATGCAGGTTGATGCTCTGGCTAGAGAATCCTTGCGACACGATTTTGGAACTGCCTGCCCGTGTCTGGTAGATAACCTCTCAAGGTGTCCCTTTAACATTATGAGGCAAGCAGGGTATTTCAAAGCTTAGAAATTTGACCGAAAGAATGGATTTCTGTGTGTGTGAACAAAAGACAGGGAAGGATTACGGGGGAGTGTGTTGGTCCCAGGTGAGTCAGATGGAATGCTTTGTGGCTGCTGTTTTGGAAAGCTGGTCATGTATTTTTGGCTTGGGGAACCTCCCTTCTGACACGATTCCCCTGGAGGACACATTGCAGGTGCTGGGAGAAGGGAAGCCCCAGCTCTGATTTCTCATCAGGTCACCGCAGGCCATACAGGCAGGCAGGAAAGACCTTTCAAATTCTAGTCATAATAATCTAGAGTTCACGTGGCCAAGGGTTCCAGCTTTGTGAACTTAGTTTTTGAACCTCAGAGGTCTTTTTGGGGGCTTAGCAGGTGGCACTAGTGTGAAGAACCTGCTTGCCGATGCAGAAGACATGAGAGATTAGGGTTTGATCCCTGTGTCAGGAAGATCCCCTGGAGGAGCAAGTGGGAACCCACTGCAGTATTTTTGCCTGGAGAATCCCATGGACAGAGGAGCCTGGCGGGCTACAGTCCATGGGGTTGCAAAGAGCCAGACATGACTGAGGTGACTTAGCATGCTTTGGGGTCAGACTGGAGGCTAAGAAGGAGCCAGCAGTTCAGACTGAGGTCCGGAGGCTGTGGGGGCTACAGGCTAAGCGGGCAGGTCAACATCACCACTTCTGGGCAGCACGTTGTGATCCAAGCGGACAGCAGGCGCTGAGGCACTGGGCTTCTTAATTTGTCATCATTAAATATCCCCACTGCCAGTGAAACCAGAGAAACAGTTCAGCCTCCCCTGATTTCAGCAGAGCTGTGGGAGGGAGGAAAATGGTCTCCCAGGCCCTTCTTTGCGGGATTCGTTGTTATCAGTAAAACTGGGATGCATCCTATTGCTTTGGTCATTTACGAACTCCGAATGCTTCCAGATTTAAAATACCTTCCCTTTTCTTCCCTTTTATTTTGTGCTAGTGTACAGAAGTTGATTAAAATGGAGTCCAGTTTTCTCTTCTTAAACCAGGAACATGAGGAACGTGTGCAAGTCAAGGAAGGCACACACAATCAGTGAAATATGTCTCAGGGCCTTCCCTGTGGTCCAGTGGTGAGGACTCTGTACTTCCACTGCAGTGGGCACAGGTTCCATTGCTAGCTGGGGAAATAAGATCCTGCAAGCTGTGAGGCTGGGAAAAAAAACCCAAACAAACAGTGGACTGAAACTTTTAGGTACATGAAAGTGAAAGTGAAACTCTTTTGCAACCCCATGAGCTGTAGCGCTCCAGGCTCCTCTGTCCATGGGATTTTCCAGGCAAGGATACTGGAGTGGGTTGCCATTTCCTTCTCCAGGGGATCTTCCTGACCCAGGGATTGAACCCGCGTCTTCTGCAGGAGATCCTGCATTGGCAGGCAGGTTCTTTACCACTGAGCCACTTGGGAAGCCCTTAGGTACATGGGAGATAGCAAATGGTAGTTTCACTGCTAGCACAAATTTCAAAATGACACCGTCCAGGCAGAACCAACTATAACCCAACCACATCCACAGTGCAGGGGCATCTATAAAACATCCACGCTTTTCATGTTGCTCCTTATAGCATCAGGCTGTTGTTGAACAGAACAGCTTGCTACCCTGACGTCAGACTCTAATGCTTGGCGGACAGAGTCTTTGTGTTCCAGAAGACACGCCGCTGACCCGCTGGACAGTCCCCAAGCCTCTGCCTCTGAAATCACAACAATTGTATATATGCCCAAAGAAAGAAAAATGAGATTTTATTTGTTGATCAAAAGAACAGTATGCTGGTACAAACCTCTCGCTGAAGTGTTGTTGTGTAGTCACTAAGTTGTGTCTGACTCTTTATGATCCTGTGGACTGTGTAGCCTGCCAGGCTCCTTTGTCGTGGGATGTTCCTGGCAAGGTTACTGGAGTGAGTTGCTGCGTCCATCTCCAAGGTCTCTTTCTGACCCAGAGATCAAACCCACATCTCCTGTTTAGTGCTGAGCCACCAGGGAAGCCCAGCTAAAGTATTATACCTGGTGTTTTTGTTGACCGTGTTTAATTCGGCAGGGAAACTCCACAATTGCATATGAATTCTTGTCCCTGCTCCATCTCTCTTCCTTTAACTGTCCTGGTTAGTATCAACTTGTTTATTTTCACAGGTGAAAGAGGGAAT